>NC_080385.1:91561559-91923192 GCF_014773155.1 Arachis stenosperma | reverse complement strand
AAGAGAGTTGTGCTTTAGCTTCTCTTAGCTTTCTCTTCAAGGTCCTTTCAGGTTCAGGATCAGCTTCAACAAGATGCCTTTGTCTCTGCTCCTGCTCATATGAAAGAGGAGAGAAAAAGAAAATGTGGATCCTCTATGTCACAGTATAGAGATTCCTTAAAGTGTCAGAGGAAAAGAGAAATAGTAAGAAAAGGAGAAGAAGATTCGAACTTTAATTAGATAAGTTCGAATTGTGCGAAGGAGTGGTACTCCATAAATAGAAGGATAGAAGGAGGGAAGTAATTTTTCGAAAATTAATTAAAATATTTTGAAAACATTTTTGAAAACATTAATTGATTTCGAAAATAAAAGTGGAAAAGAAATCCAGTGATTTTTGAAAAAGATTTTTAAATTAGAAATAAAAAAAATTTGATTGAAAACTATTTTGAAAAAGATGTGGTTAAGAAGATTGATTGAAAAGTTATGTTTAAAAAGATATAATTGAGAAGATGATTTGAAAACATTTTAAAAAGATTTGTTTTGAAAACAATTTGAAAAGATATGATTTAAAAAGAAATTGATGACTTGCCTAACAAGAAAAGATATGATTCAAACATAAAACCTTCCTCAACAGAAAAGGCAACATACTTGAAATGTTGAATCAATCATTAATTGATAGTAAGTATCTTTGAAAAAGGAAAGAAATTGATTTTGAAAAACATTTGATTGAAAAGATATGATTTGAAAAAGATTTGGTTTTGAAAAACTTTGAAAACTTGAAAAAAAAATTGATTTGAAAACAAAATCTTCCCCTAGCACCATCCTGGCGTTAAACGCCCAGAATGGTATACATTCTGGCGTTTAACGCCCAAAATGCTACCTTTTGGGCGTTAAACGCCCACCAGGTACCCTGGCTGGCGTTTAAACGCCAGTCTGCCTTCTTCACTGGGCATTTTTAAATGCTCAGCTTTTTCTGTATAATTCCTCTGCAGTATGTTCTGAATCTTCAATTATTTGTATTATTGACTTGAAAAGACACAAATTAAAAATATTTTTGGATTTTTTAGTAATCAAAATGCAACAAGAATCAAATAACAATGCATGCAAGACACCAAACTTAGCAGTTTGTGTACTACTGACACTATATGAGACACATAAATACTCAAGCCAAAAGAATTCAAAGATCAAAACAAAGAAATTGCAGGATTCGAAAAATGTAACAAAAACATGCATTTGACACCAAACTTAAGATGAGACTCTAGACTCAAGCAAGAAACAGCAAATATATTTTTTTGGTTTTTATGATTTTGTAATTTTTTTTTGTGTTTTTTTTTTCAAAAATTAAGTGGAAAAAGGTATCAAAATTCTTAATGAGAATTCCAGGAATCAGTGCAATGCTAGTCTAAGACTCCGGTCCAGGAATTAGACATGGCTTCACAGCCAGCCAAGCCTTCAAAGAAAGCTTCGGTCCAAAACACTAGACATGACCAAAGGTCAGCCAAGCCTTAGCAGATCACTGCTCTAAAAGCAAAATTGATGAAAATCAACAAGCTCTTGTGGTGATAAGTTGAAACCTCGGTCCAATCAGATTAGACATGGCTTCTCAGCCAGCCAGGTTTCAACAAATCATCATGAAACTCTAGAATTCATCTTCAAGAATTTCGAAAAAAATAAATACCTAATCTAAGCAACAAGATGAACCGTCAGTTGTCCAAACTAGAACAATCCCAGGCATTGTTACCAAAAGCTTGCTCAAAACTTGAACAATCCCCGGCAACGGCGCCAAAAACTTGGTGCGCGAAATTGTGAACAATACTTTTCACAACTCTCATAATCCCCGGTAATGGCTCCAAAAAACGTGGTAGCTCAATACCATGGCATTACACAACTTCGCACAACTAACCAGCAAGTGCACTGGGTCGTCCAAGTAATACCTTACGTGAGTAAGGGTTGATCCCACGGAGATTGTTAGCATTGAAGCAAGCTATGGTCATCTTGTAAATCATAGTCAGGCAAACTCAAATGTATATGATGATGAACGAAAATAATATAAAGATAAAGATAGAGATACTTATGCATATCATTGGTGTAAGAGCTTCAGACAAGTGTATGAAGATGCCTTCCCTTCCGTCTCTCTGCTTTCCTACTGCCTTCATCCAATCCTTCTTACTCCTTTCCATGGCAAGCTTGTGTAGGGTTTCACTGTTGTCAGCAGCTACCTCCCATCCTCTCAGTGAAAGCGATTGCATATGTCCTGTCACGGCATAGCGGAATTCAGCTGTCGGTTCTCGGTCAGGCCGGAATAATATCCATTGATACTTTTGCGTCTGTCACTAACGCCCTAGCCTGCTAGGAGTTTGAAGCACGTCACAGTCATTCAGTCATTGAATCCTACTCAGAATACCACAGACAAGGTTAGACCTTCCGGATTCTCTTGAATGCTGCCATCAGTTCTTGCCTATACCACGAAGACTCTGATCTCACGGAATGGTTGGCTCGTTTGTCAGGCGAGCACTCGGTTGTCAGGCGATCACCATGCATCGTGCAATCAGGAATCCAAGAGATATTCACTAAGCCTCAGATGCTTGTAGAACAAGAATGGTTGTCAGTCACCTTGTTCATGAGAACGGTGATGGGCGTCAATCATCACCTTCATCATGTTGAAGAATAAGTGATATCTTGGATAAAGAACAAGCGGAATTGAATGGAAGAACAATAGTAATTGCATTAATACTCGAGGTACAGCAGAGCTCCACACCTTAATCTATGGTGTGTAGAAACTCCACCGTTGAAAATACATAAGAACAAGGTCTAGGCATGGCCGAATGGCCAGCCTCCCAAAGGTCTAAGATAGCATAAAACAAAGATAGCTACCCAAAAGTCTCCCAAAAGTCTCCCTAATACAATAGTAAAAGGTCCTACTTATAGAAACTAGTACATAGATGAGTAAATGACATAAAAATCCACTTCCGGGCCCACTTGGTGTGTGCTTGGGCTGAGCAATGAAGCTTTTTCGTGTAGAGACTCTCCTTGGAGTTAAACGCCAGCTTTAGTGCCAGTTTGGGCGTTTAACTCCCAATTAGGTGCCAGTTCCGGCGTTTAACGCTGGAATTTCTTGAGGTGACTTTGAACGCCGGTTTGGGCCATCAAATCTTGGGCAAAGTATGGACTATTATATATTGCTGGAAAGCCCAGGATGTCTACTTTCCAACGCCGTTGAGAGCGCGCCAATTGGGCTTCTGTAGCTCCAGAAAATCCACTTCGAGTGCAGGGAGGTCAGAATCCAACAACATCTGCAGTCCTTTTGAGTCTCTGGATCAGATTTTTGCTCAGGTCCCTCAATTTCAGCCAGAAAATACCTGAAATCACAGAAAAACACACAAACTCATAGTAAAGTCCAGAAAAAGTGAAATTTAATTAAAAACTAATAAAAATATAATAAAAACTAACTAAATCATAACAAAAACATACTAAAAACAATGCCAAAAAGTATACAAATTATCCGCTCATCAGAGTCCTTTCAGGTTCTGGATCAATTTCAACAAAAGTGCCTTTTTCCTTGTTCCTGCTCATATGAAAGAGAAGAAAACAAGAAAAGAAGAGGAATCCTCTATGTCACAGTATAGAGATTCCTTTATGTTAGTAGAAGAAGAAAGGGGAGAAGAATGTAGAAGAGGGGATTCGGATAATTAGATGGAGAGAGGTGAAGAGAAGTGTTAGTAATTAAATAATTAAATAGAAGAAGAAAAGAGAAGGAAAATTTCGAAAATAATTTTGAAAAAGAGGTTAGTAATTTTCGAAAATTAAATATAAAATAAGATTAAAATTAAAATTTAAAACAATTAAAAAGAATTTTTGAAAAAGGGATGAGATATTTTTGAAAATTAGAGAGGGAAAAGTAGTTAGGTGGTTTTGAAAGAGATAAGAAACAAACAAGAAGTTAGTTAGTTGATTGAAAAAGATTTGAAATCAAATTTGTATAAGAAGATAAGAAGTTAGATAAGATATTTTGAAATCAAATTTTGAAAAAGATAAAATTTTTGAAAAAGATCAAATAAAAGATAAAAAGATTTAATTCAAAAATTTTGAAATTATTTACTTCACTAACAAGAAACTACAAGATAAGATTCTAGAACTTAAAGATTGAACCTTTCTTAACAAGAAAGTAACAAACTTCAAATTTTTGAACCAATCACATTAATTATTAGTGAATTTTCGAAAATATGATATAAAGATAAGAAAAAGATTTTGAAAATATTTTTGAAAAATATTTTTGAAATTTTCGAAAATAAAAAAATTGAAAAAGATATGATTTTTGAAAAAGATTTTAAAAAGATAAGATTTTTAAAATTGAAATTTTGACTTGACTTGTAAGAAACAACTAATGTTTTAAAAATTTTTGACTAAGTCAACTCAAATTTTCGAAAATTTGGAGAGAAATAAGGAAAAGATATTTTTTTATTTTTGAATTTTTAAAGATGAGAGAGAAAAACACAAAAGTGACCCAAAACATGAAAATTTTGGATCAAAACACAAGATGCATGCAAGAACACTATGAATGTCAAGATGAACACCAAGAACACTTTGAAGATCATGATGAACATCAAGAACATATTTTTGAAAAATTTTTAATGCAAAGAAAACATGCAAGACACCAAACTTAGAAATCTTTAATGCATGGACTCTAACAAACGAAAAATGCATATGAAAAAAACAAACACACAAAGCAAGAAAACATCAAGATCAAACAAGAAGACTTGTCAAGAACAACTTGAAGATCATGAAGAACACCATGAATGCATGAATTTTCGAAAAATGCAAGAAAAATTTTTAAAGCATGCAATTGACACCAAACTTAAAAGTTGACTCAAGACTCAAACAAGAAACACAAAATATTTTTGTTATTTTTATGATTTTATGAATTTTTTTTTTGTATTTTTATTATTTTTTCGAAAAACATTATTAGAAAAACGAAAAATAAAAAAAAATTTGAAAAATTTTTTTGAAAACTTTTGAAAAGAAAATTACCTAATCTGAGCAACAAGATGAACCGTCAGTTGTCCATACTCGAACAATCCCCGGCAACGGCGCCAAAAACTTGGTGGATGAAATTGTGATCCATGTTCTTTGTACTTGTATGAAATTTAATAATTGGCTCTATTTGAATTCACAACTCCGTTCAACTAACCAGCAAGTGTACTGGGTCGTCCAAGTAATAAACCTTACGCGAGTAAGGGTCGATCCCATAGAGATTGTTGGTATGAAGCAAGCTATGGTCACCTTGTAAATCTCAGTTAGGCAGATTAAATAGTTTTGGTTTTCAAAAATCAATAATAAAAAGAAAATAAAAGGGATAGAAATACTTATGTATATCAATAGTAGGAATTTCAGATAGGCGTATGGAGATGCTGTGCTCCTCTTGAATCTCTACTTTCTCATTGCTTCCATCCAATCCTTCTTACTCCTTTCCATGGCAAGCTGTTTGTAGGGCATCACCATCATCAATGGCTATGATGAGCGGATAATTTATACGCTTTTTGGCATTGTTTTTATATAGTTTTTAGTAAGTTTGAGCTACTTTTAGGGATGTTTTCATTAGTTTTTATGTTAAATTCACATTTCTGGACTTTACTATGAGTTTGTGTGTTTTTCTGTGATTTCAGGTAAATTCTGACTGAAATTGAGGGATTTGAGCAAAACTCTGAAAAAGGCTGACAAAAGGACTGCTGATGTTGTTGGATTCTGACCTCCCTGCACTCGAAATGGATTTTCTGGAGCTACAGAACTCCAAATGGCGCGCTCTCAACGGCGTTGGAAAGTAGACATCCAGGGCTTTCCAGCAATATATAATAGTCCATACTTTATTCGAAGAATCACGACGCAACTTGGCGTTGAACGCCAAGTACACGCTCCTTTCTGGAGTTAAACGCCAGAAAAACGTCATGATCCGGAGTTGAACGCCCAAAACACATCATAACTCGAAATTCAACTCCAAGAGATGCCTCTACACGTGGATTGATCAAGCTCAGCCCAAGAACACACCAAGTGGGCCCCGGAAGTGGATTTATGCATCAATTACTTACTCATGTAAACCCTAGTAGCTAGTCTAGTATATATAGGACCTCTTACTATTGTATTAGACATCCTGGATTATATTTTCTATCCTGTGATCATGTTTAGGGGGCTGGCCATTCGGCCATGCCTGGACCTCTTGCTTATGTATTTTCAACGGTGGAGTTTTTGCACACCATAGATTAAGGGTGTGGAGCTCTGCTATACCTCAAAGATTAATGAAGTTCTATTTTCTCTTATTCAAATCTCTATCTTATTCTTATTCCAAGATATTCATTCGTACCCAAGAACATGATGAATGTGATGAGCTAATAACTCTCATCATCATTCTCACTTATGAACGCGCGTGATTGACAACCACTTTCGTTCTACATGCAACAAGGCTTGAATGTGTATCTCTTAGATTCCCCAACAGAATCTTCGTGGTATAAGCTAGATAGATGGCGGCATTCATCTGGATCCGGAAAGTCCAACCTTGTCTGTGGTGTTCCGAGTAGGATCCTGGGAATTCGGAAAGTCTCACCTTGTCTGTGGTATTCCGAGTAGGATTCCGTTCATGAATGACTGTGACGTGCTTCAAACCTGTAACCTGCTGGGCGTCAGTGACAGACGCAAAAGAGGGATTCTATTCCAGTAGGGAGGGAACCAACCGGTGATTGGCCGTACTGTGACAGAGTGCGTGAGCATTAGCTTTCACTGCGAGGATGGGATGTAGCTATCAACCATGGGTGATGCCTCCAGACTGGTTAGCTGTGCGAGTGACAGCCGCATAGGATATTTCCCCGTGAGGATTGAAAGTAGCCACAGCTGATGGTGAACCCCTATACAAAGCTTGCCATGGAAAGGAGTAAGAAGGATTGAGTAGAAGGAATAGCAAGGCAGGCGTCCGAGAGCTCTACAGCATCTCCACTCCACTTATCTGAAATTCCTACCAATGAATCTACATAAGTATTTCTATCCCTTTTTATTAACTCCTTTTTATTCATTATCCATTCCAATAAATCCAATTTTAATCTGCCTAACTGAGATTTGCAAGGTGACCATAGCTTGCTTCATACCAACAATCTCTGTGGATTCGACCCTTACTCACGTAAGGTTATTACTTGGACGACCCAGTACACTTACTGGTTAGTTGAACGGAGTTGTGAAGAAAATAAACAGTGCCCTAAGGGTATATTCATACTAAAGCTCAAAAGATAGAATAACATATAATGATGATCACAATTTCGTCCACCAAGTTTTTGGCGCCGTTGCCGGGGATTGTTCGAGTATGGACAACTGACGGTTCATCTTGTTGCTCAGATTAGGTAATTTTCTTTTCAAAAACTTTTTCAAAATTTTTCTTTTATTTTTCGTTTTTCTAAAAATATTTTCGAAAATATTAATAAAAACTACAAAAAAAATTAGAAAATCATAAAAATCAAAAATATTTTGTGTTTCTTGTTTGAGTATTGAGTCAATTTTTAAGTTTGGTGTCAATTGCATGCTTTTAAAATTTTTCTTGCATTTTTTCGAAAATCTCATGCATTCATAGTGTTCTTCATGATCTTCAAGTTGTTCTTGACAAGTCTTCTTGTTTGATCTTGATGATTTCTTGTTTTGTGTCTTTTCTTGTTTTTCATGTGCATTTTTGCATTCATATTTTTCATGCATTAAAAATTTCTAAGTTTGGTGTCTTGCATGTTTTCTTTGCATTAAAAATTTTTCAAAAATATGTTCTTGATGTTCATCATGATCTTCAAAGTGTTCTTGGTGTTCATCTTGACATTCATAGCATTCTTGCATACATTCATGGTTTTGATCTAAAAATTTCATGCATTGCATATTTTTGTTGTTTTTCTCTTTCATAATTAAAAATTCAAAAATCAAAAAGATATCTTTTCCTTATTTCCCTCCAAAATTTCGAAATTTTGGGTTGACTTGGTCAAAAATTTTCAAAATTAGTTGTTTCTTACAAGTCAAGTCAAAATTTCAATTTTAAAAATCTTATCTTTTCAAAAGTCTTTTTCAAAAAATCATATCTTTTTCAATTTTTCTATTTTTCGAAAATTTCAAAAAAATATTTTTCAAATTATTTTCAAAATCTTTTTCTTATCTTTATATGTAATTTTCGAAAATTCACTAATAATTAATGTGATTGGTTCAAAAATTTGAAGTTTGTTACTTTCTTGTTAAGAAAGGTTCAACCTTTAAGTTCTAGAATCTTATCTTGTAGTTTCTTGTTAGTGAAGTAAATAATTTTAAAATTTTTAAATTAAATCTTTTTATCTTCAATTTTGTCTTTTTCAAAAAATATTTTATCTTTTTCAAAATTTGATTTCAAAATATCTTATCTAACTTCTTATCTTCTTATCTTTTTCAATTTTGACTTCAAATCTTTTTCAATCAACTAACTAACTTCTTGTTTGTTTCTTATCTTTTTCAAATCCACCTAACTACTTTTCTCTCTTCTATTTTCGAAAATATCTCTCCCTTTTTCAAAAATTCTTCTTCTTAATTAATTAATTGTTTCATGTTTTAATTTTAATTACAATTTATCTCTAATTTTCGAAAATCACTAACTCTTTTTCAAAATTATTTTCGAAATTCCTCTTCTCTTTTCTTCTTCTATTTAATTATTTAATTAACACTTCTCTTCACTTCTCTTCATCCATAAAACCGAATCCATTCTTCACTCTCCTACCCCTTTCTTTTTCTACTAACATAAAGGAATCTCTATACTGTGACATAGAGGATTCCTTTTTCTTTTCCTGTTTTCTTCTCTTTCATATGAGCAGGAACAGGGATAAAGGCACTCTTGTTGAAATTGATCCAGAACCTGAAAGGACTCTGAAGAGAAAATTAAAAGAAACTAAATTACAACAATCCAGAAACAACCTTTCAGAAACATTAGAACAAGAGGTGATGGCCGAAAATAATAATAATAATGCAAGGAGAATGCTTGGTGACTTCACAAAGCCAACATCCAAGTTTGATGGGAGAAGCATCTCCATTCCTGCCATTGGAGCCAATAACTTTGAGCTTAAGCCTCAACTAGTTGCTTTAATGCAACAAAACTGCAAGTTTTATGGACTTCCATCTGAAGATCCTTATCAGTTTTTAACTGAATTCTTGCAGATCTGTGAGACTGTGAAGACGAATGGAGTTGATCCTGAAGTCTACAGACTCATGCTTTTCCCTTTTGCTGTAAGAGACAGAGCTAGAGTGTGGTTGGATTCTCAACCCAAGGATAGCCTGGACTCATGGGATAAGCTTGTCACTGCATTCTTAGACAAGTTCTTTCCTCCTCAAAAGCTGAGCAAGCTGAGAGTGGATGTTCAAACCTTCAAACAAAAAGATGGTGAATCCCTCTATGAAGCTTGGGAAAGATACAAGCAGCTGACTAAAAGATGTCCATCTGACATGTTTTCAGAATGGACCATATTGGATATATTCTATTATGGTCTCTCTGAATTTTCGAAAATGTCATTGGATCATTCTGCAGGTGGATCTATTCACCTGAAGAAAACGCCTGAAGAGGCTCAAGAACTCATTGACATGGTTGCAAATAACCAGTTCATGTACACCTCTGAGAGGAATTCCGTGAACAATGGGGTACCTCAGAAGAAAGGAGTTCTTGAAATTGATGCTCTGAATGCCATATTGGCTCAGAACAAAGTGTTGACACAACAGGTCAACATGATCTCTCAAAATCTGAATGGACTGCAACATGCATCCAACAGTACTAGAGAGGCAGCTTCTGAAGAAGCTTATGATCCTGAAAACCCTGCCATGGCAGAGGTTAATTACATGGGTGAATCTTATGGAAACACCTATAACTCATCATGGAGAAATCATCCAAATTTCTCATGGAAGGATCAACAAAAACCTCAACAAGGTTTTAACAATGGTGGACGTACTAGGCTGGCCAATAGCAAGCCATATCCATCATCTTCTCAGCAACAGACAGAGAATTCTGAACAAAATACTTCTAATTTAGCCAATATAGTCTCTGATCTGTCAAAGGCCACTTTCAGTTTCATGAATGAAACCAGATCCTCCATTAGAAACTTGGAGGCACAAGTGGGCCAGCTGAGTAAGAAAGTTATTGAAACTCCTCCCAGTATTCTCCCAAGCAATACAGAAGAAAATCCAAAAGGAGAGTGCAAGGCCATTGATTTAATCAAAGTGGCCGAATGCACTAGGGAGGAGGAGGACGAAAATCCTAGTGAGAAAGACCTCCTGGGACGTCCCTCAAGCATGAAGGAGTTTCCTATTAAGGATCCAAAGGAATCTGAGGCTCATACAGAGATCATAGAGATTCCATTGAACCTCCTTCTGCCATTCATGAGCTCTGAAGAATATTCATCCTCTGAAGAGGATGAAGATGTGACTGGAGAGCAAGCTGCTCTATATTTAGGAGCTATCATGAAGCTGAATGCCAAGCTGTTTGGTAATGAGACCTGGGAAAGTGAACCTCCCTTGCTCATTAGTGAACTAGATACTTGGATTCAGAGAACTCTACCTCAAAAGAAGCAAGATCCTGGCAAGTTCTTAATACCTTGCACCATTGGCACTATGAGCTTTGAAAAAGCTCTATGTGATCTTGGCTCAGGGATAAACCTTATGCCACTCTCTGTAATAGAGAAGCTGGGGATCATTGAGGTACAACCTGCTTTATTCTCATTACAATTGGCAGATAAGTCAGTGAGGCAAGCATATGGCATAGTAGAGGACGTGCTAGTAAAGGTTGAAGGCCTTTACATCCCTACTGACTTCATAATCCTAGACACTAGGAATGAAGATGATGAATGCATCATCCTAGGAAGACCTTTCCTAGCCACAGCAGGAGCTGTGATAGATGTCAACAGAGGTGAGTTAGTCTTTCAATTGAATGGGGACTACCTTGTGTTTCAGGCACATGGCCATCCCTCTGTGACAAAAGAGAGTAAGCATGAAGAGCTTCTCTCAGTTCAGAGTCAAGAAGAGCCCACACAGTCAAACTCTAAGTTTGGTGTTGTGAGGCCACAACCAAACTCTAAGTTTGGTGTTCAAACCCCATATCCAAACTCTAAGTTTGGTGTTGGGAATACCACACTTAAGTTGACCTGATCATCTTCTGACTCCATGAGAGTCACTGTCAAGCTATTGACATTAAAGAAGCGCTTGTTGGGAGGCAACCCAATTTTATTTATCTAATTTTATTTTATTTTGTTTTGGTGTTATTTTTGTGTTGAATTAGGTACATGATCATGAGGAGTCACGAAAAAAATCAACAAAATTAAAAACAGAGTCAAAAACAGAAGAAAAAAAATTTTCACCCTGGAGACGCACGGGCTGGCGTTCAACGCCCAGAAGGAGCACCTTTCTGGTGTTCAACGCCAGAACAGAGCATCTTTCTGGCGTTGAACGCCCAAAACAAGCAACAACCTGGCGTTAAACGCCAGGATGCGCACACAGAGGACAATCTGGCGCTGAACGCCAGAAACAAGCATGAAACTGGCGTTCAACGCCAGAAACATGCATAACATGGGCGTTTAACGCCCAGAACTAGCATCAATGGGCGTTTGAACGCCAGGATGATACATCAAGGCATGTTACATGCCTATATGGTGAAGGAATGGTATTTGTTTTCACCTCAGGATCTGTGGACCCCACAGGATCCCCACCTACCACATCTCTTTTAATCCTAATCACACTCTCCTAATCCAAATCTCATTCTCAATGTCACACTTCCCAAAAACCTTCACCTATCACCTCAATTCCTCTTCCCAATCACCCCATTCACCATTCACATCAACCCCCTCTTCCCCATAAACCTCACCTACCTCCATTACATTCAAATTCAATTTCCCACCCTTTCCCACCCAAAATGGCCGAAACCCAACCACCCCTCTCCCTATAAATACCTTTCTTTTCTTCTTCATTTTCACACAACACAAACCCCTTCTTCTCTCATAAAGCCGAACCCACTCTTCTCCCTCTCCTTCCATATTCTCTTCTTCTTCTTCTACTCTTCTTTTCTTTTTTGCTCGAGGACGAGCAAATTTTAAGTTTGGTGTGGTAAAAAGCCTAAGCTTTTTATTTTTCATTCACCATCAATGGCACCCAAGACCGGAGCTTCCTCAAGAAAAGGAAAAGGGAAGGCAAAAGCTTCCACTTCCGAGTCATGGGAGAAGGAGAGATTCATCTCCAAGAGCCATCAAGACCACTTCCATGATGTTGTGGCAAAGAAGAAGGTGATCCCTGAGGTCCCTTTCAAGCTCAAGAAAAATGAGTATCCGGAAATCCGACTTGAGATTCAAAGAAGAGGTTGGGAAGTCCTAGCCAACCCCATGCAACAAGTTGGGATCTTAATGGTTCAAGAGTTCTATGCTAATGCATGGATCACAAGGAACCATGATCAAAGTATGAACCCAAGCCCAAAGAATTATCTCACAATGGTTAGGGGGAAATACTTGGATTTCAGTCCGGAAAATGTGAGGTTGGCGTTTCATTTACCCATGATGCAAGGTGATGAACGCCCCTACACAAGGAGGGTCAACTTTAATCAAAGGTTGGACCAAGTCCTTATGGACATTTGTGTGGAAGGCGCCCAATGGAGAATAGACTCCAAAGGCAAGCCAGTCCAACTAAGAAGACTGGACCTCAAGCCTGTAGCTAGAGGATGGTTGGAGTTCATTCAAAGATCCATCATCCCTACAAGCAACCGATCTGAAGTTACTGTGGATCGGGCCATCATGATTCATAGCATCATGATTGGAGAGGAAGTAGAGGTTCATGAAGTCCTATCTAATGAACTCTACAAAATAGCTGACAAGCCTTCATACATGGCACGGCTAGCCTTCCCCCACCTCATATGTCATCTATGTTACTCAGCTGGAGTCATCATAGAAGGAGATGTCTCAATTGAAGAAGACAAGCCCATCACCAAGAAAAGGATGGAGCAAGCAAGGGAAGCACCTCACGGTCCTCAAGGAGAACATGAGGAAGTACATCATCAACAAATGCCTCATGGAATGCACTTCCCTCCCAACAACTATTGGGAGCAACTCAGTACCTCTTTAGAGGATTTGAGCCATAATGTGGAACAACTAAGGGTGGAACACCATGAACATGCCCTCACTCTCCAAGAAATAAGAGAAGATCTAAAAAGAGTATATAGAAAAAGAAGGAGCAATAGAAAAAGCCAATAGCCCTTAAAACCAAAAGGCAAGGGTAAAAGCAAGGATCCAAGGCTTTGAGCATTAATGGGTAGGAGGGCCCAAGGAAATAATTCCAGGCCTAAGCGGCTAAATCAAGCTGTCCCTAACCATGTGCTTGTGTCATGAAGGTCCAAGTGAAAAGCTTGAGACTGAGTGGTTAAAGTCGTGATCTAAAGCTAAAGAGTGTGCTTAAGAGCTCTGGACACCACTAACTGGGGACTCTAGCAAAGCTAAGTCACAATCTGAAAAGGTTCACCCAGTTATGTGTCTGTGGCATTTGTGTATCCGGTGGTAATACTGGAAGACAAAGTGCTTAGGGCCACAGCCAAGACTCATAAGTAGCTGTGTTCAAGAATCAACATGCTTAAATAAGAAAGTCAATAACACTATCCCAAATTCTAAGTTCCCCCAGAGACGCCAATACCTCTAAACTACAAAGGAAAAAGTGAGATGCCAAAACTGTTCAGAAGCAAAAAGCTACAAGTCCCGCTCATGTAATTAAATTAATATTCATTGATATTTTGGACTTTATAGTATATTCTCTTCTTTTTATCCTGTTTGATTTTCAGTTGCTTGGGGACAAGCAACAATTTAAGTTTGGTGTTGTGATGAGCGGATAATTTATACGCTTTTTGGCATTGTTTTTATATAGTTTTTAGTAAGTTTGAGCTACTTTTAGGGATGTTTTCATTAGTTTTTATGTTAAATTCACATTTCTGGACTTTACTATGAGTTTGTGTGTTTTTCTGTGATTTCAGGTAAATTCTGACTGAAATTGAGGGATTTGAGCAAAACTCTGAAAAAGGCTGACAAAAGGACTGCTGATGCTGTTGGATTCTGACCTCCCTGCACTCGAAATGGATTTTCTGGAGCTACAAAACTCCAAATGGCGCGCTCTCAACGGCGTTGGAAAGTAGACATCCAGGGCTTTCCAGAAATATATAATAGTCCATACTTTATTCGAAGAATGACGACGCAACTTGGCGTTGAACGCCAAGTACACGCTCCTTTCTGGAGTTAAACGCCAGAAAAACGTCATGATCCGGAGTTGAACGCCCAAAACACATCATAACTCGAAATTCAACTCCAAGAGATGCCTCTACACGTGGATTGATCAAGCTCAGCCCAAGCACACACCAAGTGGGCCCCGGAAGTGGATTTATGCATCAATTACTTACTCATGTAAACCCTAGTAGCTAGTCTAGTATATATAGGACCTCTTACTATTGTATTAGACATCCTGGATTGTATTTTCTATCCTGTGATCACGTTTAGGGGGCTGGCCATTCGGCCATGCCTGGACCTCTTGCTTATGTATTTTCAACGGTGGAGTTTCTGCACACCATAGATTAAGGGTGTGGAGCTCTGCTATACCTCAAAGATTAATGAAGTTCTATTTTCTCTTATTCAAATCTCTATCTTATTCTTATTCCAAGATATTCATTCGTACCCAAGAACATGATGAATATGATGAGCTAATAACTCTCATCATCATTCTCACTTATGAACGCGCGTGATTGACAACCACTTTCGTTCTACATGCAACAAGGCTTGAATGTGTATCTCTTAGATTCCCCAACAGAATCTTCGTGGTATAAGCTAGATAGATGGCGGCATTCATCTGGATCCGGAAAGTCCAACCTTGTCTGTGGTGTTCCGAGTAGGATCCTGGGAATCCGGAAAGTCTCACCTTGTCTGTGGTATTCCGAGTAGGATTCCGTTCATGAATGACTGTGACGTGCTTCAAACCTGTAACCTGCTGGGCGTCAGTGACAGACGCAAAAGAGGGATTCTATTCCAGTAGGGGAGGGAACCAACCGGTGATTGGCCGTACTGTGACAGAGTGCGTGAGCATTAGCTTTCACTGCGAGGATGGGATGTAGCTATCAACCATGGGTGATGCCTCCAGACTGGTTAGCTGTGCGAGTGACAGCCGCATAGGATATTTCCCCGTGAGGATTGAAAGTAGCCACAGCTGATGGTGAACCCCTATACAAAGCTTGCCATGAAAAGGAGTAAGAAGGATTGAGTAGAAGGAATAGCAAGGCAGGCGTCCGAGAGCTCTACAGCATCTCCACTCCACTTATCTGAAATTCCTACCAATGAATCTACATAAGTATTTCTATCCCTTTTTATTAACTCCTTTTTATTCATTATCCATTCCAATAAATCCAATTTTAATCTGCCTAACTGAGATTTGCAAGGTGACCATAGCTTGCTTCATACCAACAATCTCTGTGGATTCGACCCTTACTCACGTAAGGTTATTACTTGGACGACCCAGTACACTTGCTGGTTAGTTGAACGGAGTTGTGAAGAAAATAAACAGTGCCCTAAGGGTATATTCATACTAAAGCTCAAAAGATAGAATAACATATAATGATGATCACAATTTCGTCCACCAGGCTACTTTCAATCCTCTCGGGAAAATGGTCCTATGCGCTGTCACTGCGCGGCTAATCGTCTGGAGGCATCACCCTTGTTGATAGCTACATCCCATCCTCTCAGTGAAAATGGTCCAAATGCTCTGTCATAGCACGGCTAATCATCTGTCGGTTCTCAATCAGGTTGGAGTAGAATCCATTGATTCTTTTGCGTCTGTCACTAACGCCCAGCCTTCAGGAGTTTGAAGCTCGTCACAGTCATTCAATACCGGAATCCTACTCGGAATACCACAGACAAGGTTAGACTTTCCAGATTCCCAGGATCCTACTCGGAATACCACAGACAAGGTTAGACTTTCCGGATCCCCATGAATGCCGCTATCTATGTAGCTTATACCACGAAGATTCTGTTGGGGAATCTAAGAGATATGCGCCCGGCCTAGAGTAGAACGGAAGTGGTTGTCAGTCACGTGCGTTCATAGGTGAGAATGATGATGAGTGTCACGGATCATCACATTCATCAAGTTGAAGTGCAATGTATATCTTGGAATAAGAATAAAAGAGAATTGAATAGAAAGTAATAGTGATTGTATTGAAACTTGAGGTACAGTAGAGCTCCACACCCTTAATCTATGGTGTGCAGAAACTCCACTGTTGAAAATACATAAGTAAAAGGTTCAGGCATGGCCGAATGGCCAGCCCCCATGATCTGAGAACTAATCGTCCCAAGATGAAGAATACAATAGTTAAATGTTCTATTTATAATAAACTAGCTACTAGGGTTTACATGAGTAAGTAATTGATGCATAAATCCACTTCCGGGGCCCACTTGGTGTATGTTTGGGCTGAGCTTGATCTATCCACGAGCTGAGGCTTCTCTTGGAGTTGAACTCCAAGTTATGACGTGTTTTGGGCGTTCAACTCCGGATCATGACGTGTTTCTGGCGTTTAACTCCAGACAGCAGCATGTACTTGGCGTTCAATGCCAAGTTACGTCGTCAATTTCCGAATAACGTATGGACTATTATATATTGCTGGAAAGCTCTGGATGTCTACCTTCCAACGCCGTTGAGAGCGCGCCATTTGGAGTTCTGTAGCTCCAGAAAATCCATTTCGAGTGCAGGGAGGTCAGATTCCAACAGCATCAGCAGTCCTTTTGTCAGCCTTTTTCAGAGTTTTGCTCAAGTCCCTCAATTTCAGCCAGAATTTACCTGAAATCACAGAAAAACACACAAACTCATAGTAAAGTCCAGAAATGTGAATTTATCATAAAAACTAATGAAAACATCCCTAAAAGTAGCTTGAACTTACTAAAAACTACCTAAAAACAATGCCAAAAAGCGTATAAATTATCCGCTCATCAGCCATCCTGGCATTAAACGCCCAGAATGGTGCACATTCTGGCGTTTAATGCCCAAATTGCTACCCTTTTGGGCGTTAAACGCCCAGCCAGGTACCCTGACTGGCGTTTAAACGCCAGTCTGCCTTCTTCACTGGGCGTTTTGAACACCCAGCTTTTTCTGTATAATTCCTCTGCTGCATGTACTGAATCTTCAGTTCCTTGTATTATTGACTTGAAAATAGGACCAAGATCAAATAAACAATGCATGCAAGACACCAAACTTAAAATGAGACACTGGACTCAACAAGAAATATAAAATATTTTTGGTTTTTATGATTTTGTAATTTTTTTTTTGGATTTTTCGAAAATTAAGTGGAAAAGAAAATAAAGGCATCAAAATTCTTAATGAGAATTCCAGGAATCATGCAATGTTAGTCTAAAGCTTTAGTCTAAAGGAATTAGACATTGATAGCCAAGCTTCAGCATGACATTGCATTCAAGAGCTAAATTGATGAGAATCAATCAGCTTTGGTGATGATAAGAACATCACCTTGAAACACTAGAATTCGTTCTTAAGAACTCTGAAAAATACCTAATCTAAGCAACAAGATGAACCGTCAGTTGTCCATACTCGAAACAATCCCCGGCAACGGCGCCAAAAACTTGGTGCACGAAATTGTGATCACTACTTTTCACAACTCAAATAATCCCTAGTAATGGCCCCAAAGACTTGGTGCTCAATACCATGGCATAAACACAACTTCGCACAACTAACCAGCAAGTGCACTGGGTCGTCCAAGTAATAAACCTTACGCGAGTAAGGGTCGATCCCACGGAGATCGTTGCTATGAAGCCAACTATGGTCACCTTGTAAATCTTAGTCAGGCAGACTCAAATGGTTATGGATGATATATGAATAAAACATAAAGATAAAGATAAAGATACTTATGCAATTCATTGGTGAGAACTTCAGATAAGCGAATGGAGATGCTTTGTCCCTTCCGTCTCTCTGCTTTCCTACTGTCTTCATCCAATCCTTCTTACTCCTTTCCATGGCAAGTTGTATGTTGGGCATCACCGTTGTCAGTGGCTACAGTCCCGTCCTCTCAGTGGAAATGTTCAACGCACCCTGTCACGGCACGGCTATCCAGCTGTCGGTTCTCGATCATGTCAGAATAGAATCCAGTGATTCTTTTGCGCCTGTCACTAACGCCCCACAATCGCGAGTTTGAAGCTCGTCACAGTCATTCAATCATTGAATCCTACTCAGAATACCACAGACAAGGTTTAGACCTTCCAGATTCACTTGAATGCCGCCATCAATTCTATCTTATACCACGAAGATTCCGGTTAAGGAAATCCAAGAGATAGACATTAGAGCCTCGTTTGCTTGTAGAACGGAGGTGGTTGTCAGTCACTCGTTCATAGGTGAGAATGATGATGAGCGTCACATAATCATCACATTCATCAAGTTCTAGAGAGCGAATGAATATCTTGGAATAAGAACAAGCTAAATTGAATAGAAGAACAATAGTAATTGCATTAATACTCAAGGTACAGCAGAGCTCCACACCTTAATCTATGGTGTGTAGAAACTCCACCGTTGAAAATACATAAGAACAAGGTCTAGGCATGGCCATGAGGCCAGCCTTCCGATGATCAAAAGACTCAAAGATCTCAAGATGTCAAATACAATAGTAAAAGGTCCTATTTATAGGGAACTAGTAGCTTAAAAATTACAAAGATGAGTAAATGACATAAAAATCCACTTCCGGGCCCACTTGGTATGTGCTTGGGCTAAGCATTGAAGCATTTTCGTGTAGAGACTCTTCTTGGAGTTAAACGCCAACTTTTGTGCCAGTTTGGGTGTTTAACTCCCACTTTGATGCCAGTTCCGGCGTTTAACGCTGGGAATTCTGAAGGTGACTTTGAACGCCGGTTTGGGCCATCAAATCTTGGGCAAAGTATGGACTATCATATATTGCTGGAAAATCCACTTCGAGTGCAGGGAGGTCAGAATCCAACAGCATCTGCAGTCCTTTTAGTCTCTGAATCAGATTTTTGCTCAAGTCCCTCAATTTTAGCTAGAAAATACCTGAAATCACAGAAAAACACACAAACTCATAGTAAAGTCCAGAAAAGTGAATTTTAACTAAAAACTAATAAAAATATACTAAAAACTAACTAAAATATACTAAAAACACACTAAAAACAATGCCAAAAAGCGTACAAATTATCTGCTCATCATGCATTTTGCAGGGTTAACTCGCATGCCATGCCTTCTTATGGTGTTGAATACTTGGGCCAGGTCAGACAATAATGCTTCTTCAGTTTGTGTTTTTATTAACATGTCGTCCACATAGACTTCTATGATCTTTCCGATATGCTCTGAAAAGGCTTTATTCATTAGCCTTTGATAAGTAGCTCCCGTGTTTTTAAGACCGAACGGCATTACGATGTAGCAGTAATTTGCTTTTGGTGTTAGAAACGAGATTTTTTCCTGATCAGGTGGATACATTGGGATTTGGTTGTATCCAGAATATGCGTCCATAAACGAGAGGTATTTATATACGGATGAGGCATCCACCAGAGCGTCGATACTCGGAAGTGGATAAGGATCTTTTGGGCAAGCTTTGTTGAGATCAATGTAATCAATGCACATTCGCCACTTCCCGTTAGATTTTTTCACCAAGACGACGTTATCTAGTCATAGTGGATACTTGATTTATCTTATGAATCCTGCCTCCAGTAGTACCTGTACCTGCTCTTCCACAGCTTGGGATCTTTCTGGCCCAAGTTTTCTTCGTCTCTGCTGTACCGGCTGAGATCCTAGATAGACCGCCAACTTGTGGCACATTAGTTTGGGGTCTATTTCTGGCATGTCTGCAGCTTTCCATGCGAAGAGATTGACGTTATCTCGTAAGAATTGTACTAGTGAATCCTTTGCATCTCCTTTTAGGATCGTACCAACATTGGTTGTTTTGTCCGAGGTATCTCCGATCTGAACTTTCTCTATTTCACCTTCAAGTTGTGGACGAAGTTCCTCTCGTCTGTGAACTCCTCCCAACTCTGAGGTTTAGACTTTCGTTATAACAGCGGCGTGCCATCTTTTGATCTGCTTTTATTGTAACTATCCCTTCTATAGTTAGGAATTTCATACATAGATGTGGAGTTGAGACTATTGCACCAAGTTGATTCAATGTTGTCTGACCTATTAAGGCATTGTAGGCTGAACTTACGTCGACCACGATGTAGTCTATTTTAAGAGTTTAGGACTGGTTTCCTCTTCCAAACGTTGTGTGCAGTGAGATGTATCCAAGTGGTTGTACTGGGGTGTCTCCCAGTCCGAACAGGCTGTTTGGGTATGCTTTAAGCTCTTTTTCCTCTAAACCGAGCTTGTCGAAGGTGGTTTTAAATAAGATGTCGGCAGAGCTCCCTTGGTCTATTAGTGTACGGTGGAGATTGGCATTTGCCAGTATGATGGTGATGACCACGGGATCGTCGTGTCCTGAGATGATATCGGATGCGTCTTCTTTGGTGAACGTAATAACAGGGATGTCGGGCATTTCCTCCTTTCCTTCGACCAGATATACTTCTTTGAGATGTCTTTTGCGGGATGATTTGGAGACTCCTCCTCCTGCAAATCCTCCGTGTATCATATGAACATGTCTTTCTGGCGTACGAGGTGATCGCTCTGTTCGTCCGACTTCGTCGTCCCTCCTCCTTTTTCTTTGCTCATCGTCTCGGGAGGCCAAGTACCGATCTAGTTTTCCTTCTCTCACAAAATTTTCTATGACATTTTTTAGATCGAAGCATTCATTTTTGGAATGTCCGCGGACACGATGGTATTCACAGTATTCGTTTCGGTTTCCTCTTCCTCGTTTACCCTTGAGTGGTCGTGCTGGGGGTATTTTTTTCGTGTGGCAGACTTCATTATACAGATCTACAAGAGACACCCGGAGGAGGGTGTAATTGTGATATTTTTTAATTTTTTTCCCCTTGTCGATCTTCCTTCTTTTTGGATTCTTTATCTTTATCCCAGTAGGTGAATTCAGATCTTGAGGTGTCTCCTAGTCGGGCATTTTCTTCCATGTTGATGTATTTCTCTGCTCGCTCTTGTACTTCATCCAGAGACGCGGGGTACTTCTTTGATATGGATTGGCTAAAAGGTCCCTCACGTAGGCCATTGATGAGGCCCATGATGGTGGCCTCTATTGGCAAGTTTTGTATGTCTAGGCATGTTTTGTTGAATCTTTCCAAGTAGTTGCGAAGACTTTCCCGATCTCTTTGCTTGATTCCTAGTAAGCTCGGGGTGTGCTTAGCTTTGTCTTTTTGGATGGAGAATCTAGCCAGGAACTTTTTGGCTAGATCGTCAAAGCTCGAGATGGACCTCGGAGGTAGGTTATCGAACCATCTGATTGTTGTCTTTGTGAGAGTTGTTGGAAAAGCTTTGCAGCGAACTGCATCTAAAGTGTCGGTAAGGTACATTCTACTTTTGAAATTGCTGAGGTGATGGTTGGGATCTGTAGTGCCATCGTACAGAGTCATATCCAGGAGTTTGAAGTCCTTAGGAATTTTGGTCTTCATGATTTCCCTAGTGAATGGATCCTGGTTTTTGCGTGAGTTGTCTTCAGGGGTTGTCCGAATGGCTTTGGTTTTGAGATCAGCTTTGATTTTTAGAAGTTTATCTTCTAATTATTGACGTCTCCTTACCCCCCTTTGTAAATCCTTTCCCACCTCTCGCTGATGCTGGGTTTCTTTTTCGAGTTGCTTTAAACGATCTTGAAGTGCTTCTATTACTCCCGGATTTGATGAGTTTTTATCCTCGTTGAATTTCGGGGTGTCTTTCAGTGTAGTTTCCGCATTTTTGTGCGGCATTCTACCCTCAGGATCTGAGATGTGGTCGTTGTCATGGTCGTCCGCCATGGTGATGGGATGACTTCCAGGTTCCCCGACAACGGCGCCAATGTTCCGGGGGTTACCTGAAACTGTAGGTCGATCTCGGTCGAGATCTTCTGTGCTGGTCGGAGATGACGCGTCCGGCTTGTTGGTTCTGGTGACCGGAGCTGTCATGTCCGACCTGTTAGACTTGGCGGTGCTGTTGATTCTTCATCCCCAGAGGGTGGAGGGTACCTGCAAGGGACTCCGATGCTTAAGTTAGCAAGGGTATTAAGCAGGTATTGAGTAAAATCAGAGTATGAGTTATACCTGGGTGCTCTAGTGTATTTATAATAGTGTGGAGTGACCATTTTATATAAGATAAGTTAGTTATCTTATCTTATCTTTATCTTTTGAGTGAGGTCATCTTATCTTCAAGAGAACCGCCCTTCTCCCTGTGGGCTTTGGACTGCCTTGGGCTTTGGTGCGCGGTCCTCCGTTAGGGCCCTTCTTTGGGCTTTCCTCGTGACTTGGCCGAGCTCTTTGAGAAGAGGTCGGGTCGTCCTGACCTGAAGAGGTCGGTCGCTTTGTCTGTAGAACATCCCAGGTTAGACAGCTCGACCCAGGGTATGAACATCCTCTATTTAGGCCCATTATTGGGCTTTCCTGGCAATTTGGTCGAGCTCTTTAAGAAGAGGTCGGATAGTCGTACCTGAAAAAGTCAATTGTTCTGTCGCTAAACATCCCGGGTCGGATGGCTCGATCCTGGGTATGAACAATATCAAATCCTAATTAATTTAAAATATAATTCCTAAAATTAAAATAATATCTTTTCCTAATTTTAAATTTAAATTTAAATCAGAATCAATTAAATAATCCGTGCCTTGTAACGTGGAGACCACTTGGCTTCACTGGATCCGCTCATAACTCTGCAGAGAGTTGCGCCTTACTTGAGTGCCAAAATAGGGCCAAGAAATCGCCCCCAACATTTTCTGCATTTTTTGCACGTGGCGCATGTCACACGGTGATGAGCGGATAATTTATACGCTTTTTGGCATTATTTTTAGTATGTTTTTAGTATGTTTTAGTTAGTTTTTAGTATATTTTTATTAGTTTTTAGTTAAAATTCACTTTTCTGGACTTTACTATGAGTTTGTGTGTTTTTCTGTGATTTTAGGTATTTTCTGGCTGAAATTGAGGGACCTGAGCAAAAATCTGATTCAGAGGCTGAAAAGGACTGCAGATGCTGTTGGATTCTGACCTCCCTGCACTCGAAGTGGATTTTCTAGAGCTACAGAAGCCAAATTGGCGCGCTCTCAATGGCGTTGGAAAGTAGACATCCTGGGCTTTCCAGCAATGTATAATAGTCCATACTTTGCCCAAGATTTGATGGCCCAAACCGGCGTTCCAAATCAGCTCAAGAATGCCCAGCGTTAAACGCCGGAACTGGCACAAGAATGGGAGTTAAACGCCCAAACTGGCACAAAAGCTGGCGTTTAACTCCAAGAAAAGTCTCTACACATGAAAGCTTCAATGCTCAGCCCAAGCACACACCCAGTGGGCCCAGAAGTGGATTTTTATGTCATTTACTCATCTTTGTAAACCCTAGGCTACTAGTTCTCTACAAATAGGACCTTTTACTATTGTAATTTTCGATCTTTGGATCATTTTCGATCTTTGGATCATTTTTGATCTTTGGATCATTTTTGATCTTTGGATTATTTTCGATCTTAGGATCATCTTTGGACGTTTAGTTCTTAGATCATTGGGGGCTGGCCTCACGGCCATGCCTAGACCTTGTTCTTATGTATTTTCAATGGTGGAGTTTCTACACACCATAGATTAAGGTGTGGAGCTCTGCTGTACCTCGAGTATTAATGCAATTACTATTGTTTTTCTATTCAATTCAGCTTGTTCTTATTCCAAGATATTCATTCGCACTCAAGAACTTGATGAATGTGATGATTATGTGACGCTCATCATCATTCTCACTTATGAACGCGTGCCTGACAACCACTCCCGTTCTACAAGCAAACAAGGCTTGAATATTTATCTCTTGGATTCCTTAATCGGAATCTTCGTGGTATAAGCTAAAATTGATGGCGGCATTCAAGAGAATTCGGAAGGTCTAAACCTTGTCTGTGGTATTCTGAGTATGATTCAATGATTGAATGACTGTGACGAGCTTCAAACTCCTGAAGGCTGGGCGTTAGTGACAGACGCAAAAGAATCAATGGATTCTACTCCAACCTGATTGAGAACCGACAGATGATTAGCCGTGCCGTGACAAGATGCGTTGAACATTTTCACTGAGAGGACGGGATTGTAGCCACTGACAACGGTGATGCCCAACTTACAGCTTGCCATGGAAAGGAGTAAGAAGGATTGGATGAAGATAGTAGGAAAGCAGAGAGATGGAAGGGACAAAGCATCTCCATGCGCTTATCTGAAATTCTCACCAATGAATTACATAAGTATCTCTATCCTTGTTTTGTGTTTTATTCATATATCATCCATAACCATTTGAATCTGCCTGACTGAGATTTACAAGGTGACCATAGCTTGCTTCATACCAACAATCTCCGTGGGATCGACCCTTACTCGCGTAAGGTTTATTACTTGGACGACCCAGTGCACTTGCTGGTTTGTTGTGCGAAGTTGTGATAAAGAGTTAAGATTGCAATTGAGCGTACCATGTTGATAGCGCCATTGATGATCACAATTTCGTGCACCAAGTTTTTGGCGCCGTTGCCGGGGATTGTTTCGAGTATGGACAACTGACGGTTCATCTTGTTGCTTAGATTAGGTATTTTTCAGAGTTCTTAAGAATGAATTCTAGTGTTTCAAGGTGATGTTCTTATCATCACCCAAGCTGATTGATTTTCATCAATTTAGCTCTTGAATGCAATGTCCTGCTGAAGCTTGGCTAACCATGTCTAATTTCTTTAGACTAAAGCTTTAGACTAACATTGCATGATTCCTGGAATTCTCATTAAGAATTTTGATATCTTTATTTTCTTTTCTTTTCCACTTAATTTTCGAAAAATCCAAAAAAATTACAAAATCATAAAAACCAAAAATATTGTATGTTTCTTGTTGAGTCTAGTGTCTCATGTTAAGTTTGGTGTCAATTGCATGTCTCTGTTCTTCTTGCATTCATTCATGTGTCTTAAGTGATCTTCAAGTTGTTCTTGATGATTTCCTTGCTCTGATCTTTAAATTCTCTTGACTTGAGTGTTTTGTTGTTTTTCATATGCATTCTCATTTTGTTAGTGTCAGTAGTATACAAACTTCTAAGTTTGGTGTCTAGCATGCATTGTTTATTTGATTTTAGTTGCATTTTGATTATTCCTCATTATTAAAAATATAAAAAAATATTTTTAATTTGTGTCTTTTCAAGTCAATAATACAGGGAATTGAAGATTCATAACATACAGCAAAGGAATTACACAGAAAAAGGCTGGGTGTTCAAAACGCCCAGTGAGGAAGGAAAACTGGCGTTTAAACGCCAGCCAGGGTGCCTGGCTGGGCGTTCAACGCCCAAAAGGGTAGAGCTTTGGGCGTTAAACGCCAGAATGGATACCATTCTGGGCGTTTAACGCCAGGATGGCACAAGAGGGAAGATTTTGTTTTTTTTAACTCAAATTTTTTTCAAGTTTTCAAAATTTTTCAAAATCAAATCTTTTTCAAATCATATCTTTTCAATCAAATCTTTTTCAAAATCAATTTCTTTCCATTTTCCAAAATACTTGCTATCAATTAATGATTTGATTCAACATTTCAAGTATGTTGCCTTTTCTGTTGAGAAAGGTTTAATGTTTGAATCATATCTTTTCTTGTTAGCCTAGTCATTAATTTTTAAAATCAAATCTTTTTAAATTATTTTTCAAATCATAACTTCTCAATCACATCTTTTTAAAACCATAACTTTTCAATCATATCTTCTTAATCATATCTTTTTCAAAATAGTTTTCAATCATATCTTTTTGATTTCTAATTTTAAAATCTTTTTCAAAAATCACTTGATCTCTTTTCCACTCTTAGTTTTCGAAAATCAATTAGTATTTTTCAAAATGTTTTTAAAATCTTTTACTTAATTTTCGAAAATTTCTTCCCCTCTTCTCACATCCTTCTATTGATGGACTAACACTATTCCTCAATGAACAATTTGAACTCCATCTCTCTTGATAAGTTCGAATTCTTCTACTTCTTCCTTCTATTTTTCTTTTCCTCTGACACCTCAAGGAATCTCTATACTGTGACATAGAGGATTCCATATTTTCTTGTTCTCTTCTCTTTCATATGAGCAGAAGCAAAGACAAAAGCATTTTTGTTGAGGCTAATCCTAAACCTGAAAGGACCTTGAAGCGAAAGCTAAGAGAAGCTAAGGCACAACTCTCTGTAGAGGACCTAACAGAAATATTTAAAGAAGAAGAACCTATGGCAGCCGAAAACAACAACAATGCCAACAATGCAAGGAAGGTGCTGGGTGACTTTACTACACCTACTCCCGACTTCTATGGGAGAAGCATCTCTATCCCTGCCATTGGAGCAAACAACTTTGAGCTTAAGCCTCAATTAGTTTCTCTAATGCAACAGAATTGCAAGTTCCATGGACTTCCATTGGAAGATCCTCATCAGTTTTTAGCTGAATTCTTGCAAATCTGTGACACTGTCAAGACTAATGGGGTTGACCCTGAAGTCTACAGACTTATGCTATTCCCTTTTGCTGTAAGAGACAGAGCTAGGATATGGTTGGACTCACAACCTAAAGAAAGCCTGAACTCTTGGGAAAAGCTAGTTAATGCCTTCTTGGCAAAGTTCTTTCCACCTCAAAAATTGAGTAAGCTTGGAGTGGAAGTCCAAACCTTCAGACAGAAGGAAGGTGAATCCCTCTATGAAGCTTGGGAAAGATACAAACAATTGATCAGAAAGTGTCCCTCTGACATGCTTTCTGAATGGAGCATCATAGGTATTTTCTATGATGGTCTGTCTGAACTGTCCAAGATGTCTTTGGATAGCTCTGCTGGAGGATCTCTTCATCTGAAGAAGATGCCTACAGAAGCTCAAGAGCTCATTGAAATGGTTGCAAATAACCAATTCATGTACACTTCTGAAAGGAATCCTGTGAACAATGGGACGAATCAGAAGAAGGGAGTTCTTGAGATTGATACTCTAAATGCCATATTGGCTCAGAACTAAATATTGACTCAGCAAGTCAATTTGATTTCTCAAAGTCTGTCTGGAATGCAAAATGCACCAGGAAGTACTAAGGACGCTTCATCTGAAGAAAAAGCTTATGATCCTGAGAACCCTTCAATGGAAGAGGTGAATTACATGGGAGAACCTTATGAAAACACCTATAATTCTTCATGGAGAAATCATCCAAATCTCTCATGGAAGGATCAATAGAGACCTCAACAAGGTTTCAACAACAATAATGGTGGAAGAAACAGGTTTAGCAATGGCAAGCCTTTTCCATCATCTTCTCAGCAACAGACAGAAAATTCTAAGCAGAACCATTCTGACTTAGCAACCATGGTCTCTGATCTAATTAAAACCACTCAAAGTTTCATGACTGAAACAAGGTCCTCCATTAGGAATTTGGAGGCACAAGTGGGACAGCTGAGTAAGAAAGTTACTGAACTTCCTCCTAGTAATCTTCCAAGCAATACAGAAGAGAATCCAAAAGGAGAGTGCAAGGTCCTCAACATGGCCGAACTAGGAGAGGAGGAAAAGGCAGTGAACGCCACTGAGGAAGACCTCAATGGACATCCACTGGCCTCCAATGAGTTCCCTAATGAGGAACCATGGGAATCTGAGGCTCACATTGAGACCATAGAGATTCCATTGGATTTACTTTTGCCATTCATGAGCTCTGATGAGTATTCTTCCTCTGAAGAGGATGAGTATGTCACTGAAGAGCAAGTTGCTAAATACCTTGGAGCAATCATGAAGCTAAATGACAAGTTATTTGGTAATGAGACTTGGGAGGATGAACCCCCTTTGCTCACCAAAGAACTGGATGACTTGACTAGGCAGAGATTACCTCAAAAGAGACAGGATCCTGGGAAGTTTTCAATACCTTGTACCATAGGCACCATGACCTTTAAGAAGCCTCTGTGTGACCTATGGTCAAGTGTAAACCTCATGCCTCTCTCTGTAATGGAGAAGCTAGGGATCTTTGAGGTACAAGCTACAAGAATCTCACTAGAGATGGCAGACAATTCAAGAAAATAAGCTTATGGACTTGTAGAGGATGTTTTGGTAAAGATTGAAGACCATTACATCCCTGCTGATTTCATAGTGCTAGAGACTGGGAAGTGCATGGATGAATCCATCATCCTTGGCAGACCCTTCCTAGCCACAGCAAAGGCTGTGATTGATGTGGACAGAGGAGAATTGATTATTCAAATGAATGAAAAATCCTTTGTGTTTAAGGCTCAAGGATACCCCTCTGTCACCATGGAGAGGAAGCATGAAGAGCTTCTCTAAAAACAGAGTCAAACAGAGCCCCCACAGTCAAACTCTAAGTTTGGTGTTGGGAGGCCACAACCAAATTCTATGTTTGGTGTTGAACCCCACATTCAAACTCTAAGTTTGGTGTTGGGAGGTTCCAACATTGCTCTGAGTATCTTTGAGGCTCCATGAGAGCCCTCTGTCAAGCTACTGACATTAAAGAAGCGCTTGTTGGGAGGCAACCCAATGTTATATTTAATCTATTTTCCTTTGTTATTTTATGTTTTCTGTAGGTTGATGATCATGAGAAGTCACAAAATCAATTGAAAAAGCAAAAACAGAATAAAAAAAGAAAGAAAAATAGCACACCTTGGAGGAAGACCTTGCTGGCGTTTAAACACCAGTAAGGGCAGCAAATGGGCGTTTAACGCCCAGTCTGGCACCATTCTGGGCATTTAACGCCAGAAAGGGGCACCAGACTAGCGTTAAACGCCAGGAAAGTGCAAGAAGTTGGCGTTAAATGCCAGAAATGGGCACCAGCCCGGCGTTTAACGCCAGAATTGGCATGAAGAGCATTTTTGCTCGCCACTTGATGCAGGGATGACTTTTCCTTGACACCTCAGGATCTGTGAACCCCACAGGATCCTCACCTACCCCATCACTCTCTCTCTTCTTCACCCATTCACCAATCACCTCAACACCTCTTCCCCAAAAACCCTTTACCTATCAAATCCCACTATTCTCTTCACCACTCACACCCATCCTTCATAAAACCCCACCTACCTCACCATTCAAATTCAAACCACTTTCCTTCCCAAAACCCACCCTCCCATAGCCGAACCCTACCCCTCTCTCCACCCCTATATAAACCCATCTTCACTCCTTCATTTTCACACACCCTGAACACTACTTCTCCCCCTTTGGCCGAACCATAAAGCCATCTCCATCTCCTTCATTTCTTCTTCTTCTACTCTCTTCTTTCTTCTTTTGCTCAAGGACGAGCAAACCTTTTAAGTTTGGTGTGGTAAAAGCATTGCTTTTTGTTTTTCCATAACCATTTATGGCATCCAAGGCTGGAGAAACCTCTAGAAAGAGGTAAGGGAAGGCAAAAGCCTCCACCTCCGAGTCATGGGAGATGGAGAGATTCATCTCAAGGGTGCATCAAGACCACTTCTATGAAGTTGTGGCCATGAAGAAGGTGATCCCCGAGGTCCATTTCAAACTCAAAAAGAGGGAATATCCGGAGATCCGACATAAGATTCGAAGAAGAGGTTGGGAAGTTCTTACCAACCTCATTCAACAAGTCAGAATTTTAATGGTTCAAGAGTTCTATGCTAATGCATGGATCACCAAGAGCCATGATCAAAGTGTGAACCTGAACCCAAAGAATTGGCTTACAATGGTTCGGGGGAAATGCTTAGATTTTAGTCCGAAAAATGTAAGGTTGGCATTCAACTTGCCCATGATGCAAGGAGATGAACACCCTTACACTAGAAGGGTCAACTTTGATCAAAGGTTGGACCAAGTCCTCATAGACATTTGTGAAAAGGGCACTCAATGGAAGAGATATTCAAGAGGGAAGCCGGTTCAACTAAGAAGGCATGACCTCAAGCCCGTGGCTAGGGGATGGTTGGAGTTTATCCAACGCTCAATCATTCCCACTAGCAACCAGTTCGAAGTTACTATAGACCGGGCCATCATGATTCATAGCATCATGATTGGAGAGGAAGTAGAAGTTCATGAGGTTATTGCCCAAGAACTTTATAAGGTGGCGGACAAGTCCTCTACCTTGGCAAGGTTAGCCTTTCCTCATCTTATTTGTCACCTCTGTTATTCAGTTGGAATTGACATAGAGGGAGACATCCTCATTGATGAGGATAAGCCCATCACTAAGAAAAGGATGGAGCAAACAAGAGATCCCACTCATCATGAAATCCCTGAGATACCTCAAGGGATGCACTTTCCTCCACAAAACTATTGGGAGCAAATCAACACCTTCCTAGGAGAATTGAGTTCCAACATGGGACAACTAAGGGTGGAGCACCAAGAACATTCCATCATCCTCCATGAAATTAGAGAAGATCAAATAATCATGAGAAAGGAACAACAAAGGCAAGGAAGAGACATTTAGGAGCTCAAGCACTCCATAAGATCTTCAAGAGGAAGAACAAGCCGCCATCACTAAGGTGGACCCTTTCTTTAATTTCTTTGTTCTTTATTTTCCTGTTTTTCGAATTTAATGCTTATATTTATCTATGTTTGTGTCTTATGATCATTAGTGTCTTAGTGTCTATGCCTTAAAGTTATGAATGTCCTATGAATCCATCACCTTTCTTGAATGAAAAATGTTCTTAATTGAAAAAGAGAAGAATTGCATGAATTTTGAATTTTATAACAGACTAATTATTTTGATGTGGTGGCAATACTTTTGTTTTCTGAATGTATGCTTAAACAGTGCATATGTCTTTTGAATTTGTTCATGAATGGTTGGCTCTTGAAAGAATGATGAAAAAGGAGACATGTTACTGAGGATCTGAAAGATCATAAAAATGATTCTTGAAGCAAGAAAAAGCAGTGAATATTCAAAAAAAAAGAGAGAAAAATGAAAAAAAAAAAAAGAAAAAGAAAAGAAAGAGAAAAAGAAAAAGAAAAATAATAAAGTTGTGATCCAAGGCAAAAAGAGTGTGCTTAAGAACCCTGGACACCTCTAATTGGGGACTCTAGCAAAACTGAGTCACAATCTGAAAAGGTTCACCCAATTATGTGTCTGTGGCATGTATGTATCCGGTGGTAATACTGGAAGACAAAGTGCTTTGGGCCACGGCCAAGCCTCATAAAGTAGCTGTGTTCAAGAATCATCATACTTAACTAGGATAATCAATAACACTATCTGGATTCTGAGTTCCTATAGAAGCCAATCATTCTGAATTTCAAAGGATAGAGTGAGATGCCAAAACTGTTCAGAGGCAAAAAGCTAAAAGCCCCGCTCATCTAATTAATACTGATCTTCATAGATGTTTTTGGAATTCATTGCATATTCTCTTCTTTTTATCCTATTTGATTTTCAGTTGCTTGAGGACAAGCAACAATTTAAGTTTGGTGTTGTGATGAGCGGATAATTTGTACGCTTTTTGGCATTGTTTTTAGTATGTTTTTAGTATGATCTAGTTAGTTTTTAGTATATTTTTATTAGTTTTTAGCTAAAATTCACTTTTCTGGACTTTACTATGAGTTTGTGTGTTTTTCTGTGATTTCAGGTATTTTCTGGCTGAAATTGAGGGATCTGAGCAAAAATCTGATTCAGAGACTGAAAAGGACTGCAGATGCTGTTGGATTCTGACCTCCCTGCACTCGAAGTGGATTTTCTGAAGCTACAGAAGCCTAATTGGCGCGCTCTCAACGGCGTTGGAAAATAGACATCCTGGGCTTTCCAGCAATATATGATAGTCCATACTTTGTCCAAGATTTGATGGCCCAAACCGGCGTTCAAAGTCACCCTCAGAAATTCCAGCGTTAAACGCCGGAACTGGCACCAAAATGGGAGTTAAACGCCCAAACTGGCATAAAAGCTGGCGTTTAACTCCAGGAAGAGTCTCTACACGAAAATGCTTCATTGCTCAGCCCAAGCACACACCAAGTGGGCCCGGAAGTGGATTTTTATGTCATTTACTCATCTCTGTACACCCTAGGCTACTAGTTTTCTATAAGTAGGACCTTTTACTATTGTATTGAGATATCTGGGTAGCTATCTTCATTTTATGCTATCTTAGATCATTGGGAGGCTGGCCATTCGGCCATGCCTAGACCTTGTTCTTATGTATTTTCAACAGTGGAGTTTCTACACACCATAGATTAAGGTGTGGAGCTCTGCTGTACCTCGAGTATTAATGCAATTACTATTGTTCTTCTATTCAATTCCGCTTGTTCTTGTTCTAAGTTATCACTTGTTCTTCAACTTGATGAATGTGATGATCCGTGACACTCATCATCATTCTCACCTATGAACGTGTGACTGACAACCACCTCCGTTCTACCTTCGATTGGGTGAATATCTCTTGGATTCTTTAACCGGAATCTTCGTGGTATAGGCTAGAACTGATGGCGGCATTCAAGAGAATCCGGAAGGTTTAACCTTGTCTGTGGTATTCTGAGTAGGATTCAATGATTGAATGACTGTGACGTGCTTCAAAATCCTGAGGGCGGGGCGTTAGTGACAGACGCAAAAGAATCACTGGATTCTATTCCGGCCTGATTGAGAACCGACAGATGGATAGCCGTGCCGTGACAGGGTGCGTTGAACATTTCCAATGAGAGGATGGGAGGTAGCCACTGACAACGGTGAAACCCTTGCATAAGCTTGCCATGGAAAGGAGTAAGAAGGATTGGAAGAAGACAGTAGGAAAGCAGAGAGACGGAAGGGAAGGCATCTTCATACGCTTATCTGAAGTTCCTACCAATGAATTACATAAGTATCTCTATCTTTATCTTTATGTTTTATTCGTATATCACCATATCCATTTGAGTTTGCCTGACTAAGATTTACAAGGTGACCATAGCTTGCTTCATACCAACAATCTCCGTGGGATCGACCCTTACTCGCGTAAGGTTTATTACTTGGACGACCCAGTGCACTTGCTGGTTAGTTGTGCGGAGTTGTGATGAAGAGTTGAGATTGCAATGAGCGTACCATGTTGATGGCGCCATTGATGATAACAATTTCGTGCACCAGGCATCAATGTCTCTAAAATTGAATTGTGAGCCAAGTGTCTGTGGTGTGTATGTGTTGAGGAGAGGCTTGAGTTAGTAGGTCTGAGGGGTGCTTCATCACCCAACACCTTGAGCCAACTGGATCGGGAGTGTTGACTTAAAACTTACTTAAAAAACTGCCTCAAATACTGAACACTTAGCTGCAAATAAAATATAAGTTTCTCATCAAAAGAAAAACAAAAATCAAACATCAAGGATCAGGGAATAACAAGGTTTCATAGCAGCACTGTAGTTAACACTTAAAGGGACATCTCAAACATGGAAACCAAAAAAAGTAGAGCTTCAAATAGATCCTGCATAAAACCCCATGAACCTAGACTGAGTGCTTTCAAATAAGGACAAATATGCTTCTCTGTTCTCATTCATTTTTCTCATGTTTTGCTGCTTGCCCTGGGACATGCAAGATTTAAGTTTTGTGTTGTGATGACAAGTCATCTTAGGCTAGTTTCACAAGCATTTTTCACTTGTTTTCATTAGGTTTCATGCACTTTCTTGAGCAATAAGTAAGTAATTAGATTGGAATTTCATGCATCCCTCGATTCAATTAAACATGGTTGTTTATATTCTTTTTCATAAGGTTTTATGCAAATTTTACTTGATGTTATGAGTGATGCAAACACCTTGTGATTATAGCAAACTTTGATGCAATTTTTTGATTGATAATAGGTGGAAAAGAAGGAAGAAAAAAGCAAGAAAGAAGCAGAGGAAGAAGAAGAGGAAGTAACGTTGGTGGCCCAAGTTTTCTCACCAACGTTACCTCAAAAGTTGGAGGAGAAGGGGGTATGTAACGTTGGTGGCCAACGTTGGTCCACCAACGTTACTGGCAACGTTATTATAAATTTGGGTGCCAACGTTGGAGGGAACGTTGGTGAACTAACGTTACCTCCAACGTCCTTGAAAATTTTCAATGGAGCTGAAAAATTTTGGCTGACGCATACGCGTGGAAGTGTAATTCTCGCATACGCATGAGCTACGCGCACGTGCAAAATGGCAAAAATCCCATTCGACGCGTACACGTAGGTCACGCGTACGCGTGACCAAGAGAACGTTGCCTCAAATGCTACCTCCAACGTTCTCGATGAGAAGCCCAAAATTCGAGTTGGAAAACTTGCATCGACGCGCACGCATCTATGACGCGTACGCATGGATGCAAAATTTTGCCAGACTCACAAACGCATGAGCGACGCACACGCGCAAAATGCTGTTTTGATGCGTACGGGTGGGCAATGCGCACGCGTGGATGGACAAACATTGGTGCACCAACGTTGAGTCAAACGTTGGAAGCAATGCTCATTCTTTTCAAAATTTTTTTCAAGGCAATGTTTGACTCAACGTTTTCTTGTAAACGTCGAGAACCAACGTTGACACCAGCTCCAATGTAATTGAGCACCCATCCAAATCATGAAGATTGATTGCCAAACACCCCTCTTCAACATCACTAAGACCTATTCTAGCTTGCTTCAACAGAGGCCAAAAAGTCCAATCCAAGGACTTGAAGACTGAATTGGAAAGTGTATAAATAGAGGAGAATTTGATTTAGAAAGGAGATCTGGAAGGCTGGGTAGTCTGGGACCCAAATTGGGAAACTCTGCACTCAATTTCATTTGTATTTTCTGTTCTGTATTTCTCTGCAATTTTCTGTTTTCTAGTTTTTACTTGAGCAATGATGAACTAAATCCCAAATACATTAGGGGGGAGGAGCTCTATTGTAATAATAAGGAATCAATGAAATTCTTCTTCTTCTCAATCCGCTTGGGTAGCTATAGGATATCTTCTGTTTTGATTGTGAATTATTCACTCCGGAAGGGGTTTAATTCAGTTGAATGCTTGTGTGAGCCTCGGAAGGAAAATCACTTGCATTAGAATTGGAGCTCTATCCTTCACAATTCTCTCAACCACACCATTCGGGAGAGTTCATACCCTGGGTCGAGCTGTACGACCCGGGATGACCGAAGACAAAGTCGACCGACCTGTTCAGATCAGGATCACCAACTTCTTCATAAAAGAGGTTGGCCAAACCACTACAGAGGCCTAAGAAGGCCCAAACAGAGGAACACGACCCAAATCTAAAGGCAGCTCAAAGCCTAGAAAGATAAGGGTGGTTCCTTAAAGATAAGATAACTTCACTCCAAGATAAGATGAGATAACTATCTTAATCCAAAGAAAGATCATTCTACACCATTATAAATACACTAGAGCACCCATGTATAAATCATACTCTGATTCTACTAAAAACCTGCTTAATACCCTTGCTAACTTAAGCATCGGAGTCCCTTGCAGGTACCCCCATCCTCCGGTGACAAAAGGATCAGCACCACCACTAAGTCTAACAAGTCGGACACGGCGGCTCCGGCCACCATCATCAAGTCAAACACAACAGCTCTGATCAGTACAGAAGATCTCATCCGAGATCGACCTACAGTTTCAGGTAACCCTCGGAACATTGGCGCCATTGCCGGGGACCTGGAAGTCATCCCACCATCATGGCGAACAACCTGGACAATGACTACAACTCCGATATAGAGAACAGAACACCACATAAGAATATGGAGCTTGCACTAAACAATACTTCTCAACCTAACAAAGACAAGGACTCCCCAAGCACGGGACCCATGGAAGCACTTCAGGATCGCCTAAAACAACTCGAAAAAGAGGTCGAATATCAGCGGGAAGCCGAGAAATACCTATGATGAGCATATAATTTATACGCTTTTTGGCATTGTTTTTAGGTAGTTTTTAGTAAGTTTAAGCTACTTTCAGGGATGTTTTCATTAGTTTTTATGTTAAATTCACATTTCTGGACTTTACTATGAGTTTGTGTGTTTTTCTGTGATTTCAGGTAATTTCTGGCTGAAATTGAGGGACTTGAGCAAAACTCTGAAAAAAGGCTGACAAAAGGACTGCTGATGCTGTTGGAATCTGACCTCCCTGCACTCAAAATGGATTTTCTGGAGCTACAGAACTTTAAATGGCGCGCTCTCAATGGCGTAGGAAAGAAGACATCCAGAGCTTTCCAGCAATATATAATAGTTCATACTTTATTCGGAAATTGACGACGTAACTTGGCGTTGAACGCCAAGTACATGCTGCTGTCTGGAGTTAAACGCCAGAAACACGTCATGATCCGGAGTTGAACGCCCAAAACACGTTATAACTTGGAGTTCAACTCCAATAAAAGTCTCAGCTCGTGAATAGATCAAGATCAGCCCAAACATACACCAAGTGGGCCCCGGAAGTGGATTTATGCATCAATTACTTACTCATGTAAACCCTAGGAGCTAGTTTATTATAAATAGAACTTTTTACTATCATAATCTCATCCTGGATTGTATTTTGAATCCTGTGATCACGTTTTGGGGGCTGGCCATTCGGCCATGCCTGAACCTTTCACTTATGTATTTTCAACGGTGGAGTTTCTGCATACCATAGATTAAGGGTGTGGAGCTCTGCTGTACCTCAAGTTTCAATACAATTACTATTACTTTCTATTCAATTCTCTTTTATTGTTATTCCAAGATATACGTTGCACTTCAACTTGATGAATGTGATGATCCGTGACACTCATCATCATTCTCACCCATGAACGCGCGTGACTGACAACCACTTCCGTTCTACCTTAGGCCGGGCGCATATCTCTTAGATTCCTCAACAGAATCTTCGTGGTATAAGCTAGATAGATGGCGGCATTCATGAGGATCTGGAAAGTCTAAACCTTGTCTGTGGTATTCCGAGTAGGATTCTGGGATTGAATGACTGTGACGAGCTTCAAACTCCTGAAGGCTGGGCGTGATGACAAACGCAAAAGAATCAAGGGATTCTATTCCAACCTGATTGAGAACCGACAGATGATTAGCCGTGCTGTGACAGAGCATAGGAACGTTTTCACTGAGAGGATGGGATGTAGCCATTGACAACGGTGATGCCCTACATACAGCTTGCCATGGAAAGGAGTAAGAAGGATTGGATGAATGTAATAAGAAAGTAGAGATTCAAGAGGAGCACAACATCTCCATACGCCTATCTGAAATTTCCACTATTGATTTACATAAGTATCTCTATCCATTTTATTTTCTGTTTATTTTTATTAATCATATTTGATTTTCTAAATTCCATAATTTTATCCTCCTGACTGGGATTTACAAGATGACCATAGCTTGCTTCATACCAACAATCTCTGTGGGATCGACCCTTACTCACGTAAGGTATTACTTGGACGACCCAGTACACTTGCTGGTTAGTTGAACGGAGTTGTGTCCACACATAAGTGCCATAATAAGGATTCCATACAACAACAAAGAATACTACATTGATGTGATCACAATTTCGTCCACCAAGTTTTTGGCGCCGTTGCCAGGGATTATTTGAATTACAATTACGTGCAACCACAGCACAAAGTTGATCCGGCAACAACACCAAGTTTTTGGCGCCGTTGCCGGGGATTGTTCGAGTATGGACAACTGACGGTTCATCTTGTTGCTCAGATTAGGTAATTTTTATTTAAAAAAAATTTTTTTTTCCGAAAATCTTTTCAAAATCTTCTCCCTTTTTTCAAAAATTATTCAAAATTTTTTTTTTACTATGCATTCTGGAGCTTCATGAAATATGTTGAAGCCTGGCTGGCTGTAAAGCCATGTCTAAATTCTTTTGGACTGAGGCTTCCTCTTCACATGCTTGAACTATGTATTCTAAAGCTTGGCTGGCCATTGGCCATGTCTAGTATTTTGGACCGGAGCTTTTACAAAAGCTTGGCTGGCTAGTAAGCTGTTCCGAGGGTTACCTGAAACGTGTAGCTCGGTCGTCTGGAGAGACCCGAGGTGGGGGGTCAGTGGCCCGAGCTTGATATGCAGAGCGGTTGGTGGTTGTACCTGCAATGACACTCCGATGCTTAAGTTAGCATGGGTCCAAGCAGATATGTGTAGAATGTGAATGAATGCCATACCTGGGTGCTCCAGTGTATTTATAGTAGTTGGCCGTGATCTTCCCTAGATAAGATATTCTTATCTTATCTTATCTTTTTGGGAGTTTTATCTCTATCTTTGTGGAACCGCCTTTTCTAGGCCTTTTCGGCCTTTAGGCTTTGGGCAGCGTTCCTTTTGATGGGCCTTCCTTGCTTTATTGTCCGAGGTCCGACCTTGAGGCGTGAGCCTTAGGACGAGGTCGGACCTTTTATGGATTCTCCGAGTTGGAGGAGCCCGGTCAGGGTATGAACAGTGCCCCTGCCCGAGTTCGTCCTTTTTTGGAAGGTCGAGCTCGGGCATAGTAGTTTTTTAAAATTCAAAAATGGCCGTTCCTGCATTTATTGCATTTTACCGTTTCTCCTCGATTTCCGTTCGGGTTTTGTGAAGGCTTTATTTATTTGCCCCTTTTCTTCTTTTTCTGCGTTTTTGTTTTTCTACTACCTTTTCGAGCATTGCTTCTTCTTTCTCTTTGCTCTACTTCCCCGAATCTCTCCGTGTGTCTTTCTGGGATTTCCTCTGTGCCGTCGTTCTCCTTGTTTCGGAGCTTGTCGTCCTCGTTTCTTTCTTCCAGGTTTGTTCCCATGTTTCTCTTTTCTTGTGTACATGTGCTTCTGTTCTTTGTGTGGCTCTTGTTTGTTTCTTTTTCTTTATGCCTGGGTTGCCCCGAAAAGAGGCGCCGCCATTGCTTGTTGTTTGTATATGGGGGGGCTCTTTTTGTTCTCTGGTATGTTTTGTTCCGGGTTGCCGCATTTACTTCGTGGGTTTTTGTTTCTTGCTTTGCTGAATGGGTTTTCGCTGTCTTCTTTATGTGATTTTTGCTTGCTGTTGTATTCTTCTTTGTAGGTAAGAATTTTATGTCTCGAAAGGTTCTTCAAGCGATGTCGACTAAAATTCCATGTGGTCTTGATTGGGTAGACCCTCTTCCTCTAAAAGTCCCTTCTGTGGTAGATTCTGAGTATTTAGCTAGGTTCCGTAGACATTGTAGCATATGTGAAAATAGAGAGTCTGAGAGGGATTATGAACTAGTAGCCCCCGATTCTGAGGAGAGAGTGTGCTTCCCGCCCCTAGATAGTTCCGAGAAGCTCTTCTTTTATGCTTATGATTGTTTTTTCTCTAAGCTGAGTGTCCGACTTCCTTTCACCGATCTGGAGTCTGAGGTGTTATGGTCTTGTAATCTTGCTCCTACGCAGCTCCATCCAAATTCTTGGGCGTTTTTAAAGCTGTTTCAACTTTTGTGTCAGTTCTTGGGCGTTGCTCCCTCTATTTCTCTTTTTTCCTACTTGTTTGTGTTGACAAAGCCAGGGTCGGGTGGAGGGAAGGTATCTTGGGTTTCTTTTAGGGCTAACCAGGGAAGGAAGTTTTGCACTCTGTATGATGAGTCCTTTCATGATTTTAAGAACTTCTATTTCAAGGTCCGGGCTATTGGAGACGTCCGACCTTTCTTTTTGGATGAGAGTGGGGAGCCTTCTTTTCCTCTTTGTTGGCAGGAGAAAGTAGTGTCTACTAAGTATACCCTTGAGAGTCTAGATGAGGTGGAGCAGGCCTTTGTGGGTGTGGTAAGCAGTTTATGGGGTCGGGCACCTCACTTGGACACGAAGAAAATGTTGGGGGATCCAAGCCTTCTCCGTTCCGAGTTAGGTAGTTCCCGACCTTCCGAGAGTATTTTTGCTTTTTTGTTTTGGTGGAATTTCTGTTTTTGGTGATCCTTTTTCTTTTAATTTTGCAGAGATGTCTTCTCAGACGGATTCTATGAAGTTCCTTCGTCGGACGAAGAAGTCCGTGGCTGCTCGGAATATTGAGGCTGAGGCTTCTGCCCGATCTTCTCCGAAGAAGATTACCGTGGGTGTCACTACTCGGTCGAAGGCTATTCCGACTCCCCAATTCCGAGCTATAAATCAAGATCCTCCGACCTCTGGACCCGGTCACTCTTCCACGCCTTCGTCCTCGGGTCCTCTTCCCAAGAAACAGAAGACCTCTCAAGAGCTTGCGGGTTTTAAGGACAAGGATTTTGATGCTTTTGGTTGGATTGAACAGCACATTCTCCCTCAGACCTTTATTTCTACTGATGATGTGTCTATGGAGCATCATTTTCAGTATATGGCGCGGAGTTGTGTCCGGATGGCTAGTCTTCATGCCGCTATTGCCCGGGAGTTTAAGAAATCCCCCCTTGGTGCGACCAGCTCCCGACTTGAGAAGACTCAGTCTGAGTTCGAGAGGATTAGTGAACTGAAGGCTGCTAGGATTACTGAGCTGGAGGCGTCTCTGGAGAAGGAGAAAGCTAAAGCTACCGCGGCTGTGGCGGCAGCGAAAGCTTCTGAGGAGATGGCGAAGGCGGCGACGGAGAATTATACTCGGACATATGCCGAGCTCGTGGAGACAAAGGAGAGATTACAATCTGCTCAGGATGATTTTTACGAGCTAGAAGGTCATGTGGCTAAGGGTATGGATGCTATGTTTGAAAATTTGAAGGCTCAGGTCCGGGTTCTTGCTCCTGACCTGGATCTGAGCTTATTTAGTACGGATAACGTTGTTGTGGAGGGAAAGATTGTTCCTGCTCCCAACGAGGATGAGGTTCCGGTGTCCGACCCCAAAGTTCTGGTTGCGAACCTGACTTCACCTTTGGCCGGGGATGGATCTGGTGTGGAGGTTTTAAACCGAGATGACGGTGCCGTCGATGCTGTCCCGATCTCTATGTTTCCTCCGCAGCCTTCTGTTAATGTGGAGTCCGGAAAGGACCTTGATTCTCTGTAATCCTTTTATCTTTGGTTTTTTGCCCGGCCTGTGGGCTCTTTTGTTTTTGGAGGGTTTCTGTGGACGCTTTGGACACCTTTTCGCTTTTAGCTACTTGTAGTAACTTTTTAGCTTATTATGCGGTGTTTTGTTCGCGTTTTGACTTTTTGCTCCGCTTTATGCTTTTTTAGTTGTTTTTGGATAACAACTTTTTAGCTAGCGCTTTTTCTTTGAAACTTTGTTTTTTCCTTTTGATTTCGTTTTATCGCTCGTACTTTTTAGTTGTTTTTGTATAGCAACTTTTTAGTAAGCGTTTTCGAAATCATTGTTTTTGCCGTTTTAAGGCTTCTTTCTCGGATCCGGGCTTTTTCTCGGACTTCGGGTGGAGTGGTCGAGTACTTCCCTTCGTTGGGTCCGACCTTGTCGTGGGTCGGCCTTTTAAGTTATTTTTGTAATCTCTTTTATTTGGCTTTTTGAGCCTTTTCAGAGTTGCTTTTATAACTTCTCACATTAATTTGAACCTCGTCGCTTTATCTTTGCCGACCTTGTGTGGTCTCTTGGCAATGATTTTTTGCGTTTTGTCGAGCATAAATTAATGCGCCTTGGCGGGGTACTTTTCAGGATTTATTTCATCGCGAGGAAGGAGAAAAGAGAATAGAAAAATTTGATTAGTGTTTAAAAAAGAAAGAATATTTACAGAGTGTTTACCCTTGACTAGGTCGGGTGCCTTACTTGACCGGGTGTCTCATTAAAAAACCCTTGTAGGGAAAAAGAGTACACCTCGGGTTATCTTTTTCTAGCTGTAGTATCGTCTTAGATTACAGGCGTGCCAGGCCCTGGGCAACTCATTGCCTTCTAGGTCAGATACTTTGTAATAGCCTGTTCCTAAGACTTCTGTTACTTTGTAGGGCCCTTTCCAATTTGCAGCTAGCTTTCCTTCTCCTGACTTTTGTGTTCCGATGTCATTTCGGATTAGAATCAGGTCGTGAATGGAGAAGCTTCGTTTTATTACCTTCTGATTGTATCTGAGGGCCGTTCGCCGTTTTAAGGCTTCTTCTCGGATCCGAGCTCTTTCTCGGACCTCGGGGAGGAGGTCGAGTTCCTCCCTTTGTGCCTGCGGGTTACCTTTTTCGTTGTAGAAGATGGTTCTAGGTGACCCCTCATCTATTTCGATAGGAATCATTGCCTCCATCCCATAAGCTAGTCGGAATGGCGATTCTCCCGTTGTAGAGTGTGGAGTTGTCCGATATGCCCATAGCACCTGGGGAAGCTCCTCGGCCCATGCCCCTTTGGCTTCTTGTAGTCTTCGTTTTAAACCCGGCCAAGATGACTTTATTTGCAGCCTCTGCTTGTCCATTGGCTTGTGGGTGCTCGACTGAGGTGAATTGCTGTTTGATTTTTAGTTCGGCCACCAAGTTCTGAAAACTTGTATCCGTGAACTGTGTTCCATTGTCTGTTGTGATGGAGTAGGGGACTCCGAACCTTGTGACGATGTTTTTGTATAGGAATTTGCGGCTTTTCTGAGCCGTGATGGTGGCTAAGGGTTCAGCTTCGATCCATTTTGTGAAGTAGTCGACCCCTACTATGAGGTATTTGACTTGCCCCGGTCCTTGGGGAAACGGGCCGAGTAGGTCAAGTCCCCATTTTGCGAAGGGCCATGGTGCGGTGATGCTGATAAGGTCTTCGGGTGGTGCCTTGTGAAAATTGGCGTGTTTTTGGCAGGGGGGCATATTTTCACAAATTCCGTTGCGTCTCTTTGCAAGGTCGGCCAGTAGAACCCGGCTCGGACTACTTTCTTGGATAATGCCCGAGCTCCGAGGTGGTTTCCACACATGCCTCCGTGGACTTCTTCGAGGACGCTTTTTGTTTCTGAGGTCGGGACGCACCTAAGGAGGGGTTTTGAGAATCCCTTTCTGTATAATACGTCGTGAATTAGTGTATAATTCTGGGCGTCTTTCATGAGTCTTTTAGCTTCCTTTCTTTCGGCGGGGAGAGTTCCTGACTTCAGGTAGTTGAGTATGGGGGTCATCCATCCTTGCTGTTGGTTGGATATATTTAGCGTTTCTTCCTCTCTTAGCACGGAGGGGGATTGTAAGGTTTCCTGGAGGAGACTTCTGTTGTTGCCTCCGGGCTTGGTGCTGGCAAGTTTTGAGAGGGCGTCTGCCCGGGCGTTTTGTTCCCGAGGTATGTGCTGAATCTGTATCTCTGAAAAGTGGCGTAATTGTGCCTGTGTTTGGTCCAGGTATTTTTTCATATTTGGGTCTTTGGCCTGGTAGCTTCCATTTACTTGTGATGTGACGACCTGGGAGTCGCTGAAGATCGTGACTTTCTGGGCTCCGACCTCTTCGGCTAGCTTTAGACCTGCTAGTAGGGCCTCGTATTCGGCTTGGTTGTTCGAAGCCTGGAACTCGAATTTTAGGGACAGTTCTATCCGCGTTCCTTGGTCGCTTTCGAGTATAACCCCGGCTCCGCTTCCAGTTTTGTTTGAGGACCCGTCGACATATAGGTTCCATGAGAGTGGGGTTCCAGGGGTCTCAGTGTATTCTGCGATGAAGTCGGCTAGATACTGAGATTTTATGGCAGTCCGGGTTTCATAGTGGAGGTCGAACTCGGACAGTTCCACCGCCCATTGCAGTATTCGTCCTGCCAGGTCTGTTTTTTGGAGGATGTGTCTCATGGGTTGGTTTGTCCGAACTTTGATGGTATGGGCTTGAAAGTAGGGACGGAGTCTCCGAGCTGTGAATACTAGGGCGTAGGCGAATTTTTCTATCTTCTGATAGTTTAATTCGGCCCCTTGTAGTGCCTTGCTTACAAAGTATATGGGGTGTTGTCCTTGGTCATTTTCTCGTATTAACGCTGAGGCGACTGCTCGATTTCCGACCGAGAGGTATAGTACGAGTTCTTCTCCTTTTAAAGGTCGGGTTAGGATTGGTGGCTGCCCAAGGAATTCCTTGAATTCTTGAAAGGCTTTCTCGCACTCCGGGGTCCATGAGAAGGGTTTCCCTTTCTTTAGGAGTGAGTAGAGAGGTAGTGACTTTATTGCTGATCCTGCCAAGAATCTTGATAGGGCGGCTAGCCTTCCATTCAGTTGTTGTACTTCTTTGACACACGTCGGGCTCTTCATATTGAGTATCGCTTGGCATTTGTCCGGGTTTGCTTCGATGCCCCTTTGAGTCAGCATGAAGCCTAAGAACTTTCCGGCTTCTGCGGCGAAGGTGCACTTTGTCGGGTTGAGTCTCATGTTGTGTTTTCTGAGGGTGCCGAAGATACTGGTGAGGTCGGTCAGCAAGTTTCTGTCTTCTTGTGTCTTTACCAGCATGTCGTCGACATACACCTCCAGCTGTAGTCCGATGTGCTCTGAGAACACTTTGTTCATTAGCCTCTGGTAGGTTGCCCCTGCGTTCTTCAGCCCGAAGGGCATTACTACGTAGCAGTAGTTTGCCTTTGGGGTTATGAACGAGGTCTTTTCTTGGTCGGGTCCGTACATCGGGATTTGATTGTATCCTGAGTATGCGTCCATGAAGGAGAGATATCTATAGCCTGAGGCTGCGTCTACTAAGGCGTCGATGTTTGGTAGTGGATATGGGTCTTTGGGGCAGGCTTTGTTGAGATCCGTGTAATCGACGCACATCCTCCATTTTCCGTTGGGCTTTTTTACCAGGACCACGTTTGCGAGCCATAGGGGGTATTTTACTTCCCTAATGAACCCTGCATCTAGTAGTGCTTGTACTTGTTCTTCTATTGCTTGCATGCGCTCGGGTCCGAGCTTTCGGCACCTTTGTTGGACAGGTCGGGATCCCGGGTAAACTGATAGCTTATGGCACATCAGGTCGGGGCTTATTCCTGGCATGTCGGAGGCTTTCCAGGCGAAGAGGTCGGAATTCTCCCTTAAGAGGGTTATGAGTTCCTCTTTTAGGCTCGTTTCGAGGTTTGCTCCTATGTTTGTTATTTTTTCAGGTGTGTTCCCAATCTGGACCTTTTCGGTCTCTCCCTCTGGTTGTGGCCGAAGATCTTCTCGGGATTGAACTCGTCCGAGTTCTATCGTGTTGACCTCCTTCCCTTTTAGGCTCAGGCTTTCGTTGTAGCATCGCCGCGCTAGTTTTTGGTCGCCTTTTAGGGTAGCGATTCCTTTTGCGGTAGGGAACTTCATACAGAGGTGTGGGGTCGAGACTATAGCTGCCAATCTGTTTAGGGTTGGTCGCCCGATGAGGGCATTGTATGCTGAAGTGACGTCGACTATAATGTAGTCGATGCTTAATGTTTTAGATTGCTCGCCTCTTCCAAAGGTAGTGTGTAGCGAGATGTATCCTAAAGGATGGATCGGAGTATCCCCTAGTCCAAATAGGTCGGTGGGATAGGCCTTTAGTTCTTTTTCTTCAAGTCCGAGCTTGTCGAAGGCCGTTTTGAACAGGATATCTGCTGAGCTTCCCTGGTCAATCAGGGTTCGATGTAAGTTGGCGTTTGCTAGGATAATGGTGATTACCATTGGATCGTCGTGTCCGGGAATTATCCCTTGAGCATCTTCTCGGGTAAATGAGATAGTAGGTAATTCGGGCAGGGGACTGTCTTCTCGGACGTGATAGACTTCTTTGAGGTGTCTTTTTCGCGAAGATTTAGATGTTCCTCCGCCTGCAAAACCTCCGTTTATCATGTGAACATGTCTTTCAGGGGTTCGCGGGGTTTGTTCGGCCCGATCTTCGTTGTCTCCCCGCCTTCTCTTCCTGGTCTCTTCTCCTTTCTCTGCTATGTATCTGTCGAGTTTTCCTTCTCTGGCTAGCTTTTCTATAACATTTTTTAGGTCGTAGCAGTCGTTAGTAGAATGACCGTAGAGCCTGTGATATTCACAGTATTCGGACCGATCTCTCCCCGCTTTTTTGTGCTTTAGCGGTCGGGGCGGTGGGATCTTTTCGGTGTGGCATACTTCTCTGTAGACGTCTACCAGCGAGACTCGGAGGGGGGTGTAGTTGTGGTACTTCCGTGGCTTGTCCGAGTTGGGTTCTTCTTTTTTCTTCTGTTCCCGATCCCGATCTCGGGGTGGGTAGGTTGATTCCTTCCTAGCAGAGTCTCTTAGCCGGGAGGTTTCCTCCATGTTGATATATTTTTCTGCCCGCTCCTGCACCTCGTATAGGGAGGTCGGGTATCGTTTGGATAGGGATTGGCTAAACGGTCCCTCTTTTAGGCCGTTTGCTAGTCCCATGATGGCTGCTTCAGTGGGCAAGTGTTGTATGTCCAGGCAGGCTTTGTTGAATCGCTCCATGTATTCTCGGAGAGTTTCTTGGTTACCTTGTTTGATCCCGAGTAGACTGGGGGCATGTTTTGTCTTGTCCTTTTGAATAGAGAATCTTGTTAGGAATTTTTTGGTTAGGTCTTCGAAGCTGGTGATCGATCTTGGTGGCAGGTTGTCGAACCACTTCATGGCTGACTTGGTGAGAGTGGTGGGGAAGGCTTTGCACCGAATCGCGTCGGAGGCGTCGACTAGGTACATTCTGCTTCTGAAGTTGCTGAGGTGATGACTTGGATCGGTGGTGCCGTCGTAGAGGTCCATATCGGGTGGTTTGAAGTTTCGCGGTACCTTCTCCTTCATGATCTCTTGTGTGAAGGGATCGTGGTTGCCCTCGGTGGTGGTGCCGCGTTCCGTCCGGTCTTTCAGGTTGGCCTCTATTTTCCGCAGTTTTTCTTCTAATTCTCTGCGCTTTCGAGCCTCCCTTCTCAGATCTTGTTCGGTTTCCTTCTGCTTCTTTATGTCCTCTTCGAGTTGTTTCAGTCGGTTTTGTTGTGCCCGGACTGCTTATAGAATTTCCGAGCTCTTTTCTTTTTCGGAATTTTGTGGATCTTTGTTTGGGAGTGATGTCTTTGGGCGATTTTGTTTGTTTCCTCCTGGAGTGCGTGGTGATAGAGGGCTGTCCGGTCGTTCTCCGGTATCGATTTCGTCCTCTTGTTCAGATGTTGCGTGGTCATTGTTGAGAGGATCGTCCGCCATGGTAGGGGGATGACTTCCAGGTCCCCGGCAACGGCGCCAATGTTCCGAGGGTTACCTGAAACGTGTAGCTCGGTCGTCTGGAGAGACCCGAGGTGGGGGGTCAGTGGCCCGAGCTTGATATGCAGAGCGGTTGGTGGTTGTACCTGCAATGACACTCCGATGCTTAAGTTAGCATGGGTCCAAGCAGATATGTGTAGAATGTGAATGAATGCCATACCTGGGTGCTCCAGTGTATTTATAGTAGTTGGCCGTGATCTTCCCTAGATAAGATATTCTTATCTTATCTTATCTTTTTGGGAGTTTTATCTCTATCTTTGTGAAACCGCCTTTTCTAGGCCTTTTCGGCCTTTAGGCTTTGGGCTGCGTTCCTTTTGATGGGCCTTCCTTGCTTTATTGTCCGAGGTCCGACCTTGAGGCGTGAGCCTTAGGACGAGGTCGGACCTTTTATGGATTCTCCGAGTTGGAGGAGCCCGGTCAGGGTATGAACATAAGCCATGTCTAATTCCTGGACTGAAGCTTTAGACTAACATTGCATGATTCCTGGAATTCATATTAAAAATTTTGAATTTCTTATTTTCTTTTTCTTATATGTTTTTCAAAAAAAATCAAATAAAATACAAAAAAATTAGAAAATCATAAAAATCAAAAATATTTTGTGTTTCTTGTTAGAGTCTTGTGTCAAGTCATAAGTTTGGTGTCAATTGCATGTTCATCTTTTTCTTGCATAAAATTTTCGAAAAATGCGATCATGCATTGCATTCATCATGATCTTCAAGTTGTTCTTGATGAACTTTCTTGTTTGATCTTCATATTTTCTTGTTTTGTGTTGTATGGTATTTTTCATATGCATTCTTGCATTCATAGAGTCTAAACATGAAAAATTTCTAAGTTTGGTGTCTTGCATGTTTTCTTTGCATCAAAAATTTTTCAAAAATATGTTCTTGATGTTCATCATGATCTTCAAAGTGTTCTTGGTGTTCATCTTGACATTCATATTATTCTTGCATGCATCATGTGTTTAGATCCAAAATTTTCATGTTTTGGGTCATTTTTATGTTTTTCTCTCTCATCATTAAAAATTAAAAAAATTCAAAAAAATATATTTTCCTTAATTTTCTCCAAATTTTCGAAATTTTGGGTTGACTTGGTCAAAAAATTTTAAAAATTAGCTGTTTCTTACAAGTCAAGTCAAATTTTCAATTTTAAAAATCTTATCTTTTCAAAATCTTTTTCAAAAATCATATCTTTTTCATTTTTTTTCTATTTTTCGAAAATTTTAAAAATTATTTTTCAAAAATCTTTTTCTTATCTTTTATATCTAATTTTCGAAAATTAGCTAACAATTAATGTGATTGGTTCAAAAATTTGAAGTTTGTTACTTTCTTGATAAGAAAGGTTCAATCTTTAAATTCTAGAATCTTATCTTGTAGTTTCTTGTTAGTTAAGTCATTTTAAAAATTAAATCTTTTTCAAAATATCTTTTTCTTAAAAATCTTATCTTTTTATCTTATCTTTTTCAAAATTTTATCTTTTTCAAAAAATTTGATTTCAAAAAAAAAATCTTATCTATCTTCTTATCTTCTTATCTTTTTAAAATTAAAATTTTAAATCTTTTTCAATCAACTAACTAACTTTTTGTTTGCTTCTTATCTTTTTCAAAACCAACTAACTACTTCTCCCTCTCTAATTTCGAAAATATCTCATCCTTTTTCAAAATTCTTTTTAATTAATTTAATTATTTTTAATTTAAATTTAATCTTATTTCTTATCCAATTTTCGAAATTACTAACTCCTTTAAAAAAAAAATTTCTTTTCGAAATTCACTATCCCTTCTCCTCTTCTATTTATTTAATTATTTACTAACACTTCTCTTCACCTCTCTTCATCTAAATATCCGAACCCATTCTTCTTCACTCTCCTCCCCTTTCTTCTTCTACTAACATAAAGGAATCTCTATACTGTGACATAGAGGATTCCTCTTTCTTTTCTTGTTTTCTTCTCTTTCATATGAGCAGGAATAAGGACAAAAGTACTCCATCATTCTCCATGAAAAAAGAGAAGATCAAAAAGCAATGAGGGAGGAGCAACAAAGGCAAGGAAGGGACATAGAAGAGCTTAAGAACATCATTGGTCCTTCAAGAAGAAGACGCCACTAAGGTGGACTCATTCCTTGTTCTTATTTCTTTCTGCTTTTCGGTTTTTATGTTGTGTTTATCTATGTTTTGTGTCTTTATTTCATGATCATTAGTATGTAGTAACCATGTCTTAAAGCTATGAATAAATTCCATTAATCATTCACCTCTCTTAAAAGAAAAATGTTTTAATTCAAAAGAACAAGAAGTAAATGAATTTTGAATTTATCCTTGAATTTAGTTTAATTATATTGATGTGGTGACAATACTTTTGTTTTCTGAATGAATGCTTGAACAGTGCATATTTTTGATCTTGTTGTTTATGAATGTTAAAATTGTTGGCTCTTGAAAGAATGATGAACAAAGAGAAATGTTATTGATGATCTGAAAAATCATGAAATTGATTCTTGAAGCAAGAAAAAGCAGTGAAAAAGAAGAAGCTTGCGGAAAAAAAAAAGAAAAAAAGTGGCGAAAAAAATAGAAAGAAAAAGAAAAAGCAAGCAGAAAAAGCCAATAGCCCTTAAAAACAAAAGGCAAGGGTAAAAAGGATCCAAGGCTTTGAGCATCAATGGATAGGAGGGCCCAAGGAAATTAAATCCAGGCCTAAACGGCTAAATCAAGCTGTCCCTAACCATGTGCTTGTGTCATGAAGGTCCAAGTGAAAAGCTTGAGACTGAGTGGTTAAAGTCGTGATCCAAAACAAAAAGAGTGTGCTTAAGAGCTCTGGACACCTCTAACTGGGGACTCTAGCAAAGCTGAGTCACAATCTGAAAAGGTTCACCCAGTTATGTGTCTGTGGCATTTATGTATCCGGTGGTAATACTGGAAAACAAAGTGCTTAGTGCCACGGCCAAGACTCATAAGTAGCTGTGTTCAAGAATCAACATGCTTAACTAGGAAAGTCAATAACACTATCCGAAATTCTAAGTTCCTAGAGAAGCCAATCATTCAAAACTTCAAAGGAAAAAGTGAGATGCCAAAACTGTTCAGAAGCAAAAAGCTACAAATTTTCATTAGTTTTTATGCTAAATTCACATTTCTGGACTTTACTATGAGTTTGTGTGTTTTTCTGTGATTTCAGGTAATTTCTGGCTGAAATTGAGGGACTTGAGCAAAACTCTGAAAAAAGGCTGACAAAAGGACTGCTGATGCTGTTGGAATCTGACCTCCCTGCACTCAAAATGGATTTTCTGGAGCTACAGAACTCCAAATGGCACGCTCTCAACGGCGTTGGAAAGTAGACATCCAGAGCTTTCCAGCAATATATAATAGTCCATACTTTATTCGGAAATTGACGACGTAACTTGGCGTTGAACGCCAAGTACATGCTGCTGTCTGGAGTTAAACGCCAGAAACACGTCATGATCCGGAGTTGAACGCCCAAAACACGTTATAACTTGGAGTTCAACTCCAATAAAAGTCTCAGCTCGTGAATAGATCAAGATCAGCCCAAACATACACCAAGTGGGCCCCGGAAGTGGATTTATGCATCAATTACTTACTCATGTAAACCCTAGGAGCTAGTTTATTATAAATAGAACTTTTTACTATCATAATCTCATCCTGGATTGTATTTTGAATCCTGTGATCACGTTTTGGGGGCTGGCCATTCGGCCATGCCTGAACCTTTCACTTATGTATTTTCAACGGTGGAGTTTCTGCATACCATAGATTAAGGGTGTGGAGCTCTGCTGTACCTCAAGTTTCAATACAATTACTATTACTTTCTATTCAATTCTCTTTTATTGTTATTCCAAGATATACGTTGCACTTCAACTTGATGAATGTGATGATCCGTGACACTCATCATCATTCTCACCCTTGAACGCACGTGACTGACAACTACTTCCGTTCTACCTTAGGCCGGGCGCATATCTCTTAGATTCCCCAACAGAATCTTCGTGGTATAAGCTAGATAGATGGCGGCATTCATGAGGATCTGGAAAGTCTAAACCTTGTCTGTGGTATTCCGAGTAGGATTCTGGGATTGAATGACTGTGACGAGCTTCAAACTCCTGAAGGCTGGGCGTGATGACAAACGCAAAAGAATCAAGGGATTCTATTCCAACCTGATTGAGAACCGACAGATGATTAGCCGTGCTGTGACAGAGCATAGGAACGTTTTCACTGAGAGGATGGGATGTAGCCATTAACAACGGTGATGCCCTACATACAGCTTGCCATGGAAAAGAGTAAGAAGGATTGGATGAATGTAATAAGAAAGTAGAGATTCAAGAGGAGCACAACATCTCCATACGTCTATCTGAAATTTCCACTATTAATTTACATAAGTATCTCTATCCATTTAATTTTCTGTTTATTTTTATTAATCATATTTGATTTTCTAAATTCCATAATTTTATCCTCCTGACTGGGATTTACAAGATGACCATAGCTTGCTTCATACCAACAATCTCTGTGGGATCGACCCTTACTCACGTAAGGTATTACTTGGACGACCCAGTACACTTGCTGGTTAGTTGAACGGAGTTGTGTCCACACATAAGTGCCATAATAAGGATTACATACAACAACAAAGAATACTACATTGATGTGATCACAATTTCGTCCACCAACCTACGGAGAGAAGTTAGGCGACGCTGCGAATTAGAAGACAAGTTCCAAAAGCTCGAAGCTGATCTCAAAACTAAAATTACTCGATCCAGTCACGAGGATAATTCCCGCAAGGACCAAGACCCATTCACCAAAGAGATCATGAAGGCCAAAATCCCAAAAAGCTTTAAACCTCCCGATATGACTTTATATGATGGCACATCAGATCCCAGCCATCATCTCAGCAACTTCCGAAGCAGAATGTATCTCACCGATGCCTCAGACGTAACTCAGTGCAAAGCTTTCACGACCACCTTACAAAGGCAGCAATTAAATGGTTTGACAATCTGTCCCCCAGGTCCATCTCAAGCTTTGACGACTTAGCCGAAAAGTTTCTAGCCAGATTCTCCATCCAGAAGGACAAAACTAAACATGCCCCAAGTCTACTAGGGATCAAGCAAGGAGATCGGGAAAGTCTTCGTAGCTACATGGAAAGATTCTACAAAGCATGTCTGGACATTCAGAGTCTGCCCACCGAAGCAGCCATTATGGGTCTCATCAATGGCTTACGTGAGGGACCTCTTAGTCAATCCATATCAAAGAAACATCCCACATCTCTGAACGAAGTACAAGAACGAGTAGAAAAATACATCAACATGGAGGAAAACTCTCGACTAGGAGAAACCCCAAAATTCGAATTCTCCAACTCCTCCCGAGATAAAGACAAAGATTCCAAGAAAAAAGACGATCCGCATGGAGAGAAGATTAAAAAATACCACAATTACACCCCTCTCTGGGTGTCTTTTGTGGAAGTTTACTGAGAAGTATGCCACACGGAGAAGATTCCACCACCCCGTCCACTTAAAAGCAAGAAGGGAGGAAAAAATCAGACGGAATATTGCGAGTACCATCGAATCTATGGACATCCCACCAACGAGTGCTTCGACTTGAAGAATGTCATAGAGAAATCGGTAAGAGAAGGGAGACTAGATCGGTACCTAGCCAGTAAGGCAGATGAGCCCAGAAAGAGAAGAAGAGACGAAGAGGTCGGCCGAACAGAATGACCACCTCGTACCCCAGAGAGGCATGTTCACGTGATACATGGGGGATTCGCGGGAGGAGGAATATCCAAATTATCTCGCAAAAGACACCTCAAAGAAGTATACCACGTCGAGGGAGGAGAAGAGGCACCCGACCTCCCTACTATCACCTTTACTAAAGAGGACGCAGCTGGCGTCATCTTGGGACATGACGATCCCATGGTCATCACTATCATATTGGCCAATACTAATCTCCACCGAACACTGGTGGACCAAGGAAGCTCGGCCGACATTTTATTCAAAACAGCCTTCGACAAACTCGGCCTATAAGAAAAAGAGCTAAGAGCATATCCAAACAGCTTGTTTGGACTTGGAGATACCCCAATCCAACCACTTGGATACATCTCGCTACACACAACCTTTGGAAAAGGGAACCGGTCTAGGACTCTCAACATAGACTAGATCGTGGTCGACGTGAACTCAGCCTACAATGCCTTAATAGGTCGGACAACCCTAAACTAGATTGGAGCAGTAATCTCAACTCCACACCTATGCATGAAGTTCCCAACCGCAGAAGGGATTGCTACGATAAAAGGAGACAAGAAGACAGCCCGCCGTTGTTACAACGAAAGTCTTAACCTCAGAGGAAAAGGAGAAGAAATCCACACTATCGAACTCAGAGGAGTTCGAGGTCGAGAAGAATTTCATCTAAAACCAGAAGGCGAGATAGAAAAAGTCCAAATCGGAGATGTCCCGGATAAAACAACCAACATTGGTGCAATGCTTAAAGAAGATGTAAAAAAGTCCATCATACAGTTCTTAAAAGATAACGTTGATCTCTTCGCATGGAAAGCCGTAGACATGCCGGGCATAGACCCCGCACTATGATGCATGAAAACTTGTCTCTCAACAAATTTCCCTTCGGCAAGTATACCGAATTGTCGTCAAGTAAAACTCACAATAGAGTGAGGTCGAATCCCACAGGGATTGATTGGTCAAGCAAATTTTAGTTAGAAGAATATGCTAGTTGAGCTAAACAGAATTGAGATTGAAATGTAGAAATTTAAATGACTAGAAGTAAATAACAGAAATTAAAGTGCAGAATCTTAAATGGGGAGTTGAGATAATAAGCAGGAAATTAAATGGCAGAAAGTAAATAGAATGGGTAAGATCAGAGATGGGGAGATCATTGGGTTTAGGAGATTTTGCATTCTCCGGATCAAGTTCATTCTCATCTCTTCCTCAATCAATGCATTCATTAATCTCCTTGGCAATCTTAAGTGATTGGATCCCAATTCCTTGGTAATCCAATCTCTCTAAGTTTGAACAATTGCCCAATTCTTTGATTTAATGGCTCATGGGAAGAGATGAAAGTGTGGTCACTGATTATACCGCATGTATTTCCGAATCAAAGTATTGGGAGGATTAAATGTCACAATATCCATCCAAACCCCAATTTGGTCCAACATGAGAAAGCATTTCTAGCATGATTTCCTCATCCCTTTTCCAAGGTTCAAAGGAAATCCAATTATGGAGAGTTTCTTTTCCAAGACAACTAACCAATTGAATTAAGATCGAAAGCTTTCTAGTAAGATCAAGAGAAGAGAAAGAAGAAGAAGAATGAAAACTATAATTGATCCATCAAATTACAACAGAGCTCCCTAACCCAATGAAAGGGGTTTAGTTGTTCATAGCTCTAGAAATGAAAAATAGCAGAAAAGAAGAATCCATGCTAGAAGTACAGAAAAGTAAATATGCAGAGAGTAGTTCCCAAAAGTGCTAAGCTTCTCTCTAGTTTAAAACTACTCCTATATATACTACCCCTCATGATCTTCTAGTGAGTTCTTCAAGTCTTGGATGTGGGCTCTGGACCTTGAGTTGAAGCAATTCTCATCTTTAGTGGGCCCAGCTTGCAAAGAAATATGAATTAGGCTTGGGCATTTAGTGAGATTAACGTTGAGTAACATTTTGGGTGCGAGAGCGTTAGTGGCATTCACTTTTTCCACTAACGTTCCACCCTTATATACCCATGTTAATTCCAACGTTAGTAATATTAACGTGAATACTAACGTTTCTTACTCAATCCTTGGCCAACTTTAATGGGACTCACTTTTCCCATTAACGTTGGCTTGTGCCCCTTTTCGCAAACGTTAATGGGAATCACTTTTCCCATTAATGTTGCTGCCTCTTTGCCCCTACGTTAGATCTCACGTTAGCTTGGCTAACGTAGCTCTTAACGTGGGTATCTATCACCTTCGAGAGCGTTAGTGACACTCACCTTTGTCACTAACGCTCCAATTGCCTTAAGTCCCTACGTTAGAACCCACGTTAACTAAGTTAACGTGGCTCTTAACGTAGTAATGAAGCCATCTCCCAATGTTATTGACAAAAGTGAGTGTCACTAACGTTGGTTCTTTGAATTCAACTCCACGTTAACTTTCACGTTAACAATCTTAACGTGAGAGTTAATGTAGGGAATGCTAATGATCCAATGTTAGTGACAAAAGTGAGTGTCACTAACGTTGGCATTGTTGATCCTCTTCCACGTTAGAGTTCACATTAACTAATTTAACGTGACTCTTAACGTGGGGCATTGCCTAGTTTCCCAACGTTAGTGGTGTTCACTTTTACCACTAACGTTGAGGAGAAACGTTATTGGAGTTCATGTTTCTCGTTAACGTGGAGTCTTCTTTTTCTCATACGTTAAGTACCACGTTAACTTAGTTAATGTGGCTCTTAACATGAGCTATGAATGGCTTTGCAGGCGTTATTGGTGATCGCTTTTCTCATTAACGTTGCAAGCTCTTTGCCATCCCACGTTAGTAGTCACGTTAACTAAGTTAACGTGAATGCTAACGTGGTTCTCCCATGCTTCATTTGTCCTGAAATCAAGCAATTAATGTGCATCAAAGCTCTAGCCAAAGTCATGAGATTATGAATCATCAAATTATCATGCAATTCTGACAAAAATCTCATGAAATCATGCAAAATTCACAATAGTTGCTTAAATGAAGGTGTAAGTGTATTTTCACCTAAAACTTGCCTTATTCACTAGGAAAATGCATGAAACTACCCTAAAGCAGTAAAGAAAAGGTCATTGAAACTGGCCTAGATGCCCTAGCATCACAACACCAAACTTAAAGCTTGCTTATCCCTAAGCAAGTACTGAAGCATAAGAAAAATGAAATGAAAGAACAAGAAGATAAAATGGAAGTAGCATTCCTGGTTCATGGAGTTTCATGCATAGCAACTTAGGTTCTTTCCTTTTGGGTTTCAAGCCTTTATCAAATCCCTAGTCACTCTCTTGATTGCATCCCTTGAGGTTTCTTTCTTATTGATCCTTCTCTTTTTTTTTTCAAAGTTTATTTTTCTTTATGATAAGCTTTCAGCCAACACTCCCAAACCAGTTGGTTTTAAGGTGTTAGGTGTTAAGACACCCTTAAGGACTTACTCCCTCAAGTCTCTTTCCCTCATACATACACACCACAGGCACATGGTTTGTTATTCTTTCTTTCTTAAGACCTTGGTGTCCAGCACCTCTTTGGGTTACTAAGTGCTCTGTAACAAGGGTTACTCTTGATAGTGGACTTTCAGCTGATAATCCCGGATTAGTTAATGCAAGTTACCAAGTGATAAGGCATCCCTAAGAGCTTATTCATCCAAGTATATCCCTTGTACATAAACACCATAGACACATGCCTCAATTTTGAAACCCTTGGTGCCTAGCATTGTTTCTTATTGTGTTTCCTTTCTTATTTTCACTTGTATTACTCTTTTTCTTTTCTTGTTGGGATCTTATTGGTTAGCTAGCCTCAAAGAATGTGTCTCAAACATAGGACTTAGGATGGATAGTTGCTTTCTTTCCTTTCTTGGTGAACCAACTTAGCTTACTAATCATCCTACCACAAATATTCAGAATGCACTTCACAGAATGACTCCACTCTCGTTCTTTCCATAACATTTTCTTTTTGACTAACTTAAAGAGACAAGCATACAAGTAAGCAAGATGAAAGTGAGCATTCAAGACATTAGACTCAATAACATAGGCCTAAGCAAGGAGAATTAAATGCATAATTGAAAATCCTAAGCTACTATGGAAGCATGTTCTATTTCATACATGATTTTCCTTATTTAAAGCTTTGAAAAAAAAGGTAAACTAAGAGGGGACTTCACCACCTTTCACTTGTTGATGTGCTCATTCTCTTCTGCTCCCTTGGGATTCTCCTTGATTACTTGAGTCTCCATTTCCCTTGCGCTTCCCCATCAGCTTTTTCCAAAATCCGGCATCCTCCATCTTCTTCTTTAATGCTTCCTTTTGCTGTTTCACCTTCCCCTCTTCTTGTTCAGTTAAGTTCTTGCGAACTGCCTCATAACTTGGGATGTCAGGGTGCAGGTGATGCATATGCTCAACCACATATTTTAACTTTGCCTGAGTGTTGATGCTGAATTCTTCTCGATGCAGTTGCCTTCCTTCATTTAGCACGCTAAATTCGTTGAATGCTTTCATCTGATTCATCTGGCGTTGATTGAGTTCCTGGAGGCGTTTATCTTGGCTTTCTTACCTTTCAGACACTTGATTGATGGCTTGAGTAAGCTGGGAATAATGCTCTTGTTACTGCTCCATTAGCTGTTGCTACCATTCCCTTTGTTGATTCATCCAATTTGTTAGCATTTCCTCTTGCCGATCCATTCTATGAGATTGAAGTTGCAGTTGTTGTTCTTGTCCTTCCATGTATATCCTTGACAAATCATCAATGGCTCCTCGGATGTGACCTAAGTTGATGTTGGTTGGGTCATGATATCCTTCTTGATGATATTCCGTGGGTTAGGGTTCTCCTTGGAGAGGCTCTTCCTCTTGTGCTTCTTATGATGTCCTCTTCCTTAGATGGGGTCTTTTCTGCTGTTGAGCTGGAGTCACATGGGTTATGCGTTGGAGTGTAAGTGATCTCCCAAGACCTATCCAAGTTGGATTGCTGTCCTCAAAGACTACCTTGGCTTTCATGCATAATCTAAGGATGGTGCTGGGGTACCAAAGTTTAGCACCTGAATCCTTCTTCTCGGCTGATTCTTGGATTCCTTCAGCTATAATTTCGTGCACATTGATGCTTCCACCCTTTATCAAGCAATGTACCATGGTACCTTGAGTAATATTGACCTCAGAATTGTTTGCTACTGGAAGGATAAATCATCTCACAAGCTCAAACCAGCCCTTGGCTTCCAGGATGAAGTCTCCTCTCCTAATGAACTGGGGTCTCTTATTTGAATACCTTTCCCGGTCAGATCCCACAATACATATGTCACCCACGATTTCTTCCAATTCATCATTGTCGGTGCCTTTATTTATTCTTTCTTGATAACCAAGCTCAACAAAACGTGGGGATTTCAATTGGAGAACTCTAGTGATTGTATTGGGGCTAAAATCCACCTCTATTCCTCTTACATAGCTCTTGAAGGTGGGGGCTGTGGTCTTGTCTTCTCTAACCACATTTTCATAAAATTCCCTGATGAGGTTTGCATTTGCCCTTGTTTCTGGGTTAGTGAGCTTTTCCCAACCCCTCTTTTCAATCTTCTCCTGAATTTATGGACACTCATCTTCATCGAACTGGAATGTTGATTCAGGAAGTATCTTCTTGTCCATTATTCGCTCGAACTCGAGCTCATGGAAGGCTATTTTGAATCTCCCGGTGTCGAAGGAGGGTTGCTCCATTGGGTCCTTTCCTCTTTGCCTCTTGAAGCTTGATGCTGCCATGAGTGGGAGTTGAATAGTAAAGGTCAGGGGGTTGAAGATGGAGTTCGGTTGGGTTGAGGTAGAATGAGTCTTGAAGGAATGTGTTTTGAGAAAAAGGAGAAGAGGTGAGTATATAAGGTGTACGTAAAGGTTGTGTGAAGGGGTTTATATAGAGGGATGGCAATTGTTGAAGGGTGTGGATTGATGATGGTGTTTGATAGTAGACGGTTGGTGTTTTGAGATTGAATGAGCACAAGGATCACCTCTTTTATGAGGAACTTGGTTTGGTCTCCAAAGCCATCCACTCCCAATGTTGCATGGCAACACTTCCAAGGACATTCCCTATGAGGACAAGTGTGAAATTCCCTTGGTGTAGTGGCCGAATCCTTCTTCCTCAATTGTCCTATCAAGTACCATCAATGTCCTTTTTGATTCCCTATACACGAAAAAGAGAGAATGTGAAAATTAATTGAAAAATTGGTGGGAAAATGTGTGAACTAATAAAATATTTCTTTTTCTTTTTCTTTTGTTTCTATATGACTAAATGCTTTCCATGAAAACAAATCAATCACACATTAAGCTTCCCATGCATGCATGTTGGTACACCAAACTTGTTTGTAATCACATGGTGCAACAAGTTTGGGGAATGAACTTTTCTCATAAGGTGTGTTCAAACCACACTTGGTGTGCTTAGAACACCAAACTTATCATGTACTATAAGTTACATGTAGAGGGGCTTTATGTTAGTTGTCAAGATTGATTTGAACTTCATGGAAATTACCTTATTGTTGTTATTAGAAATTTAAGAAAGGAGTTATAGAACATGGGTTGCCTCCCATGAAGCGCTTCTTTAACGTCATTAGCTTGACGATTGTCCCTTGTCAAGGTGGTTGATAGTGCTTGAAGTCCTCCCCTCTTGCAGTGTGTTTGCTACCAGTGGAATTTTTGAGAAGTTTGTCTCCTGGGGAGAAATCCTCTGTAGGTATCTTTCTGCTTCTCCATCTCCTTGGAACTTTCTTCTTTGTTTCCATTAATGTTGTCTTGTTTTCTATGGATTCTTTCTCTAGGGGATTCTTGTTATTGATCTTGCATGACTTTGGTGGTTCTGGTTCCCTTTGGATTACCTTTGATTGTTGTTCTTCTTGACTATATGGCTTCCCAACTAATGGGGCTTCTATTTGTATTGTCTCTGCTTCACTGCTTGTTTCTTGCATCAATGCTTCCTTGGTTGGCTCTTCCATCAACTTATTGTCTTCATGATCTGCTTCTTGTGAGAGGTTGAAAACATTGAAAGTGAGCTGCTCATCATGTATTCTCAACACTAACTCTTCTCGTTCTACATCTATGAGTGCTCTAGCAGTGGCTAGGAAGGGTCTTCCCAGAATGATGGGGTAAATAGGATTCTCATCCATTTCCAGAACAACAAAATCTGTGGGAAGATAGTAGCTCCCAACCTTCACCAGCACATTTTCAACCACCCCTATTGCTTGTTTTTGAGTTTTGTCAGCCAATCTGATAATTACATCAATAGGAGTTAGTTCATTGATTTGAAGCTTCTTCATGAGGGAGAGAGGCATTAGGTTGATGCTTGCTCCCAAGTCACAAAGCCCTTTGTCAATCATTGTTTCTCCTATGGCACAAGGAATGTGGAAACTCCCTGGATCCTCCTTCTTTGTGGGTGGCCCTGGTTGAATGAGAGCACTACAATCTCTGTTCATCTTGATTGTTTGTCCACCCTTTAATGGACTTTTTCTGGCTAGTAGCTCCTTTATATACTTGATGTAGAAAGGCATCTGTTGGAGGGCTTTAATGAATGGTATATTTACATCTAGAGATGCAAACATATCAAGAAACCTTGAGTACATTCTCCCTGCTACACTACCTTTAAGCTTGTGGGGAAAAGGTGCATATGGGTTCAATACCTCCTTCTTCTTTAGCTCTTCTTTGGATGTAAGCTGAGTTGCACAGATTCCTTCCTCCTGGCTTTCTTTTTGGTTATTTTGGAGGTGTTCTACTCCATTCAGACTCCCCTCATCACTTGTGGTTATTATTTTACATTCTTCCCATCTCACTTTCTTTGTTTCTCCTCTTGGATTCTTCTCTGTATCACTAGGGAATCCATCAGTGGGTTTGGGAATTTGTTGAGATAGGTACCCTACTTGGGACTCCAATCTCTTGATGTTTTCTCCTTGGTTCTTGATGTTAGCTCGCACTTCTTCCTTAAACACTTTGTTGTCTTGGACTTCTCTACATATGTTTTCAAGTAAAGCCTCAATCTTTGAAAGCCTATCATCTATTAATGATGGTGGGTTGGGATTAGGTGGTTGAGAAGGTTGGTTAGATGGATGTTGGTAATATCTCTGTGAGGTGTTTTGATGAGTAGCATTGTTGTTGGAGTTGAAGTTATGGCGTCTCTGATCTTGTCCTTGGTCTTGTTGATTTCCACACCCAAAGTTGGGGTGATTTCTCCATCCAGAGTTGTAAGTTTTGGAATATGGATCATGGACTTGTCTAGGTGAGTTTCCCACATAGTTGGCTTGCTCCCAGTCACCTTCTTCTCCTATGTTTACTCCTTCTTGGGCTGGTGATGAGGTGATGGCTGTTGCAACTTGGTTCTCTTCCACCTTCTTGGTAAGATCTGCTAGCTGCTTGGTGATCATCTTATTTTGGGCTAACAGTGCATCCATGTGGTTCAGCTCCATTACTCCTCTAGTGTTACTTCTTTCAGAGGCATAGAAGTAGTCATTCTCAGCAACTGTTTCAATGACATCTATGGCTTCTTCAATGGTTTTCTTCTTGTTTAAAGAACCTCCTGATGAATGATCCACAGCCTTTTTTGACTCATAAGAAAGACCTTCAGAGAAGATGTGAAGTTGAACCCACTCATTAAACATCTCTAGTAGGCCTCTCCTTGTCAAGTCTTTAAATTTCTCCCATGCTTTATAAAGTGTCTCCCCATCTTGCTGCCTGAACGTCTGTACTTCAGTTCTCAGTCTATTAATCCTTTGAGGAGGGTAAAACCTTGCCAAAAACTTGTTCACCACTTCTTCCCAATTAATTAAGCTTTCCTTTGGGAAGGATTCAAGCCATTTGGATGCCTTGTCCCTGAGTGAAAAAGGGAACAAGAGCAGCCTATAGACATCCGGGTGGACTCCATTGGACTTCACTGTGTCACAAATCCTGAAGAAGGTGGTCAAGTGATTAGGATCTTCTTGAGCACCTCCTCCAAATGAACAATTATTCTGCACCAGGATGATGAGCTGAGGTTTTAGCGCAAAATTTTTGGCATGTATGGTGGGCTTCTGAATGCTGCTTCCACAGTTTCCTGGATTAGGATTGATATAAGATCCTAAGACCCTCCTTTCTTGCCCAGCCCGGTTTGCATTGCCTTCTCTGGTATGATTATGAGCTTCTTCTTCATGATTGTTCCCCAAATTCTCTTCCATGTTGGGTTCAAAGTACTCTTTCTCTTCCTCAGCACCAACAATCCTTTTTCCTCTTGCCTCCCTTCTTAGTCTCCAAAGGGTTCTTTCAGGTTCTGAATCAAAGGATGTTGAGACTCCTTCTCTTCTCCCTGTCATACAACAAACAGATTGCACAACAAGAGGTATAGTAAAGATTATTCTTGTTAGAGTAATTGTTAGTGTGAGTGATGCAATTTATCAAACAGTTAGTGGGTTAGTGAGCTGAATTATGATCAACTAAGAAGAAGAGAACAAAAAATAGAGAGGGCATAGGGGATGAAGAAGAAATTAAAAACGAACTAAGGTAAATTGACTGAATAAAAAAAACGAATAACTAAATAAAAAAAATGCTCAATCTAGTGATCTTCTAACTTAATCATTGTTGATTCAAAATCAATCCCCGGCAACGGCACCATAAACTTGATGCATGAAAACTTGTCTCTCAACAAATTTCCCTTCGGCAAGTATACCGAATTGTCGTCAAGTAAAACTCACAATAGAGTGAGGTTGAATCCCACAGGGATTGATTGGTCAAGCAACTTTAGTTAGAAGAATATGCTAGTTGAGCTAAAGAGAATTGAGATTGAGATGCAGAAATTTAAATGACTATAAGTAAATAACAGAAATTAAAGTGCAGAATCTTAAATGGGGAGTTGGGATAATAAGCAGGAAATTAAATAGCAGAAAGCAAATAGAATGGGTAAGATCAGAAATAGGGAGATCATTGGGTTTAGGAGATGTTGCATTCTCCGGATCAAGTTTATTCTCATCTCTTCTTCAAGTAATGCATTCATTAATCTCCTTGGCAATCTTAAGTGATTAGATCCCAATTCCTTGGCAATCCAATCTCTCTAAGCTTGAACAATTGCCCAATTCCTTGATTTAATGGCTCATGGGAAAAGATGAATGTGTGGTCACTGATTATACCACATGTATTTCCAAATCAAAGTATTGGGAGGATTAAATGTCACAATATCCATCCAAACCCCAATTTGGTCCAACATGAGAAAGCATTTCTAGCATGATTTCCTTATCCCTTTTCTAAGGTTCAAAGGAAATCCAATTATGGAGAGTTTCTTTTCCAAGACAACTAACCAATTGAACTAAGATCGAAAGCTTTCTAGTAAGATCAAGAGAAAAGAAAGAAGAAGAAGAATGAAAACTATAATTGATCCATCAAATTACAACAAAGCTGCCTAACCCAATGAAAGGGGTTTAGTTGTTCATAGCTCTAGAAATGAAAAATGACAGAAAAGAAGAATCCATGCTAGAAGTACAGAAATATAAATATGCAGAGAGTAGTTCCCAAAAGTGCTAAGCTTCTCTCTAGTTCAAAACTACTCCTATATATACTACTCCTCATGATCTTCTAGTGAGTTCTTCAAGTCTTGGATGTGGGCTCCGGACCTTGAGTTGAAGCAATTCTCATCTTTAGTGGGCCCAGCTTGCAGAGAAATATGAATTAGGCTTAGGCATTTAGTGAGATTAACGTTGAGTAACATTTTGGGGGCGAGAGCGTTAGTGGCATTCACTTTTTCCACTAACGTTCCACCCTTATATACCCACGTTAATTCTAACGTTAGTAATATTAACGTGAATACTAACATTTCTTACTCAATCCTTGGCCAACTTTAATGGGACTCACTTTTCCCATTAACGTTGGCTTGTGCCCCTTTTCGCAAACGTTAATGGGAATCACTTTTCCCATTAACGTTGCTTACCTCTTTGCCCCTACGTTAGATCTCACGTTAGCTTGGCTAACGTAGCTCTTAACGTGGGTATCTATCACCTTCGAGAGCATTAGTGACACTCACCTTTGTCACTAACGCTCCAATTGCCTTAAGTCCCTACGTTAGAACCCATGTTAACTAAGTTAACGTGGCTCTTAATGTAGTAATAAAGCCATCTCCCAACGTTAGTGACAAAAGTGAGTGTCACTAACGTTGGTTCTTTGAAATCAACTCCACGTTAACTTTCACGTTAACAATCTTAACGGGAGAGTTAACATAGGCAATGCTAATGATCCAACGTTAGTGACAAAAGTGAGTGTCACAAACGTTGGCGTTGTTGATCCTCTTCCACGTTAGAGTCCACGTTAACTAAGTTAACGTGACTCTTAACGTGGGGCATTGCCTAGTTTCCCAACGTTAGTGGTGTTCACTTTTACCACTAACGTTGAGGAGAAACGTTATTGGAGTTCATGTTTCTCATTAACGTGGAGTCTTCTTTTTCTTCTACGTTAAGTACCACGTTAACTTAGTTAACGTGGCTCTTAACGTAAGCTATGAATGGCTTCGCAGGCGTTATTGGCGATCGCTTTTCTCATTAACGTTGCAAGCTCTTTGCCATCCCACGTTAGTAGTCACATTAACTAAGTTAACGTGAATGCTAACGTGGTTCTCCCATGCTTCATTCATCATGAAATCAAGCAATTAAAGTGCATCAAAGCTCTAGCCAAAGTCATGAGATTATGCATCATCAAATTATCATGCAATTCTGACAAAAATCTCATGAAATCATGCAAAATTCACAATAGTTGCTTAAATGAAGGTGTAAGTGTATTTTCACCCAAAACTTGCCTTATTCACTAGGAAAATGCATGAAACTACCCTAAAACAGTAAAGAAAAGGTCAGTGAAACTGGCCTAGATGCCTTGGGATCACACTAATGTGCCACAAACTGGCAGTATATCCCGAGTCTCGACCAGTACAGCAAAGGCGTAGAAAGCTCAGACCAGAAAGATTCCAAGCTGTCGAAAAACAGGTACTAGACCTACTGGAGGCAGGATTCATCAGAGAGGTCAAATACCCATTATGGCTAGCCAACGTGGTCTTAGTAAAAAAATCAAATGGAAGTGGCGGATGTGCACCGACTACACTGATCTCAACAAAGCCTGCCCAAAATATCTGGTGGACGAAATTGTGACCCTCTTTGTATTTGCATGAGATTTAAATATTGGCTCTGTCAAAAATACACCAAAGAGATCATGGTATGATGAATTGGGATCTTAATAATCCCTGGTAATGGCACGTGTGATCACAACTCCGTTCAACTTAACCAGCAAGTGTACTGGGTCATCCAAGTAATACCTTACGTGAGTAAGGGTCGATCCCACAGAGATTGTTGGTATGAAGCAAGCTATGGTCACCTTGTAAATCTCAGTTAGGCAGATTAAATGGTTTATGATAAGTTCGAAAATTAATAATAAACAGAAAATAAAATAGGATAGAAATACTTATGTAAATTAATAGTGGGAGTTTCAGATAGGTGTATGGAGATGCTGTGCTCCTCTTGAATCTCTACTTTCTTATTACATTCTTCCAATCCTTCTTACTCCTTTCCATGGAAAACTGTATGTAGGGCATCACCGTCGTCAATGGCTACTTTTCATCCTCTCGGGAAAATGGTCCTATGCGCTGTCACTGCATGGCTAATCGTCTGGAGGCATCACCCTTGTCAATGGCTACATCCCATCCTCTCAGTGAAAATGGTCCAAATGCTCTGTCACGGCACGGCTAATCATCTGTCAGTTCTCAATCAGGTTGGAATAGAATCCCTTGATTCTTTTGCGTCTGTTACTAATGCCCAGCCTTCAGGAGTTTGAAGCTCGTCACGGTCATTCAATACCAGAATCATACTTGGAATACCACAGACAAGGTTAGACTTTCCAGATTCCCGGAATCCTACTCGGAATACTACGGACAAGGTTAGACTTTCCGGATTCCCATGAATGCCGCCATCTATCTAGATTATACCACGAAGATTCTGTTGGGGAATCTAAAAGATATGCACTCGGCCTAAAGTAGAACGGAAGTGGTTGTCAGTCACGCGCGTTCATAGGTAAGAATGATGATGAGTGACACGGATCATCACATTCATCAAGTTTGAAGTGCAACGTATATCTTGGAATAAGAATAAAAGAGAATTGAATAGAAAGTAATGGTAATTGTATTGAAACTTGAGGTACAGCAGAGCTCCACACCCTTAATCTATGGTGTGCAGAAACTCCACCGTTGAAAATACATAAGTGAAAGGTTCAGGCATGGCCGAATGGCCAGCCCCCTAAAATGTGATCAATATCCTCTTAAGATGAAGAATAAAACAAAACTGAGACCAAAGATGTCTAATATAATAGTAACTTATCCTATTTATACTAGACTAGCTACTAGGGTTTACATGAGTAAGTAATTGATGTATAAATCCACTTTCGGGGCCCACTTGGTGTATGTTTGGGCTGAGCTTGATCTATCCACGAGCTGAGGCTTCTCTTGGAGTTGGACGCCGAGTTATAGCGTGTTTCTGGCGTTCAACTCCGGGTTATGACGTGTTTCTGGCGTTTAATTCCAGACAACAGCATGTACTTGGCGTTGAGCGCCACTTTACGTCGTCAATTCCCGTATAAAGTATGGACTATTATATATTGCTGGAAAGCTCTGGATGTCTACTTTTTAACTCCGTTGAGAGCGCGCTATTTGGAGGTTTGTAGCTCTAGAAAATCTATTTCGAGTGCATGGAGGTCAGATTCCAACAGCATCAGCAGTCCTTTTGTCAGCCTTTTTCAGAGTTTTGCTCAAGTCCCTCAATTTCAGCCAGAAATTACCTGAAATCACAGAAAAACACACAAACTCATAGTAAAGTCCAGAAATGTGAATTTAACATAAAAACTAATGAAAACATCCCTAAAAGTAGCTTGAACTTACTAAAAACTACCTAAAAACAATGCCAAAAAGCGTATAAATTATCCGCTCATCACAACACCAAACTTAAATTGTTGCTTGTCCCCAAGCAACTGAAAATCAAATAGGATAAAAAGAAGAGAATATACTATAAATTCCACAATATCAATGAATATTAATTCTAATTAGATGAGCGGGACTTGTAGCTTTTTGCTTCTGAACAGTTTTGGCATCTCACTTTTTCCTTTGAAGTTTAGAATGATTGGCTTCTCTAGGAGCTTAGAATTTCGGATAGTGTTATTGTTTTTCCTAGTTAAGCATGTTGATTCTTGAACACAGCTCCAGTATTACCACCAGATACATAAATGCCACAGACACATAACTGGGTGAACCTTTTCAGATTATGACTCAGCTTTGCTAGAGTCCCCAGTTAGTGGTGTCCAGAGCTCTTAAGCACACTCTTTTGCTTTGGATCACGACTTTAACCACTCAGTCTCAAGCTTTTTCACTTGAACCTGCATGACACAAGCACATGGTTTAGGGACAGCTTGGTTTAGCCGCTTAGGCCTGGATTTTATTTCCTTGGGCCCTCCTATCCATTGATGCTCAAAGCCTTGGATCCTTTTTACCCTTGCCTTTTGGTTTTAAGGGCTATTGGCTTTTTCTGCTTGCTTTTTCTTTTTCTTTCTAAATATTTTTTTTTCGCAACCTTTTGTTTTTCACTGCTATTTCTTGCTTCAAGAATCAATTTTATGATTTTTTTAGATCATCAATAACATTTCTCTTTGTTCATCATTCTTTCAATAGCCAACAGTTTTAACATTCATAAGCAACAAGATAAAAAATATGCACTGTTCAAGCATTCATTCAGAAAACAAAAAGTATTGTCACCACATCAATATAATTAGACTAAATTCAAGGATAAATTCAAAATTCATGTACTTCTTATTCTTTTGAATTTAAAAATATTTTTCATTTAAGAGGGGTGAAGGATTAATGGAATTATTCATAACTTTAAGACATAGTTACTAAACACTAAATGATCATGAAGTAGAGAAACAAAACATAAATAAACATAACATAGAAACCGAAAAACAGAAAGGAATAAGAACAAGGAATGAATCCACCTTAGTGGCGTCTTCTTCTTGAAGGACCAACAATGTCCTTAAGCTCTTCTATGTCCCTTCCTTGCCTTTGTTGCTCCTCCCTCATTGCTCTTTGATCTTCTCTTATTTCATGGAGAATGATGGAGTGCTCATGATGTTCCACCCTTAATTGTTCCACATTGTGGCTCAAATCTTCTAAGGAAGTGTTGAGTTGTTCCCAATAGTTGTTGGGAGGAAAGTGCATCCTTTGAGGCATCTAAGGGATTTCTTGATGATGAGCTTCCTCATGCATCTCTTGAGATCCGTGGAGGGTTTTTCTTGCTTGCTCCATCCTCTTCTTGGTGATGGGCTTATCCTCTTCAATGGAGATGTCTCCTTCTATGATAACTCCAGCTGAGTAACATAGATGGCAAATAAGGTGAGGAAAAGCTAGCCTTGCCATGGTGGAGGGCTTTTCGGCTATTTTGTAGATTTCATTAGAGATGACTCATGAACTTCTACTTCCTCTCCAATCATGATGCTATGAATCATGATGGCCCGATCTACAGTAACTTCAGATCGGTTGCTAGTCGAAATGATGGAGCGTTGAATGAACTCCAACCATCCTCTAGCCACAGGCTTGAGGTCCAGTCTACTTAGTTGAACTGGCTTGCCTTTGGAGTCTCTTTTCCATTGAGCTCCTTCCACACATATGTCCATTAGGACTTGGTCCAACCTTTGATTAAAGTTGACCCTTCTAGTGTAGGGGCGTACATCTCCTTGCATCATGGGCAAGTGGAATGCCAACCTCACATTTTCCGGACTAAAATCTAAGTATTTCCCCCGAACCATTGTGAGATAATTCTTTGGACTCGGGTTCATACTTTGATCATGGTTCCTAGTGATCCATGCATTGGCATAGAACTCTTGAACCATTAAGATTCCGACTTGTTGCATGGGTTTGGTTAGGACTTCCCATCCTCTCCTTTGGATCTCATGTCGGATCTCCGGATACTCATTTTTCTTGAGCTTGAAAGGGACCTCAGGGATCACCTTCTTCTTTGCTACAACATCATAGAAGTGGTCTTGATGGCTTTTGGAGATGAATCTTTCCATCTCCCATGACTCGGAGGTGGAAGCTTTTGTCTTCCCTTTTCCTTTTCTAGAGGATTCTCTGGCCTTAGCTGCCATTGATGGTAATCGAAAAACAAAAAAAGCTTATGCTTTTACCACGCCAAACTTAAAATATTGCTCGCCCTCGAGCAAGAGAAGAAAGAAGAGAAGAAGAAGAAGAAGAAAATATGGAGGAGAAGGGGGAGTGTGGGTTTCGGCCAAGGTATAGAAGAGGGGGTTGTGTTGTGTGAAAATGAAGTGGAATGGGGGGGTTTATATAGGGAAATGGAAGAGGGTAGTGATACGTAAAAATTAAGAATTCACGTATTTACCGGCAAGTATACCGGGTCGTATCAAGTAATAAAACTCACTAAGAGTGAGGTTGATCCCACGAAGATTGGTAGATTAAGCAACTTTAGTTAAATGGTAGATTTAGTCAAGCAAACATGGTTTTGATTTCATGAGATTTGAATGCTTAAAAGAAATTGCAAAGAATTAAATGACAAGAAAATTTAAGAACTAAAATAAGGAAAGCAATTAAAATGACCGAAAGTAAATAATGGAAACTTAAATTGCAAGAAACTTAAATGACATCAAAAGTAAATTGCAAAAAAGTAGAGTGCTGAATGCTAAAGAGCAAAAGAGTAAATAGCAAGGAATAGAGAAACAGAATATAAATGACAAGAATAATAAATTGCAAGAGTGTAGAAGGGAATTGGGCAATGGGTATTCAAACACTAAGAGCAAAAGAAATGAGAATTAATGATGGAAAGGATCATTAGGGATCAGAGATGCAAATTCTCATGAATTGATGTTGATCAATTCCTACTCAATCATGGGTATAGATCCATGGCTTTGTGGGTAATTGAGTCCCAATCTCTTGGTGACTCAATTTCTCTCAACAAAACCAATTGCCACTCTCGTGATCTAATTGTTCATGAGAAGAGATGAAGCTCAATTTCTAATCCAAGCCACACAACTTCCAGAATCTCAATTAAGGGAGGTTACATCTCACATACCAACCAAAGTGTATGGATTAAGGAAATCATGAAAGGATGAACTCTAAACTGAATTATGTGGCTCCTTTCTCAAATTCACCACACAATTCATATAGATTAATCCCTCTCTCGATGGTGATTGAATCTTTGAAGAACAAGAGTTTCCTCTTGGATTAACCACTTGAATTAAGAAGGAGAAGAAGAGTTATCAATTCATTCAAATAAACAGAGATCTTCCCCCTAATACAAAGGGAATTAAGTAATCATTGCTCTCAACTGAAAACTAAATTGCATGAAATTAAAGTGCATGAAAATAAAGAGTGAGACTTCAAAACAGAAATTGAGAATTCCAGAATTCATAGATGAAAACTACAAATTAAACTACACTACTACTAAGGAAGAAGAGAAGGGGAGGTGAAGAAGAGTGTATGAAGGGGAGGGGTCCGAAGACCCACTCTCAATGGAGTGTTCCAATTCACAGAATTTCAAATTGGTCTCCTCCGTATCCCCCCAATCCCACCCCCTAATTCTATGAAACTATGGCCTTTATATAGGCTTTCCTAAATTACAAATTGAAATGAAATTAAAAGCAAATTACAATTAAATGAAAATCAACTATTCTAGATGATTCTTGTGACCTTGATTGATTGAGATTTATGGGTTTTGCTTGCTTGAGGTTAGCTAGCTCATGAAAGAATTCATGCCAAATAGAGGAAACAGGACCCATTTTCATTGTTCTGGCCCAATGGCTTGGCGTTTTTGCCAATAACGCTAGCCTTAATGCACGTTGGCAACATGCAAAGTATTTTCCTGGAAGTGGGCATTGGTGTTTGGGCGTTGTTAGCCCAAGTTGTTGCTAACAACTTGCTTTTCTTCTTTTTGACTCTACTTTCATGCTTAATGTTGCCCAGAATTTGAGTGTCAATCCTCTGCTTCAATATGAACTATCATACATCATTGGAAAGCTCAGAGTGTCTTATTTCTAATGCACTTGGAATCATCTCAATCGGATTTTTCTAGCTCAAGTTATGCTTCCTCAAAGAAGGTAAGGTCAGGCTGCCAAGTTTGTTAGAGTTGTTGCTGAACACGCCCCTCTCTTCCAAGTTGCCAATGTGCCAAACCTCCTAAGGCTGGGACATGGGGCTGGCGTTGTTGCTGAACACTCCCCCTTGTTGGCACGTTGCCAACGTGCCCGCTGCTTCCTCCTGGGCTCATTCATGCTTCCTTGAATTTCAACCTCATTTCCTTGTTTTTGGGGCCTAAAGATGACTCTGATTCGAGCTTCCATTTCATGCTCCACTATAGACTATTATATGGTTGGAAAGATCTGAATGTCAGCTTTCCAACGCAACTGGAAGCATTCAATTTGGATCTCTATAACTCAAGTTATGCTCGTTTGAAGGAGACAGGGTCAGGCTGCCAAAATCGCACACGTTTTTGGTGAAAACGCCCTTGTTTCCAGCGTTGCCAACGTGCTCAGATTCTGAAGCTCTAAATGAAGCCAGCTTTTGAAGCTTCAAATGAATGCCAATCCCATACTATGATATATGGTTGGAAAGCGCTGGATGTCTACTTTCAAATGCCGTTGGAATCAATTCATTTGGAGCTTTGTAGCTCAAGATATACTCCATTGAAGGAGGTAAGGTCAGGCTGTCCAGCTCACCAGCGTTTTTGGCAAACACTCCTTTGTATTTCGAAGTTGCCAATGTGGGTTGCTTCATTCCAAGGTTGCCTAGCTGCTGGCGTTGTTGATGAACACGCCCTTATAACTCCAAGTTAGCAACGTGCTAACTTTATCCTCCTTGTCAAGCTTCCTAGCGTTGTCATTGAACACGCCTTCGGAACTCAATGTTGGCAACGTTCTCGAGCTATCATCCAGGGCTATCTCCTTCCTGAACCAAGCTTTCTTGCTGCGTTGCTTGCCTGCGTTGTCCTCAAACACGCCCCCTCATCTTCTAGGTTGGCAACGTGCTCGAAGCTTTGGAATTGCTCTCCAAGGTTGCTTGCTACATTGTCACTAAACACGCCTATAGAACTTGGCGTTGGCAACGTGCATGCCTCTTCCTAAGAGTGCTCCTGGCGTTGTTATGGAACACGCCCTTGTTCTTGGAGTTGGCAACGTGCCACCCTTCCTCATGGCTCCATGCTTGCTGCCTTGAGTTGTTGCCAAACACGCCAGTAGTAACCCAAGTTAGCAACGTGCATGTTCTCTGCTTCCTTACCAAGCTTGAAATGTTCTCAAGCCTTCTTGCTTCATCACCTAACATAAACCAAAGAAACTTCCTCAATGTATTGCTATTCTATGCACCCAATTTCAAGAGATTCATTCATACTAATGCATTTATAAGCTTCTTGAATTATTTGCATGAATTTGGCCAAATTTCACTTAGTTCTTGGTTCATGGATGCATGGAGAAAAACTCACAAAATTGCTTGTTTATTTTAGTAATAATGAACGAAATTGAACTAAAGCTAACTAAACTAACTAGTTAAAATAGCAAATATGCGAATTCATCACAACACCAAACTTACACCTTGCTTGTCCTCAAGCAAGAAAAGAATCATGCAATAGAGATTGACAATCGAAGGTAAGAAGAATAGCAACTCAATGTTCATGGTAAGCTAGTTTTCTAAGCATGCTACAATCACAAAAGAAATGTAAATGATTGATGCTTCTATCTAGCTCAATTTATGAAATCTTTTTCTTATATTTCTTCCTTGAAACAAGCTTTTGATTTTCTTATTAGCTTCTCCTTTTGGGTGCTTTTCCCCATGAGTTGATATCAAAACTATGACTCTAAATGCTTTGTTTTCAAGTATTACCACTTGATACATAAGCACCACAAGCATTTAATTAGAGGACTTCATTAAGCTCATTTATTTCTTTTCTTGACTCTCTAATCATTGATGCTCAGAGCCTTGAGCTTTGAGGGAGTGCTTTTGCACTTGAGCCTAGCCTTGACTTCTAAGTGTTTTGTTTTCAAGCATTTTTCTTGATACATAAACACCATAAGTACATAACAATGAAATTGTCATTGGTACTCAGAGCCTTCAGCTTTCTCATTCTTTCCCTTTTTCTCTTCTTGCCTTAATTGCATTTGCTTCTTCAAGGTTTTCATGATTTTCAAAAGATTTCACAAAATATCCTAGATGAAAACTTCAATTAAATAAAATCTAATGTACTTGAGCAACAATCAATCATACTAGCTTTCCAATACTTGTATGCACATACTAAATTCTTCTTTAATTCCTTGTTTGTTTAAGATCATGATACTTTATTGCTTTTGTATTCACAAAACTTAAGTTGGTAGTCATAATGTCACAGCAGCATGTTGCAATTTAGAAATCAAACTATGCCCATTCATATCTCACATGTATACAGAGAAAGTAATAAGACAATCATGCAATTTAAGTGCTGGAAATAAATGAGAGGGAAAAGAACTTTACAACCTTGTAATTTTCTTCTCTATTGTTGTCCTCTCCTCCTTTTCTTTCCCTTCCCACACCAAACTTAGAATGATTGCTTGTCCTCAAGCAACAATTAGAACCGTGGCTATGGGGCTAAGATAGATCATGAATGTCTATGGTTGACATGTTGTTCACTTTCTTCCTCTTCTTCTAGTTTGTTAATAGGAATGACCTTAAGGGGCGAGAAGATTCAGCCAGTGTCCCCTGTCTTGGCCTCTACTCAGCAAGCTTTCTTTTGTTAATGGCTTGATTGAGTTTGCTTGCTGGATCAGGGGGAGGGTTGCTTGTTGCAGTTGACCTTCTCTTGCATTTTGTCCTTGGTATCTTTGTCACAATCCTCTTCTTGGTGCTTTTGTTAATTGCCTTCACTTCTTTGGATTCAAGACTTGGTTGCTGTGTGATTATTGGAGTTTTGTCTTCATCAAGAGCCTCTTGAATTGGTGATTCCATGAGCCCTTCCTCTATGCACTTCTCTTCTTCAATTGAATGTGAATCTCCTTGATTTTCTTCCTCCATTTCTTCTTCATGATTTTCCATTAAGTCTTTTGGGAGGGAATCTTCATGTTCCATTGTCACTTCAATTAGCCTCTGTGGACATGGAATCCTTGGCTCATGTTCCTCATCCTTCATTGCACTTTCACTTGACACAGGGACCTTTTGTTCTTCTTTTTCCACTTTCTCACCCATAAATTGGTCTTCATCCTCATTGCTTGGCAACCCGAAGTGTTTCCTTATTTGCTCTAAGTGCCCATCTATTTTCTTGAAGATGATTTCTTGTCCTTCCAAGAGTTCTCTACTTTTCTCTTGAGTTTCTAGGGCACTTTGGAGGCATTGTTCTATTTGTAGCAAGAGAGGAGAAGGTTGGGGTGGATTTTGTGGATGTGTGGATGTTGTAGTGAAGTGTTGTTGCGGGATATGGAATGAATTATGTGAGTAATCAAATGTATTTTGTGGTTGATGAATTGAATTGTATGGATTTTGGAAAGAATTTTGTGTTGAGGCAAACTCAAGTGGTGAAGAATTTTGATATGAAAAATTTGGAGGTGAGGTTGGATAATTAAGAGGTGCTGGCTCTTGATGGATGGGATAAGAAACATTGAATTCTCCTTGGTTTTGTCCTTCCCAATCACAATTTGGATAGTTGTCCCATTCGTAGGAGTATGAATCATTTTGTGTTCTTAGGAAGTATCCCATTTGGTTTGATTGCTCAAACCCCATCATTCCTTGGTCTTGATTTTCCCAACCACAATTAGTATGGTAACTTGAATCATTTTGTGGTGGTGGAAAATACCCCATGTAACTTGCTTGATCATTATGTGACCTTGGGGCATATCCCATTTGGGTTGATTGCTCATGATCCATCATTTCTTGTTGATATTCCCATCCACCATGAGGATAATGATATGAATCATTTTGTGGTGGTGGTTGGTATCCCATATGATTCTCTGGCTCATCTTGTGGTTCTGAAGCATATCTCCATGGATTGGAGTGTTCAGGATTTGCGAATTCTTGGTGATATTCCCAGCCACCATTAGAAATTGGTGGTGGTGGGTGATATCCCAGAAAGTTTGTTTGATCAAAAGATGAAGTAAACTCCATTTAAGTTTTGTAAAACACAATCACCAAAGCAATTGAAATTCATATCTCAGATGAGAATCTCTTAGTGAGGCAATAACACAAACACCTTAGTGTCAAAAAGAAAACAAAAAGATTAAAAGAACTGTACAAAGCAAAAACAAAGAAAATGCTTAATCTAAACTACCATTCACTTAATCATTGTCAATCTTTCCCAATCCCCGGCAACGGCGCCAAAAACTTGATACGTAAAAATTAAGAATTCACGTATATACCGGCAAGTATACCGAGTCGTATCAAGTAATAAAACTCATTAAGAGTGAGGTCGATCCCACGAAGATTGGTAGATTAAGCAACTTTAGTTAAATGGTAGATTTATTCAAGCAAACATGGTTTTGATTTCATGAGATTTGAATGCTTAAAAGAAATTGCAAAGAATTAAATGACAAGAAAATTTAAGAACTAAAATAAGGAAAGCAATTAAAATGACCGAAAGTAAATAATGGAAACTTAAATTGCAAGAAACTTAAATGACATCAAAAGTAAATTGCAAAAAAGTAGAGTGCTGAATTCTAAAGAGCAAAAGAGTAAATAGCAAGGAATAGAGAAACAGAATATAAATGACAAGAATAATAAATTGCAAGAGTGTAGAAGGGAATTGGGCAATGGGTATTCAAACACTAAGAGCAAAAGAAATGAGAATTAATGATGGAAAGGATCATTAGGGATCAGAGATGCAAATTCTCATGAATTGATGTTGATCAATTCCTACTCAATCATGGGTATAGATCCATGGCTTTGTGGGTAATTAAGTCCCAATCTCTTGTTGACTCAATTTCTCTCAACAAAACCAATTGCCACTCTCGTGATCTAATTGTTCATGAGAAGAGATGAAGCTCAATTTCTAATCCAAGCCACACAACTTCCAGAATCTCAACTAAGGGAGGTTACATCTCACATACCAACCAAAGTGTATGGATTAAGGAAATCATGAAAGGATGAACTCTAAACTGAATTATATGGCTCCTTTCTCAAATTCACCACACAATTCATATAGATTAATCCCTCTCTCGATGGTGATTGAATCTTTGAAGAACAAGAGTTTCCTCTTGGATTAACCACTTGAATTAAGAAGGAGAAGAAGAGTTATCAATTCATTCAAATAAACAGAGCTCTTCCCCCTAATACAAAGGGAATTAAGTAATCATTGCTCTCAACTGAAAACTAAATTGCATGAAATTAAAGTGCATGAAAATAAAGAGTGAGACTTCAAAACAGAAATTGAGAATTCCAGAATTCATAGATGAAAACTACAAATTAAACTACACTATTACTAAGGAAGAAGAGAAGGGGAGGTGAAGAAGAGTGTATGAAGGGGAGGGGTCCGAAGACCCACTCTCAATGGAGTGTGCCAATTCACAGAATTTCAAATTGGTCTCCTCCGTATCCCCCCAATCCCACCCCCTAATTATATGAAACTATGGCCTTTATATAGGCTTTCCTAAATTACAAATTGAAATGAAATTAAAAGCAAATTACAATTAAATGAAAATCAACTATTCTAGATGATTCTTGTGGCCTTGATTGATTGAGATTTATGGGTTTTGCTTGCTTGAGGTTAGCTAGCTCATGAAAGAATTCTTGTCAAATAGAGGAAACAGGACCCATTTTCATTGTTCTGGCCCAATGGCTTGGCGTTTTTGCCAATAACGCTAGCCTTAATACACGTTGGCAACGTGCAAAGTATTTTCCTGGAAGTGGGCATTGGTGTTTGGGCGTTGTTAGCCCAAGTTGTTGCTAACAACTTGCTTTTCTTCTTTTTGACTCTACTTTCATGCTTAATGTTGCCCAGAATTTGAGTGTCAATCCTCTGCTTCAATATGGACTATCATACATCATTGGAAAGCTCAGAGTGTCTTCTTTCAAATGCACTTGGAATCATCTCAATCGGATTTTTCTAGCTCAAGTTATGCTTCCTCAAAGAAGGTAAGGTCAGGCTGCCAAGTTTGTTAGAGTTGTTGCTGAACACGCCCCTCTCTTCCAAGTTGCCAATGTGCCAAACCTCCTAAGGCTGGGACATGGGGCTGGCATTGTTGCTGAACACTCACCCTTGTTGGCACGTTGCCAACGTGCCCGCTGCTTCCTCCTGTGCTCATTCATGCTTCCTTGAATTTCAACCTCATTTCCTTGTTTTTGGGGCCTAAAGATGACTCTGATTCGAGCTTCCATTTCATGCTCCACTATAGACTATTATATGGTTGGAAAGATCTGAATGTCAGCTTTCCAACGCAACTGGAAGCATTCAATTTGGATCTCTATAACTCAAGTTATGCTCGTTTGAAGGAGACAGGGTCAGGCTGCCAAAATCGCACACGTTTTTGGTGAAAACGCCCTTGTTTCCAGCGTTGCCAACGTGCTCAGATTCTGAAGCTCTAAATGAAGCCAGCTTTTGAAGCTTCAAATGAATGCCAATCCCATACTATGATATATGGTTGGAAAGCGCTGGATGTCTACTTTCAAATGCCGTTGGAATCAATTCATTTGGAGCTTTGTAGCTCAAGATATACTCCATTGAAGGAGGTAAGGTCAGGCTGTCCAGCTCACCAGCGTTTTTGGCAAACACTCCTTTGTATTTCGAAGTTGCCAATGTGGGTTGCTTCATTCCAAGGTTGCCTAGCTGCTGGCGTTGTTGATGAACACGCCCTTATAACTCCAAGTTAGCAACGTGCTAACTTTATCCTCCTTGTCAAGCTTCCTAGCGTTGTCATTGAACACGCCTTCGGAACTCAATGTTGGCAACGTTCTCGAGCTATCATCCAGGGCTATCTCCTTCCTGAACCAAGCTTTCTTGCTGCGTTGCTTGCCTGCGTTGTCCTCAAACACGCCCCCTCATCTTCTAGGTTGGCAACGTGCTCGAAGCTTTGGAATTGCTCTCCAAGGTTGCTTGCTACATTGTCACTAAACACGCCTATAGAACTTGGCGTTGGCAACGTGCATGCCTCTTCCTAAGAGTGCTCCTGGCGTTGTTATGGAACACGCCCTTGTTCTTGGAGTTGGCAACGTGCCACCCTTCCTCATGGCTCCATGCTTGCTGCCTTGAGTTGTTGCCAAACACGCCAGTAGTAACCCAAGTTAGCAACGTGCAAGTTCTCTGCTTCCTTACCAAGCTTGAAATATTCTCAAGCCTTCTTGCTTCATCACCTAACATAAACCAAAGAAACTTCCTCAATGTATTGCTTTTCTATGCACCCAATTTCAAGAGATTCATTCATACTAATGCATTTATAAGCTTCTTGAATTATTTGCATGAATTTGGCCAAATTTCACTTAGTTCTTGGTTCATGGATGCAAGGAGAAAAACTCACAAAATTGCTTGTTTATTTTAGTAATAATGAACGAAATTGAACTAAAGCTAACTAAACTAACTAGTTAAAATAGCAAATATGCGAATGCATCAGGTAGGTTTGGCCATTTTAGGGTGGGTTTGGGTGGGAAAGTGTTTTTGAATTTTGAAGCTAGGTGGGGTTTATGGGGAAGAGTGGATGGATGTGAGTGGTGAAGAGGTGATGGGGAAGAGAGATTGAGGTGATTGGTGAAGGGTTTTGGGAAAGAGTGTTTATTGGGAGGAGAGATTCAGAGATTGAAGTTGTTGGGAAGTGTGACATGGGGAAGAGTGTTATAGGATTAGGAGATAAGGTGGGAATATGTTAGGTGGGGATCCTGTGGGGTCCACAGATCCTGAGGTAATCCTGTGGGGTCCACAGATCCTGAGGTGTCAAGGAATTCCATCCCTGCACCAAATAGGCATGTAAAATGATCCCTATTTGTATTTTAGTGGGTTGGTCTGGTATGAGAAGTTATGGTAAAGAGTATATTACAGCATCTCTAATTCGTGAATTTCTAATGATCGCCGTGTTCCGCATGCTGGATCCTCTACTATTCTATGTTCTTCCCGAAAGCGTGCTAATCCCTATGTTGTGCGGAGCTGAGCATCTTCTTTTCGCTGGGATAAAGCTTTTCCTCTGCAGGGGCCTTGTGCAGTAAACCCCCTACGGGCGGTCGTCCGTCGTAAAGTAGTCCCCGCGAAGCTTTCGGGAAGAGGGGTAGTCTTGTGCGTAAGCATAGCATTTCTGGTCGAACCCGCCCAAAATGCCTTTGCATACCATTCTGGCGTTTAAACGCCGAGGTGATGCACGTTCTGGGCGTTCAACGCCCATGTGAAGCATGTTCTGGGCGTTCAACGCCCATATGTAGAATGTTTCTGGCGTTGAACGCCAGTTCCATGCTTGTTACTGGCGTTCAGTGCCAGCTTTTCTTAAGGCACATTCCTGGCGTTCAAACGCCAGAATGTTGCTTGTTTCTGGCGTTCAGCGCCAGATTCATGCTCTGTTCTGGCGTTGAACGCCAGCCAGATGCTCCTTACTGGCGTTGAATGCCAGTCTGTCCTTCCTCCAGGGTGTGATTTTTCTTCTGCTGTTTTTGATTCTGTTTTTAATTTTTATATTTTTTTTCGTGACTCCACATGATCATGTACCTAATAAAACACAAAATAAAAATAAAATAAAATAAAATAAAAATTAGATAAATAAAATTGGGTTGCCTCCCAACAAGCGCTTCTTTAATGTCAATTGCTTGACAGTGGGCTCTCATGGAGCCACAAAGGTGATCACTTCAATGTTGTATAGTCCCAACACCAAACTTAGAGTTTAGATATGCGGTCTCCTCTTGACTCTGAACTGAGAGAAGCTCTTCATGCTTACTCTCTTCTGTCACAGAGGGATGGCCATGTACCTTAAACACAAGGTAGTCCCCATTCAATTGAAGGACTAATTCACCTCTGTTGACATCTATCACAGCTCCTGCTGTGGCTAGGAAAGGTCTTCCAAGGATGATGCATTCATCCTCTTCCTTCCTAGTGTCTAAGATTATGAAATCAGCAGGGATGTAAAGGCCTTCAACCTTTACTAACACGTCCTCTACTATTCCATAAGCTTGTCTCAATGACTTGTCTGCCAATTGTAGTGAGAACAAGGCAGGTTGTACCTCAATGATCCCCAGCTTCTCCATTACAGAAAGTGGCATAAGATTTATCCCTGACCCCAGATCACATAGAGCTTTTTCAAAGGTTGATGCATGAGCATCTTATCTATCTTTTCCTAGTGAATTTGCACCAAATTTGTTGAGTTTAAATTAGAATTAATTATATTTTAGCCACTATGGATGCTATTTTGAGTTTTGTGCAATTTTATTTATTTTAGGTAGCATTCAGAAGGATTTGATGAAGTTTCTGCAGAGAAAAAGAAGAAACCAAAAAGATGACCAGCGAAGACCGACGCGGACGCGTGGCTCACGCGACCGCGCGGAATGGAGAAATCACAATGACGCGATCGCGTGCCTGACGCGATCGCGTGGACTGGAATATGCATAATTGACGCAAACGCATGGACGACGCAGACGCGTCACATGCGCGATCTGCAAAAATACAAATGACGCTGGTTACGAATTTTGGGCTGTTTTGACCCACTTTCCAGCCCAGAAAACACAGATTAGAAGCTGCAGAATGGACAAATCAAGTGGTCCCCAACCATCAATTGAAGATCTGTTAATTAATTTGAATTTAAATTCAAATATTATCTTTTAGGAAAAGATATTATTTTTATTTTTTAGAGAATTAGATTTTAAATTTATGAGGATTAATTATAAATAGGAACTCTGTACATTTAGAGAGACACACAGAATTTTTACGATAATCCTTATTTTCTACTCTGAACCATGAGCAACTAATCCTCCATTGTTAAGGTTAGGAGCTCTGTCTATTTGTATGGATTGATTTTATTACTTTTTCTATTTTAATTTATGTTTTGGATTTATATTTAAGAATTGTTTTCGTTCTTTATATTATGAATTTGGGTGGAACGGAAGTATGACTCTCTTTCTATTTGAGTTCTTGTATAACTTGGAAAAGCTCTATACTTGAACAATAGCTTGAAAACATATTCTCCTAAATTTTAATTATTTGGATTTAAGGGGATACGTGACATATAATCCCCTTATTTTTGGGTAATTAGAGTTTTTGTGGCAAGAAAACTGAAAATTGATTTTTACCCTCTAATTGGAATTAATTGACCAAGGAATTGGTAGTTGATGAACTTTAGAGGAGATTAGAAAGGCCTAAGGAATTAGGGGCTAGTCACATATAGTTTGCCATAAATTAAATCCTACATAATTAAAATAGTTATTAAGAAAAGTTAATCTGGAAAAATAGATAACTTTGAAGCCTTAACTATTTTCTACATATTTTATTCCCAACTCATTGCTGCTTTTGCTTTCTAAAAGTCTAACATTACTGTTTAATGCTTTTGAACTTCCAACATCCTTTTTTGCTTGCCTAACTAATTCTATCAAATACTATTGTTGCTTAATCCATCAATCCTCGTGGGATCGACCCTTACTCACGTAAGGTATTACTTGGTACGACCCGGTGCACTTGCCGGTTAGTAAGTGTGGGTATTAAATTCCACACCAAAGGTCATGGTGCCTATGGTACAAGGTATTAAGAACTTGTCAGGATCTTATCTCTTTTGAGGTAAAATTTGCTGAATCCAGGTATCTAGTTCATTAATGAGCAAGGGAGGTTCACTTTCCCAAGTCTCATTACCAAACAACTTGGCATTCAGCTTCATGATAGCTCCTAAATATTGAGCAACTTGCTCTCCAGTCACATCTTCATCCTCTTCAGAGGAAGAATAGTCTTCAGAGCTCATGAATGGCAGAAGGAGATTTAATGGAATCTCTATGGTCTCTATATGAGCCTCAGATTCCTTTGGATCCTTAATAGGAAACTCCCTCTTGCTTGAGAGACGTCCCAGGAGGTCTTCCTCACTAGGATTTTCGTCCTCCTCTTCCCTTGTGCATTTGGCCATATTGATTACATCAATGGCCTTGCACTCTCCTTTTGGATTCTTTTCTGTATTGCTTGGGAGAATACTGGGAGGAGTTTCAATGACTTTCTTACTCAGCTGGCCCACTTGTGCCTCCAGATTTCTGATGGAGGATCTTATTTCACTCATGAAACTGAAAGTGGCCTTTGATAGATCAGAGACTAGATTGGCTAAATTAGAAGTGCTTTGTTCAGAATTCTCTGTCTGTTACTGAGAAGATGATGGAAAAGGCTTGATATTGCTCAGCCTATTGCGTCCACCATTGTTAAAGCCTTGTTGAGGCTTTTGTTGATCCTTCCATGAGAAATTTGGATGATTTCTCCATGATGAATTATAGGTGTTTCCATAAGGTTCACCCATGTAATTTACCTCTGCTATTGCAGGGTTCTCAGGATCATAAGCTTCTTCAGAAGCTACCTCTTTAGTACTGTTGGATGCGCGTTGCCATCCATTCAGACTTTGAGAGATCATGTTGACTTGCTGAGTCAACACTTTGTTTTGAGCTAATATGGAATTCAGAGCATCAATTTCAAGAACTCCCTTCCTCTGAGGTGTCCCATTATTCACAGAATTCCTCTCAGAGGTGTACATGAATTGGTTATTTGTAACCATGTCAATGAGTTCTTGAGCCTCTTCAGGCGTTTTCTTTAGGTGAATAGATCCACCTGCAGAATGGTCCAATGATATTTTCGAAAACTCAGATAGACCATAATAGAATATATCTAATATGGTCCATTCTGAAAACATGTCAGATGGACACCTTTTGGTCAACTGCTTGTATCTTTCCCAAGCTTCATAGAGGGATTCACCATCTTTTTGTTTGAAGGTCTGAACATCCACTCTAAATTTGCTCAGCTTTTGAGGATGAAAGAATTTATCCAAGAAAGCCGTGACCAGCTTATCCCAAGAGTCCAGGCTATCCTCAGGTTGTGAATCCAACCATATTCTAGCTCTATCTCTTACAGCAAAAGGGAAAAGCATGAGTCTGTAGACTTCAGGATCAACTCCATTCATCTTAACAGTCTCACAAATCTGCAAGAACTCAGTTAAAAACTGGTAAGGATCTTCAGATGGAAGTCCATAAAACTTGCAGTTCTGTTGCATTAAAGCAACTAGTTGAGGCTTAAGCTCAAAATTATTGGCTCCAATGGCAGGAATGGAGATGCTTCTTCCATCAAATTTGGACGTTGGTTTTGTGAAGTCACTAAGCATTCTCCTTGCATTATTGTTGTTGGGTTCGGCTGCCATCTCATTCTCTTGTTCTAATATTTCTGAAAGGTTACCTTTAGATTGTTGTAATTTAGCTTCTCTTAGTTTCCTCTTCAGAGTCCTTTCAGGTTCAGGATCAGTTTCAACAAGAGTGCTTTTGTTCTTGTTCCTGCTCATATGAAAGAGAAGAAAAGAAGAAAAGAAAGAGGAATCCTCTATGTCACAGTATAGAGATTCCTTTATGTTAGTAGAAGGAGAAAGGGGGGAAGAGTGAAGAAGAATGAATAGTCTGTATACAGAGTAGGGATAGGGGAGGTGATAAGAGATGAAGAGAAGTGTTAGTAAATAAATAAAATAAATAGAAAGAGATGAGGGGGAGAGAAATTCGAAAATAATTTTAAAAAATGTGTTAGTAATTTCGAAAATAAAAGATAAGATAGAATTAAAATTAAAATAATTAATTAATTAAAAAGAATTTTTGAAAAAGGGGTGAGATATTTTCGAAAATTAGAGAGGGAGAAGTAGTTAGGTAATTTTGAAAAAGATAAGAAACAAACACAAAGTCAAAGAGTTAGTTGAAAAAGATATTAAAATCAAATTTAAAAAGATAAGAAGATAAGAAGTTAGATAAGATATTTTAAAATCAAATTTTTGAAAAAGATAAAATTTTGAAAAGGATATGATAAAAAGATAAGATAAGAAGATGTGATAAAAAGATATGTTTGAAAAAGATTTAATTTTTAAAATTAAAATTAATTACTTAACTAACAAGTAACTACAAGATATGATTCTAGAATTTAAAGATTGAACCTTTCTTAACAAGAAAGTAACAAACTTCAAATTTTTGAATCAATCACATTAATTGTTAGCTAATTTTCGAAAATTTGATATAAAGATAAGAAAAAGATTTTGAAAATAATTTGAAAAAGATTTTTTTGAAAATTTTCGAAAAACAAAGATAAAATGGAAAAAGATATGATTTTTGAAAAAGATTTTGAAAAGATAAGATTTTTAAATTTTGAGAATTTGACTTGACTTTGTAAGAAATAACTAATTTTAAAAAATTTTTGACTAAGTCAACTCAAATTTTCGAAAATTATGAGAAAAATAAGGAAAATATATTTTTTTTTGAATTTTTAATTATAAGAGAGAAAAACACAAACATGACCCAAAACATAAAAATTTTGGATCAAACATATAATGCATGCAAGAACACTATGAATGTCAAGATGAACACCAAGAACACTTTGAAGATTATGATGAACATCAAGAACATATTTTTGAAAAATTTTTGATGCAAAGAAAACATGCAAGACACCAAACTTAAAAATCTTTAATGCATGGACTCTAACAAACGAAAAATGCATATGAAAAACAACAAACAACACAAAGCAAGAAAATATCAAGATCAAACAAGAAGACTTGTCAAGAACAACTTGAAGATCATGAAGAACACTATGAATGCATGGAATTTTCGAAAAAATAATGCATAGATTTTAAAAACATGCAATTGACACCAAACTTAAAAATTGACTCAAGACTCAAACAAGAAACACAAAATATTTTTGATTTTTATGATTTTATTAATTTTTTTTGGATTTTTATTTTTTTGAAAACAAAGTTAAAAAAACAAAAAAGAAAAGAAAAATTTCGAAAAAGATTTTTGAAAAGAAAATTACTTAATCTGAGCAACAAGATGAACCGTCAGTTGTCCATACTCAAACGATCCCCGGCAACGGCGCCAAAAACTTGGTGGACGAAATTGTGACCCTCTTTGTATTTGCATGAGATTTAAATATTGGCTCTGTCAAAAATACACCAAAGAGATCATGGTATGATGAATTGGGATCTTAATAATCCCTGGTAATGGCACGTGTGATCACAACTCCGTTCAACTTAACCAGCAAGTGTACTGGGTCATCCAAGTAATACCTTACGCGAGTAAGGGTCGATCCCATAGAGATTGTTGGTATGAAGCAAGCTATGGTCACCTTGTAAATCTCAGTTAGGCAGATTAAATGGTTTATGATAAGTTCAAAAATTAATAATAAACAGAAAATAAAATAGGATAGAAATACTTATGTAAATTAATAGTGGGAGTTTCAGATAGGTGTATGGAGATGCTGTGCTCTTCTTGAATCTCTACTTTCTTATTACATTCTTCCAATCCTTCTTACTCCTTTCCATGGCAAACTGTATGTAGGGCATCACCGTCATCAATGGCTACTTTTCATCCTCTCGGGAAAATGGTCCTATGCGCTGTCACTGCATGGCTAATCGTCTGGAGGCATCACCCTTGTCGATGGCTACATCCCATCCTCTCAGTGAAAATGGTCCAAATGCTCTGTCACGGCACGGCTAATCATCTGTCGGTTCTCAATCAGGTTGGAATAGAATCCCTTGATTCTTTTGCGTCTGTCACTAACGCCCAGCCTTCAGGAGTTTGAAGCTCGTCACGGTCATTCAATACCGGAATCCTACTCGGAATACCACAGACAAGGTTAGACTTTCTGGATTCCCATGAATGCCGCCATCTATCTAGCTTCTACGACGAAGATTCTGTTGGGGAATCTAAGAGATATGCGCCCGGCCTAAAGTAGAACGGAAGTTGTTGTCAGTCACGCGCGTTCATAGGTGAGAATGATGATGAGTGTCACGGATCATCACATTCATCAAGTTTGAAGTGCACCGTATATCTTGGAATAAGAATAAAAGGGAATTGAATAGAAAGTAATAGTAATTGTATTGAAACTTGAGGTACAGCAGAGCTCCACACCCTTAATCTATGGTGTGCAGAAACTCCACCGTTGAAAATACATAAGTGAAAGGTTCAGGCATGGCCGAATGCCCAGCCCCCTAAAATGTGATCAATAGCCTCTTAAGATGAAGAATAAAACAAAACTGAGACCAAAGATGTCTAATACAATAGTAACTTATCCTATTTATACTAGACTAGCTACTAGGGTTTACATGAGTAAGTAATTGATGTATAAATCCACTTCCGGGGCCCACTTGGTGTATGTTTGGGCTGAGCTTGATCTATCCATGAGCTCAGGCTTCTCTTGGAGTTGAACGCCGAGTTATAGCGTGTTTCTGGCGTTCAACTCCGGGTTATGACGTGTTTTTGGCGTTTAACTCCAGACAGCAGCATGTACTTGGCGTTGAGCGCCACTTTACGTCGTCAATTCCCGAATAAAGTATGGACTATTATATATTGCTGGAAAGCTCTGGATGTCTACTTTCCAACGCCGTTGAGAGCGCGCCATTTGGAGTTTTGTAGCTCTAGAAAATCTATTTCGAGTGCAAGGAGGTCAGATTCCAACAGCATCAGCAGTCCTTTTGTCAGCCTTTTTCAGAGTTTTGTTCAAGTCCCTCAATTTCAACTAGAAATTACTTGAAATCACAGACAAACACACAAACTCATAGTAAAGTCCAGAAATGTAAATTTAACATAAAAACTAATGAAAACATCCCTAAAAGTAGCTTGAACTTACTAAAAACTACCTAAAAACAATGCCAAAAAGCGTATAAATTATCCGCTCATCAATATCCCTATCCACTCCCAAGTATCGATACTCTGGTGGACGTCTCCTCCGGCTACAAGTACCTCTCATTTATGGATGCTTATTCAGGATACAATCAAATCCCAATGTATCTGCCTGATCAAGAAAAAACCTCATTTTTAACTCCTAAAGCAAACTATTGTTACATCGTCATGCCCTTCGGACTCAAAAATACAGGAGCTACCTACCAAAGGTTAATGAACAAAGTCTTCACAGAGCACATCATAAAACTAATGGAGGTATATGTAGACGACATGTTAGTAAAAACACAAAGCGAGGAGTCGCTACTGTCTGACCTCACCCAAGTATTCAAAGCCATAAGAAAGCATGGCATGCGACTTAATCCTGTAAAGTGCACCTTTACGGTAGAGGCTGGCAAGTTCTTGGGCTATATGCTCACACAAAGAGGAATCGAGGCAAACCCAGATAAATGCCAAGCTATACTCGACATGAAGAGTCCGACATGTGTTAAAGAGGTACAACAACTCAATGGAAGATTGGCAGCCTGATAAACCCCATTTGTAAGGTTTATCTTGTATTGAATTTAAGGGATTTTATGACCTTTTACCCACATTTATTCAATGAAATGGCATGGTTTTGTGATTGTCTCCAAATTTGTGCTTAAGTGTGAAAACATGCTTTCTAGACCTTAAGTTAGTTAATTTCAATTCACCTTTGATTCCACTAGATGCCTTGATGTGTTTGTTAGTGATTTCAGATTGAAAAGGCTAGGAATGGACCAAAAGAGTGAAGAGGAAAGCATGCAAAGTAGAGAAATCATGAAAAGCCAAAGAGTTGAACTCGCCCATGGACGCGCGCGCGTACGAAGTGCTTACGCGCACCTTGCGAAATGGCCCATGGACGCGTACGCATACTGTGCGCCTACGCGTCGATGCAGATACTTGATTTTTAAGTGAATTCGCACCCAGCGAATTCTCAAGGGTTGTGGGGCCCAATCCCAACCAACTTTGGCGCCTAAACTGCTATTTAAAGCCAAAGATTGAAGAGCAAAGGGGATTGAATCATTCACACTCATTAGAATTAGTTTAGTGTTAGTTTTAGAGAGAAAAGCTCTCACTTCTCTCTAGGATTAGGATTAAGATTAGGTTTAGTTCTTAGATCTAGGTTTTCATTCAACTTCTTCCACTTCTACCTTTCAATTCCTTGTTGTTACATTCATTCTTCTTCTATTCTTTTGTTTTAATCTCCTTTATGTTGCTTCTATATTTTGTTGTAGATCTACTATTGTTCCTTCTACTTTCTTTCAATTCAATTTAAGATAATTCATAATAATTGTGTTTCTTTTGATTGTTGTTGTTAATTCTTTACAATAATAGTTGTTAGATTCTATTCTTGTTGTCAATTTACTATGCTTTTCTTTCATGCCTGACGTTAGGATTTTTGCCAGTAAAGAATGTCATAAAAAACAGTCGCGTTGTAGATATAGTCTCTAAACCGACAGAAATCCCTTTGTACAAACGTTTTGGTTGTCACAAGTAACAAACCCCTTCAAAATTGATAACCGAGTATTAAACCTCGGGTCGTCTTCTCAAGAAATTGCAGGGAGGTATGTTCTTATTATTGGTTATGAAAAAGTGTGTTTGGGGTTTTTGGATCAAGGTAAAAGGTTAGTTGGGCAGTATGTTGCACAAAAAAAATAATAATAAAAATAAATAAATAACTATAAAATAAACTCTTAGCAAGGTATGGGAACTGGAGATCCTATCCTAGTTATCCTTATCAATTATGAAGAGAATTGGATTCTTCTCCCACTTTGTTAACCTCTAACTATGAAGGTAAGTTAAGTGGATGAATTCCAATTTTCAATCAACAATGAGTTTGATAACTCTAGAGTCACCAATTAATCAACCACAGCCAAGAATGTAAAAAGCTAAATTAAAATTATAAATATCTGAAATACCTTCAATTCATTCAAAGCAGTAAAATCTAACATGGAAAATATTCATAAGCCAATTGGGCAACAGGAAAATCCAAATTATTTATATCAATAAAAGACAGCAATCATCAATCTGAAATATCTCAAATAACATTAATTAAGAAAATCAATCTAAACATGGAACATTGAAAATAAATAAAAATAAAGAACCTGGGATTGAGAGTCACTCCTAAAACTAAGAGAAGTCCTAATCCTAAGAGAGAGAGAGAGGAGAGAACCTCTCTCTCTAAAACTACATCTAAAACATGGAAAGTGAATTATTAAAAAGCCTGATAATGAATGGATGCATTCCCCCACTTTATAGCCTCTAATTTGTATTTTCTGGGCCGAGAACTGGGTCAGAAACAGCCCAGAATTTGCTGGTTGCAAATTCAAATTCGCTGATTTTCGTCACTTGCGACGCGGCCGCATGGGGCACGCGGTCGCGTCGCCTAGCGTCAGGGCCACTATGGCATATTATATATCAAATCGAAGCCCCGGACGTTAGCTTTCCAACGCAACTAGAACCGCGTCGTAGCCAAAGTTATAGCCGTTTGAGTGCGAAGAGGTCAGGCTAGACAGCTTAGCAATTTCTCCAACTTCTTGCGTTCCTTCCTCTTTTGCATGCTTTCTTCCCATCCTCTAAGCCATTCATGCCCTATAATCTCTGAAAACACTTAACACACATATCAAGGCATCTAATGGTAATAAGAGAGGATTAATAATAAGCAAATATAAGATCAAAGAAGCATGTTTTCAATCAAAACACATAATTAGGAAGGAAATATAAAACCATGCAAATAGTATGAATAAGTGGGTGAAGAGTTGATAAAATCCACTCAATTAAGCACAAGATAAACCATAAAATAGTGGTTTATCAATGCCTTCCAAGTGTTTGATAAAATGTTTGGTTGGATTTTAGAGTAGAATTTTATGCTCTTGGCTTGGAAAGGTAACTTTGGACTTCTTGAGTTTCTAATATCCAAGTAATTGATGATTGGGATCCATTGACTCTAGTTCTCACTAATTGAATTAGTGGAGAGTTAGGACTTATGGACTAGGATTGATATAGCTCATTTGACTTTCCTTTACTATTAGGTAGAGGATGATTTAGTGAGATTAATCCTTGCCAATTCTCGTATTGTGCTTAGTGATTAGGATAGAAATCCTTGACCACCAACCCTTGCCAAGATCTTTTTAGCCATTAGTTTACTTTTTTCCATTTATCTTCCATGTCTCTTATCAAAACCCCAAAAATATCTCATAACCAATAACAAGACACTTTATTGTAATTCCTACGGAGAATGACCCGAGGTTTAATACTTCGGTTTATAGATTTTAAGGGTTTGTTACTTGTGACAAAGAAATTTTTGTATGAAAGGATTAGTGTTGGTTTAGAAACTATACTTGCAACGAGATTTCATTTGTAAAATTCTAAACCGTCAAAAATCCAATCCTCAAAATGGCGCCGTTGCCGGGGAGTTGCAATGGTGTTGTGTTATTGGTTATTGTATATATGTGAATATTGTGAATAGCTTGATTTTTGCTTTTTGTTAGTATTTTCTAGTCTTTGGATTTAGTTTTCCTTGTTTCTCATTTGATTTTATTTTCCTTTTCTCTTGCTATCATGGATTCTCACTTTGGCTATGAGCTTGGTTACAATTATGTTGTAGGAAATTGTGATGCCAAGGCATCTAGGCCAGTTTCACTGACCTCTTCTTTACTGTTTTAAGGTAGTTTCATGCATTTTCTTAGAGAATATGGCAAGTTTTGGATGAAAATACACTCACACCTTGATTCAAGCAACTATTGTGAATTTCACATGATTTCATGAGGATTTTGCAAGAATTAAATGACAAATTGATGATGCATAATCTTATAACTTTGACTAGAGCTTTGATGCACTTTAATTGCTTGATTTCAGGACAAAATGAAGCAAGGAAGAACCATGTTAGTAGCCACGTTAACCTAGTTAACGTGACCACTAACGTGGAATGGGGAAGAGCTTGCAACATTAATGATAAAAGTGATCACCAATAATGCCTGCGAAGCCATCATAAGCCCACGTTAATTGCCACGTTAACTAGGTTAACGTAGTAGTTAACGTGGAGAAAAAGAAAGCTCCAACGTTAGTGGTAAACGTGAACACCACTAACGTTCCAAGATTTGGCAATGAGCCACGTTAAGAGTCACATTAACTTAGTTAACCTGAACTCTAACGTAGAAGAGAGGAACAATGCCAACGTTAGTAACACTCACCTTTGTCACTAACGTTGGATCAAACTAGCATTGCCCATGTTAGTGGTCATGTTAGGACCACTAACGTGAAAGTTAACGTGGAGCTAAGATTGATGAGCCAACGTTGGTGACACTCACCTTTGTCACTAACGTTGGAGATGGCATTCACTACCACATTAGTGGCCACGTTAAATTAGTTAACGTGAGCTCTAACATGGAGAGTAGGGGCACTTGGAGTGTTAGTGACAAAGGTTAGTGTCACTAACGCTCTCGAAGATGAGGCATACCCACGTTAAGAGCCACGTTAGTTACACTAACGTGAACTCTAACATAGGGACAACGGGCACAAGGCAACGTTATTGGGAAAGGTGAGTCCCAATAACGCTTGCGAAGGTTTATAAGGCAACGTTATTGGTCACGTTAGTGCCACTAACGTTGGAGTAACGTGGGTTATATGGGGTTGGAACGTTAGTGAAAAAGGTGATTGCCACTAACGATTCTCGAACCCACAATGTCACTTAACGTTAACTTCACTAACGCCCATGCCTAATTCATACTTTTCTGCAAGCTGAGCCCACTAAAGATTTTAACTGCTTCAACTCAAGATCTAAGGCCCACATCCAAGACTTGAAGAACTCACTAGAAGATCAAGAGAAGTAGTATATATAGGAGTAGTTTTGAACTATAGAGAAGCTTGGCACTTTTGAGAACTACCGTCTGTATATTTACCTTTCTGCACTTTTAGGATGTATTCTTTCCTGCCATTTTCCATTTCTAGAGCTATGAACAACTAAACCCCTTTCATTGGGTTAGGGAGCTCTGTTGTAATTTGATGGATCAATTATAGTTTTCATTCTCTTCTTCTTTCCTCTCTTTTGATTTACTAGAAAGCTTTCGATCTTAATTCAATTGGTTAGTTGTCTTGGAAAAGAAACTCTCCATAATTGGATCTCCTCTGAGCCTTGAAAAAGGGATGCGGAGATCATGCTAGAAATGCTTTCTCATGTTGGACCAAATTGGGGTCTGGGCAGATATAGTGACATGTAATCCTCCCAACACTTTGATTTGGAAATACGTGTGGTAAAATCAGTGACCACACTTCATCTCTTCCCATGAGTAATTAAACCAAGGAATTGGGCAATTGTTCAAGCTTAGAGAGATTGGGTTGCCAAGGAATTGGAACCCAATCACTTAAGATTGCCAAGGAGATCAATAGATGCTTTGATTGAGGAAGGGATGAAAATGAATTTGATCCGGAGAATACAACATCTCCTGAGCCCAATGAATTCCCCAATTCTGATCTTACCCATTCTCTTTACTTTCTGCCGTTTATTTACATGCTCATTTCCCCAAATCCCCATCTAAGATTCTGTACTTTATTTTCTGCTATTTACTTTCCCGCCATTTAATTTTCTGTAATTCTCAAACTACATTCTGTTTAGCTCAACTAGCATACTCTTCCAACTAAAGTTGCTTGACCAATCAATCCCTGTGGGATTCGACCTCACTCTATTGTGAATTTTTACTTGACGATAATTCGGTATACTTGTCGAAGGGAAATTTGTTGAGAGACAACTTTTCATGCATCAAATGGGAGCTACAATGAGAATGTGTATCAAGGATGGGATGACCAAAGTTGGAAGGAGCCATATGCCTATGATCAATCCTCATGGCAACAACCTCCACCAATGCACTATGAAGAAGAGCCATTCTGTGATGCATACCGATCCAATGGCTATGGTGAATCTCCTTGTGACTTTCAAGAACCACCACCATATGTCTATGATCCATACCCTCAACATAACCCTCAACCATACTCACAAGCCCCTTCTTACCAACCACCTTCATATGACCTTAATCCATATCCATCCAACCAACAATCATATGAGCCATATGAACCACATATAGAGCCACCACCATTCTAACATCAACATTTTCAAGAGCCACCCACTCCATGTTATTACCAAGATGAACCACCTCCAATGTGTGAAAACTTTCAACCCCAAGATGAATTCTACCTTCCACCACAACCCTCCATGGAAGAATATCCATGTCCATCTTTCAAGGAAGCAATGGATCGACTTCAAGCAACCGTCCATGAAAAGTTAGATGCATGGGACTGATACCATATGTCCAAAGATGATTGTAGAGGAGCAACCAAAGAGGAAAGCATAAAGGGGATTGTAGAATCTCAACTTGAGAACAATAGATTGGAGTGTGTTGAGCAACAAATGGAACAAATGGAGTACATAGAACCACCACATCATTACTATGATGAACCACCTTCCTATTATGAACCCTTCTCCCAAAATAATGAACCCTTCCACCCACCCCAATCTCTAATGGATGAAACCCTTGGTGTTCTTGTTCAAGGGCAAGAAGAGATAAAAAGGGATGTGCGAAATTTCATGGCAGCCTTGGATGCGGTAACAAAGCAATTAGCCTCCCAATGCTTGAACACTTAAGGAACTCTCATGGCTACATGTAGAAAATTGAATGAAGAACATAGCATGAAGGAGAGATTGGAAACTCCGGTGGGAAATGAGGGGAGTTGTTTTGTGTTGGAACAATTGGAGGAAGCTAGGATTATTGAAGAAAATGAAGAAATGGTTGAAGACTTAGGAGATGCGGAACCTCCATGGGAACCTAGAGTTGAAGAAGAACCCTCCAAGAAGATTGAAATCGATGTTGAGGAAGGATGTGCACAACCTCCAAGGCATATTCCATATGAAGACTTGGATGGGATAGAACAAGAATTGAGTTCTGATGAGCGGATAATTTGTACGCTTTTTGGCATTGTTTTTAGTATGTTTTTAGTATATTTTAGTTAGTTTTTAGTATATTTTTATTAGTTTTTAGCTAAAATTCACTTTTCTGGACTTTACTATGAGTTTGTGTGTTTTTTTGTGATTTCGGGTATTTTCTGGCCGAAATTGAGGGTCCTGAGCAAAAATCTGATTCAGAGACTGAAAAGGACTGCAGATACTGTTGGATTCTGACCTCCCTGAACTCGAAGTGGATTTTCTGGAGCTGCAGAGGCCCAATTGGCGCGCTCTCAACGGCGTTGGAAAGTAGACATCCTGGGCTTTCCAGCAATATATGATAGTCCATACTTTGCCCAAGATTTGATGGCCCAAACCGGCGTGGCAATTCAGCCTCAGAATTTCCAGCGTTTAACGCTGGAACTGGCATAAAACTTGGAGTTAAACGCCCAAACTGGCATAAAAGCTGGCGTTTAACTCCAGAAAAGGTCTCTACACGAAAATGCTTCATTGCTCAGCCCAAGCACACACCAAGTGGACCCAGAAGTGGATTTTTACGTCATTTACTCATTTCTGTATACCCTAGGTTACTAGCTGACTATTAATAGGATCTTTTGACATTGTATCAGTACCTGATGACATTTTACACGTTTTCTTTGTGTACCTTCCACGGCATGAGTCTCTAAACCCCATGGTTGGGGGTGAGGAGCTCTGCTGTGTCTTGATGGATTAATGCAATTACTACTGTTTCTTATTCAATCATGCTTGCTTCCATTCTAAGATATCACTTGTTCTTAACCCGGATGAATGTGATGATCCGTGACACTCATCATATTCTCAACTATGAACGTGTGCCTGACAACCACCTCCGTTCTACCTTAGATTGAGTAGATATCTCTTGGATTCCTTAATCAGAATCTTCGTGGTATAAGCTAGAACTGATGGCAGCATTCAAGAGAATCCGGAAGGTCTAAACCTTGTCTGTGGTATTCTGAGTAGGATTCAATGATTGAATGACCGTGACGTGCTTCAAACTCCTAGCAGGCGGGGCGTTAGTGACAGAAGCAAAAGAATCAATGGATTCTATTCCGGCCTGACCGAGAACCGACAGATGATTAGCCATGCTGTGACAGAGCATAGGAACGTTTTCACTGAGAGGATGGGAGGTAGCCACTGACAACGGTGAAACCCTACATACAGCTTGCCATGGAAGGAGCTTCGCGTGTTTGATGAAGAAAGACAGTAGGAAAGCAGAGATTCAGAAGATGGAGCATTTCCAAAACCTCAACCTATTCTCCATTACTGCAAAACAAGTAACCATTTAATGTTCTTTTGCTTTTTACAATCAATCCTGATAATTTCTGATATCCTGACTAAGATTTACAAGATAACCATAGCTTGCTTCAAGCCGACAATCTCCGTGGGATCGACCCTTGCTCACGCAAGGTATTACTTGGACGACCCAGTGCACTTGCTGGTTAGTTGTGCGGGATTGCAAAAGTGTGATTGCAATTTCGGGCACCAAGTTCCCATGGCAATGAAGAGCAAGCATCAAATTCTAGTGGTGGTAGATCCTTTGAACTTGAAGAACCTTCTCCCGATGAGATAAAAAGTAATGTGGAGGTAAATTTCTCTCACCCTCCCATTTATGAATTGAGTAAGGGAAAAGGCTTAGATAAAATTGTTGAACAAAGGATTGAGATTAAGAGATCTTGTGAGGAGGTGGAAGTCCTTAGAAATAGAAGGATGGAAGTGGAATACGCTTTGTCAAGAACCTTGGAATCATCTTTGCCTAGGTTGCCATCTACTCCTTCACTTGAGTAGGTAAAACTCATTTCTATTAGCTTTATTGTCCCACTTGAGTATGGCTTGCTTAAAATGGATGGTCAACTTAGGGAGCTTTGTGGGATGAAGCATAAAAGAAAAATGTTTTGTGGTTGGCGTTGCAAATCCAGGCTCATTATGGTTGATGCTTCAAACATGAGATATAAAGGTTGGAGTAGTGCTCAACTAGACGGGTCTAGGAGGATTGTTGGCCAATTTATTGAGAATTCACCATACTCACCACCCGGTTAGACTAATGATGATCAACTTCAAGACGGGTGTGAAAATAAAGTGTGGGATCCCGGATCACAAGACGAAGACCAACTTTGGGAGCCCCAAGCTTGTGAAGAACTCCATCAACACTTGGTGCAACAAATAAGAAATCTTGGGGCACAATGGAGAACCAAGCATTGGTGGGAGTTCCAATATGAATTCAAACACAAGCCACCTTGATGAGGAGCTCCCCATAAGTCCAATTTAAGGACAATAAACAAAAGTTCTGGGTGGGAGACACCCCACCATGGTAAACTCTTTTCATTTTCTCTTTTGTAAATAGTGTAGAATTTAGTTGATTTCATGTTTTGTTTTGGTTGTTGAGTTTAATTAGTATTTTAGTATGTTAAATAAGATTTTATAGTGTTTTGGTAGATGTTTGGAGGTTTAGAATGCTTGGATTGGTGCAAAAACATAGAAAAATTTTGAAAAACAGACCACCATCCACGCGTACGCGCACTCTAAGCATTTTCGACCATCCACACGCACGCGTACATGGCGCGCACGCGTATATGCATAAGTTCCACCCCCAGCCAAAAACCCGAGAGTTAGGCCTGCACTGTGCGAAAATTGGGCCTAAGGCACAAACCAATTCGTGCGTACGCACACCTGGCACGTACGCGCCCTTTTGGCAACTTGCGGATTGACGCGCAAGCGCACCGTGCGCGCGCACCGATAGTACCACCTGCCCTCCTGGTACATTTTCCAGAGAGTTATGCCCACGCTGCACCAACGTTGTGCCTTTGGCACAAACCCACTCGCGCGTACACGCACATGCCGCGTACGTGCCCCTCTCGGAATAATCCATCGATGCGGACGCACTCTGTACGCGTACGTGGTGGATGAAATTGTGATCACTACTCTTTAAGTTGTACTTTTATGGAATTTGAAATTGGCACGAGTGAATTCACAACTCCGTTCAACTAACCAGCAAGTGTACTGGGTCGTCCAAGTAATAAACCTTACGCGAGTATGGGTCGATCCCACAGAGATTGTTGGTATGAAGCAAGCTATGGTCACCTTGTAAATCTCAGTTAGGCAGATTAAATTGGTTTATGGTTTCGAAAATAGAAATAAGAAAATAGAAGAAATAATAAAAGGGATAGAATACTTATGCAGATTCATTGGTGGGAATTTCAGATAAGCGAATGGAGATACTGTATGGCTCAAGAACGCTTGCTTTCCTACTACTTCAACTCAATCCTTCTTATTCCTTTCCATGGCAAGCTGTGTATAGGGGTTCACCTTTCGACGATGGCTACTTTGTATCCTCTCTGGAAAATGGTCCTCTGCGGCTGTCACTCGCATGGCTAATTGTCTGGAGGCATCACACTGGCCGAAGGCTACATCCCATCCTCGCAGTGAAAACTACGCTCACGCGCTCTGTCACAGCACGGCTAATCACTGGTTGGTTCCCGCTCCTACTGGAATAGAATCCCTTGATTCTTTTGCGTCTGTCACTAACGACCAGCACTTGCAAGTTTGAAGCACGTCACAGTCATTCATTACCGAAATCCTACTCGGAATACCACAGACAAGGTTAGACTTTCCGGATTCCCAGGATCCTACTCGGAATACCACAGACAAGGTTAGACTTTCTGGATCCTCATGAATGCCGCCATCCATCTAGCTTATACCACGAAGATTCTGTTGGGGAATCTAAGAGATACACATTCAAGCTTGGTTGCATGTAGAACGAAGGTGGTTGTCAATCACGCGTGTTCATAGGTGAGAATGATGATGAGCGTCACATAATCATCACATTCATCATGTTCTTGTGTACGAATGAATATCTTGGAATAAGGACAAGTTGAATTGAATAAAAGAAAATAGAATTGCATTAATACTTGAGGTACAGCAGAGCTCCACACCCTTAATCTATGGTGTGCAGAAACTCTACCGTTGAAAATACATAAGTAAAAGGTTCAGGCATGGCCGAATGGCCAGCCCCCTGAGTCTGAGGACTATGCGTCCAGAGATGTTCTTCAGATCTAAAAGTGATCAAAAGATCCCTAATACAATAGTTAAATGTTCTATTTATAATAAACTAACTCCTAGGGTTTACATGAGTAAGTAATTGATGCATAAATCCACTTCCGGGGCCCACTTGGTGTATGTTTGGGCTGAGTTTGATCAATCCACGAGCTGAGGCTTCTCTTGGAGTTGAACTCCGAGTTATGACGTTTTTTGGGCGTTCAACTCCGGATCATGACGTTTTTCTGGCGTTTAACTCCAGACAGCAGCATGTACTTGGCGTTCAACGCCAAGTTACGTCGTCAATTTCCGAATAAAGTATGGACTATTATATATTGCTGGAAAGCCCTGGATGTCTACTTTCCAACGCCGTTGAGAGCGCGCCATTTAGAGTTCTGTAGCTCCAGAAAATCCATTTTGAGTGTAGGGAGGTCAGATTCCAACAGCATCAGCAGTCCTTTTGTCAGCCTTTTTTGGAGTTTTGCTCAAGTCCCTCAATTTCAGCCAGAATTTACCTGAAATCACAGAAAAACACACAAACTCATAGTAAAGTCCAGAAATGTGAATTTAACATAAAAACTAATGAAAACATCTCTAAAAGTAGCTTGAACTTACTAAAAACTACCTAAAAATAATGCCAAAAAGCGTATAAATTATCCGCTCATCACAACACCAAACTTAAATTGTTGCTTGTCCCCAAGCAACCGAAAATCAAGTAGGATAAAAGAAGAGAATATACTATAAATTCTAGAATATCAATGAATATTAATTATAATTAGATGAGCGGGACTTGTAGCTTTTTGCTTCTGAACAGTTTTGGCATCTCACTTTTTCCTTTGAAGTTCTGAATGATTGGCTTCTTTAGGAACTTAGAATTTCGGATAGTGTTATTGATTCTCCTAGTTAAGTATGTTGATTCTTGAACACAGCTACTTTTGAGTCTTGGCCGTGGCCCTAAGCACTTTGTTTTCCAGTATTACCACCGGATACATAAATGCCACAGACACATAACTGGGTGAACCTTTTCAGATTGTGACTTAGCTTTGCTAAAGTCCCCAGTTAGTGGTGTCCAGAGCTCTTAAGCACACTCTTTTGCTTTGGATCACGACTTTAACCACTCAGTCTCAAGCTTTTCACTTGGACCTTCATGACACAAGCACATGGTTAGGGACAGCTTGATTTAGCCGCTTAGGCCTGGATTTAATTTCCTTGGACCCTCCTATCCATTGATGCTCAAAGCCTTGGATCCTTTTTACCCTTGCCTTTTTGTTTTAAGGGCTATTGGCTTTTTCTACTGCTCCTTCTTTTTCTTTCTATTTTTTTTCCCCACTTTTTTTTCTTTTTTTTTTCGCAAGCTTCTTCCTTTTCACTGCTTTTTCTTGCTTCAAGAATCAATTTCATGATTTTTCAGATCCTCAATAACATTTCTCTTTGTTCATCATTCTTTCAAGAGCCAACAATTTTAACATTCATAAACAACAAGATCAAAAATATGCACTGTTCAGGCATTCATTCAGAAAACAAAAAGTGTTGTCACCACATCAATATAATTAAATTAAATTCAAGGATAAATTCGAAATTCATGTACTTCTTGTTCTTTTGAATTAAAACATTTTTCTTTTAAGAGAGGTGAAGGATTAATGGAATTTATTCATAGCTTTAAGGCATGGTTACATACTAATGATCATGAAATAAAGACACAAAACATAGATAAACACAACATAAAAAAAACCGAAAAGCAGAAAGAAATAAGAACAAGGAATAAGTCCACCTTAGTGGCGTCTTCTTCTTGAAGGACCAATAATGTTCTTAAGCTCTTCTATATCCCTTCTTTGCCTTTGTTGCTCCTCCCTCATTGCTTTTTGATCTTCTCTTATTTCTTGGAGAATGATGGAGTGCTCATGATGTTCCACCCTTAATTGTTCCACATTGTGGCTTAAATCTTCTAAGGAGGTGTTGAGTTGCTCCCAATAGTTGTTGGGAGGAAAGTGCATCCCTTGAGGCATCTCAGGGATTTCTTGATGATGAGCTTCCTCATGCATCTCTTGAGAACTGTGAAGGGCTTCTCTTGCTTGCTCCATCCTCTTCTTGGTGATGGGCTTATCCTCTTCAATGAGGATGTCTCCTTCTATGATAACTCTAGCTGAGTAACACAGATGGCAAATAAGGTGAGGAAAATCTAGCCGTGCCATAGGTGAGGACTTGTCGGCTATTTTGTAGATTTCATTGGAGATGACCTCATGAACTTCTACTTCCTCTCCAATCATGATGGCATGAATCATGATGGCCCGATCCACAGTAACTTCAGATCGGTTGCTAGTAGGAATGATGGAGCGTTGAATGAACTCCAACCATCCTCTAGCCACAGGCTTGAGGTCCAATCTTCTTAGTTGGACTGGCTTGCCTTTGGAGTCTCTCTTCCATTGAGCTCCTTCCACACAAATGTCCATAAGGACTTGGTCCAACCTTTGATCAAAGTTGACCCTTCTAGTGTAGGGGCGTTCATCACCTTGCATCATGGGCAAGTGGAATGCCAACCTCACATTTTCTGGACTAAAATCCAAGTATTTCCCCCGAACCATTGTGAGATAATTCTTTGGACTCGGGTTCATACCTTGAACATGGTTCCTAGTGATCCATGCATTGGCATAGAACTCTTGAACCATTAAGATTCCGACTTGTTGTATGGGGTTGGCTAGGACTTCCCAACCTCTTCTTTGGATTTCATGTCGGATCTCCGGATACTCATTCTTTTTGAGCTTGAAAGGGACCTCAGGGATCACCTTCTTCTTTGCCACAACATCATAGAAGTGATCTTGATGGCTCTTGGAGATGAATCTTTCCATCTCCCATGACTCGGAGGTGGAAACTTTTGTCTTCCCTTTTCCTTTTCTAGAGGATACTCCGGCCTTAGGTGCCATTGGTAATGGAAAAACAAAAAAAAAGCTTATGCTTTTACAACACCAAACTTAAAATATTGCTCGCCCTCGAGCAATAAAAGAAAGAAGAGAAGAAGAAGAAGAAAATATGGTAGAGAAGGGGGAGTGATGGTTCGGCCAAGGGTGAGAAGAAGGGGTTGTGTTGTGTGAAAATGAAGGAGAATGGAAGGGTATTTATAGGGAGAGGGGGGAGGTTATGTTCGGCCATTTAGGGTGGGAATGGATGGGAAATTGGTTTTGAATTTTTAAAGGTAGGTGGTGTTTATGGGGAAGAGTGGATGGATGTGAGTGGTGAATGGGGTAATTGGGAAGAGGAATTGAGGTGATTGGTGAAGAGTGTTGGGAAGTGTGGCATGGGGAATAGGAGAGTGTGATTAGGATTAAAAGGTAAGGTGGGAATATGTTAGGTGGGGATCCTGTGGGGTCCACAGATCCTGAGGTGATCCTATGGGGTCCACAGATCCTGAGGTGTCAAGGAATTCCATCCTTGCACCAAATAGGCATGTAAAATGCCTTGGTGCATCATTCTGGCGTTTAAACGCCCATTGGTGCACATTCTGGGCGTTCAACGCCCATGTAAAGCATGTTTCTGGCGTTGAACGCCAATTTCATGCTTGTTACTGGCGTTCAGCGCCAGCTTTTCTTCTCTGGGCACATTCCTGGCGTTCAGTGCCAGGATGTTGTTTGTTTCTGGCGTTCAGCGCCAGAATGGTGCTCTGTTCTGGCGTTGAACGCCAGCCAGATGCACCTTACTGGCGTTGAACGCCAGCCTGTGCGTCCTCCAGGGTGCGAATTTTTTCTTTTGCTGTTTTTGATTCTGTTTTTAATTTTTATGATTTTTTCGTGACTCCTCATGATCATGTACCTAATAAAACACAAAATAACAATAAAATATGATAAAATAAAAATTAGATAAAATTAGGTTGCCTCCCAACAAGCGCTTCTTTAATGTCAATAGCTTGACAGTGGCTCTCATGGAGCCACAAGGTGATCAGGTCAATGTTGTATAGTTGTCCACACCAAACTTAGAGTTTGGATATGGGATCTTAACACCAAACTTAGAGTTTGGTTGTGGCCTCACAACACCAAACTTAGAGTTTGACTGTGTGGGTTCTTCTTGACTCTGAACTGAGAGAAGCTCTTCATGCTTACTCTCTTTTGTCACAGAGGGATGGCCATGTGCTTTAAACACAAGGTAATCCCCATTCAATTGTAGGACTAATTCACCTCTGTTGACATCTATCACAGCTCCTGCTGTGGCTAGGAAAGGTCTTCCAAGGATGATGCAATCATCCTCTTCCTTCCTAGTGTCTAAGATTATGAAATCAGCAGGGATGTAAAGGCCTTCAACCTTTACTAACACGTCCTCCACTATTCCATAAGCTTGTCTCAATGACTTGTCTGCCAGTTGCAATGAGAACAAGGCAGGTTGTACCTCAATGATCCCCAGCTTCTCCATTACAGAGAGTGGCATAAGATTTATCCCTGACCCCAGATCACACAGAGCTTTTGCAAAGTTCATGGTGCCTATGGTGCAAGGTATTAAGAACTTGCCAGGATCTTGTTTCTTTTGAGGTAGAGTTTTCTGAATCCAAGTATCTAGTTCACTAATGAGCAAGGGAGGTTTACTTTCCCAAGTCTCATTACCAAACAACTTGGCATTCAGCTTCATGATAGCTCCTAAGTATTGAGCAACTTGCTCTCCAGTCACATCTTCATCCTCTTCAGAGGAAGAATAGTCTTCAGAGCTCATGAATGGCAGAAGGAGATTTAATGGAATCTCTATGGTCTCTATATGAGCCTCAGATTCCTTTGGATCCTTAATAGAAAAATCCTTCTTGCTTAAGGGACGTCCCAGGAGGTCTTCCTCACTAGGATTTTTGTCCTTTTCCTCCCTTGTGCATTCGGCCACATTGATCACATCAATGGCCTTGCACTCTCCTTTTGGATTCTCTTCTGTATTACTTGGGAGAATACTGGGAGGAGTTTCAATGACTTTCTTACTCAGCTGGCCCACTTGTGCCTCCAAATTTCTAATGGAAGATCTTGTTTCATTCATGAAACTGAAAGTGGCCTTTGACAGATCAGAGACTACATTGGCTAAATTAGAAGTGTTTTGTTCAGAATTCTCTGTCTGTTGCTGAGAAGATGATGGATATGGCTTACTATTACTCAGCCTATTGCGTCCACCATTGTTAAAGCCTTGTTGAGGCTTTTGTTGATCCTTCCAGGAGAAATTTGGATGATTTCTCCATGATGAGTTATAGGTGTTTCCATAAGGTTCACCCATGTAATTAACCTCTGCCATGGCAGGATTCTCAGGATCATAAGCTTCTTCAGAAGCTGCCTCTCTAGTACTGTTGGATGCATGTTGCCATCCATTCAGATTTTGAGAGATCATGTTGACCTGTTGAGTCAACACTTTGTTCTGAGCCAATATGGCATTCAGAACATCAATTTCAAGAACTCCTTTCTTCTGAGGTATCCCATTATTCACGGAATTCCTCTCAGAAGTGTACATGAATTGGTTGTTTGCAACCATGTCAATGAGTTCTTGAGCCTCTTCAGGCGTTTTCTTCAGGTTAATAGATCCACCTGCAGAATGATCCATTGACATTTTCGAAAATTCAGAGAGACCATAATAGAATATATCTAATATGGTCCATTCTGAAAACATGTCAGATGGACATCTTTTGGTCAGCTGCTTGTATCTTTCCCAAGCTTCATAGAGGGATTCACCATCTTTTTGTTTGAAGGTTTGAACATCCACTCTTAGCTTGCTCAGCTTTTGAGGAGGAAAGAATTTATCCAAGAAGGCAGTGACCAGCTTATCCCAAGAGTCAAGGCTATCCTTAGGTTGTGAATCCAACCATATTCTAGCTCTGTCTCTTACAGCAAAAGGGAAAAGCATGAGTCTGTAGACTTCAGGATCAACTCCATTCGTCTTTACAGTCTCACAGATTTGCAAGAACTCAGTTAAGAACTGATAGGGATCTTCAGATGGAAGTCCATAAAACTTGCAGTTTTGTTGCATTAAAGCAACTAGCTGAGGTTTCAGCTCAAAGTTATTGGCTCCAATGGCAGGAATGGAGATGCTTCTTCCATCAAACTTGGACGTTGGCTTTGTGAAGTCACCAAGCATTCTCCTTGCATTGTTATTATTTTCGGCTGCCATCTCCTTCTCTTGTTCGAAAATTTCTGAAAGGTTGTTTCTGGATTGTTGTAATTTAGCTTCTCTTAATTTTCTCTTCAGAGTCCTTTCAGGTTCTGGATCAATTTCAACAAGAGTGCTTTTATCCTTGTTCCTGCTCATATGAAAGAAAAGAAAACAAGAAAAGAAGAGGAATCCTCTATGTCACAGTATAGAGATTCCTTTATGTTAGTAGAAGAAGAAGGAGGTAGAAGAATGAAGAAGGAAATTCAGATTTTTGGATGAAGAGAGGTGAAGAGAAGTGTTAGTAATTAAATAATTAAATAGAAGAAGGAAAGAGAAGGGAAATTTCGAAAATAATTTTTTTGAAAAAAGGGTTAGTAATTTTCAAAAATTAAATATAAAATAAGATTAAAATTAAAATTTAAAACAATTAAAAAGAATTTTTGAAAAAGGGATGAGATATTTTCGAAAATTAGAGAGGGAAAAGTAGTTAGGTGGTTTTGAAAGAGATAAGAAACAAACAAGAAGTTAGTTAGTTGATTGAAAAAGATTTGAAATCAAAATTGAAAAAGATAAGAAGATAATAAGTTAGATAAGATATTCTGAAATCAAATTTTGAAAAAGATAAAATTTTTGAAAAAGATCAAATAAAAGATAAAAAGATTTAATTCAAAAATTTTGAAATATTTACTTCACTAACAAGAAACTACAAGATAAGATTCTAGAACTTAAAGATTGAACCTTTCTTAACAAGAAAGTAACAAACTTCAAATTTTTGAACCAATCACATTAATTGTTAGCTAATTTTCGAAAATTTGATATAGGGATAAGAAAAAGATTTTGAAAATAATTTGAAAAATATTTTTGAAGTTTTCGAAAATAATAAAAAAAAGTTGAAAAAGATATGATTTTGAAAAAGATTTTGAAAAGATAAGATTTTTAAAATTGAAATTTTGACTTGACTTGTAAGAAACAACTAATTTTGAAAATTTTTGACCAAGTCAACCCAAAATTTCGAAAATTTGGAGGGAAATAAGGAAAAGATATTTTTTTGATTTTTGAATTTTTAATTATGAGAGAGAAAAACAACAAAAATACTCAATGCATGAAATTTTTAGATCAAAACAATGAATGCATGCAAGAATGCTATAAATGTCAAGATGAACACCAAGAACACTTTGAAGATCATGATGAACATCAAGAACATATTTTTGAAAAATTTTTAATGCAAAGAAAACATGCAAGACACCAAACTTAGAAATCTTTAATGCATGGATTCTAACAAACAAAAAATGCATATGAAAAACAACATAAGACACAAAACAAGAAATCATCAAGATCAAACAAGAGGGCTTATCAAGAACAACTTGAAGATCATGAAGAACACTATGATTGCATGGATTTTTCGAAAAATGCAAGAACAATTTTTAAAGCATGCAATTGACACCAAACTTAAAAATTGACTCAAGACTCAAACAAGAAACACAAAATATTTTTGATTTTTATGATTTTCTAATTTTTTTGGATTTTTATTAATTTTTTTTTTCGAAAATATAGTTTAGAAAAACGAGAAATAAAAGAAAAAATTTTGAAAAAGATTTTTGAAAAGAAAATTACCTAATTTGAGCAACAAGATGAACCGTCAGTTGTCCATACTCGAACAATCCCCGGCAACGGCGCCAAAAACTTGGTGGACGAAATTGTGATCACTACTCTTTAAGTTGTACTTTTATGGAATTTGAAATTGGCACGAGTGAATTCACAACTCCGTTCAACTAACCAGCAAGTGTACTGGGTCGTCCAGTAATAAACCTTACGCGAGTAAGGGTCGATCCCACAGAGATTGTTGGTATGAAGCAAGCTATGGTCACCTTGTAAATCTCAGTTAGGCAGATTAAATTGGTTTATGGTTTCGAAAATAGAAATAAGAAAATAGAAGAAATAATAAAAGGGATAGAATACTTATGCAGATTCATTGGTGGGAATTTCAGATAAGCGAATGGAGATACTGTATGGCTCAAGAACGCCTGCTTTCCTACTGCTTCAACTCAATCCTTCTTATTCCTTTCCATGGCAAGCTGTGTATAGGGGTTCACCTTTCGATGATGGCTACTTTGTATCCTCTCTGGAAAATGGTCCTCTGCGGCTGTCACTCGCATGGCTAATCGTCTGGAGGCATCACACTGGCCGAAGGCTACATCCCATCCTCGCAGTGAAAACTACGCTCACGCGCTCTGTCACAGCACGGCTAATCACTGGTTGGTTCCCACTCCTACTGGAATAGAATCCCTTGATTCTTTTGCGTCTGTCACTAACGCCCAGCACTTGCAAATTTGAAGCACGTCACAGTCATTCATTACCGGAATCCTACTCGGAATACCACAGACAAGGTTAGACTTTCCGGATTCCCAGGATCCTACTCGGAATACCACAGACAAGGTTAGACTTTCCGGATCCTCATGAATGCCGCCATCGATCTAGCTTATACCACAAAGATTCTGTTGGGGAATCTAAGAGATACACATTCAAGCTTGGTTGCATGTAGAACAAAGGTGGTTGTCAATCACGCGCGTTCATAGGTGAGAATGATGATGAGCATCACATAATCATCACATTCATCATGTTCTTGTGTACAAATGAATATCTTGGAATAAGGACAAGTTGAATTGAATAAAAGAAAATAGAATTGCATTAATACTTGAGGTACAGCAGAGCTCCATACCCTTAATCTATGGTGTGCAGAAACTCCACCGTTGAAAATACATAAGTAAAAGGTTCAGGCATGGCCGAATGGCCAGCCCCCTGAGTCTGAGGACTATGCGTCCAGAGATGTTCTTCATGATGACAAGTCATCATATACCTATTTTTCTATGCTTTTTCATACAAGAAATTGATGATTAGTGCTTAAATATTGCATTCTTTTGTACTTAATTGGAAGATTTTCTTGATATTTTAATTTTATAAATCTTGTAGAAAATAAGAAGAAAAAGAAGCAAAGAAGCACAAAAAAAGGAGAAAAAAGAGCTTTGGGGTACACTTTGAAGTTGGGGTACACTTTGGAGCCTTAGGCCACGCTTTTAAAAGCGTGGCCCATGACCAAATCAAGGAAGGAAGCAGCCAGCACGCACACTGCCCTGCCCTTGCCAAGGGCAGGGCAGAATCGTGATGCACATTGAGGTTGGAAGCAAGAATTTCGCTAAGGTAAAATCTGGGCGCTCACAGCATGACCATGCCTCCTTCAAAGGGCTATAACTTGAGCTACAGACGTCCAATTGATGTGCTTCCAGTTGCGTTGGAAAGCTGACATTCAGATCTTTCCAACGATATATAGCAATCCATATTTGGCGCAAAATTGAGGCAGGAACGAAAGGCATCTTTAAGGGCCATGAGAAAGCAAGAAACTAGGCCTTACTTTGGTGCCAAGAAAGCCAAGGAAATTAAGTAGCGTGTGTTTCGGCCATGGTTCGAACTTGGGACATCAAAGTGAAAACACTGCCCTGCCCTCCGCGAGGGCAGGGCAGCATTTTGTTGGTGCACAATTCTGGCGCACCGCAGCATCATCTGGCAGCACCAGCAGCGCACCGTGGCACAATTCTGGCGCACCAATTTTTTCTGCCCTGCCCTCCGCGAGGGCAGGGCAGCATCCTGCAGCACCAACTCTCACCAACAAGCACGCACCAAGGGCGCACGAACATTTTCTGCCCTGCCCTCCACAAGGGCAGGGCAGCCTCCTGGGAGTGTCATGGGCCAAAAATCAACCAAAATTCAATTTAATTCAATTCTTCACCAAATTGAATCAAGGCCAACCAAACCCATTTCTCCTCAAATCCAAAGCAAGCTAAGCCCACATCATCACTCAAAGGCACATGGATCAATTAAATTAGGATTTTCATTTTTGTAATTTGTTTTAATTTCATTTTCATTTTTCATTTTGTAAAGCCTATATAAAGGCATCAATTCCATCTTTGTAGGAGAGCTCTTTCCTTTATTTTTCTTCTGTCTTAAATTTGGGATTGAGAGTGAAGGAATTCTGTTTCATTCTTGATCTAAGATTGCTCTTTGTTATTTTTCTGCATAATTCAGTGAATTGAGTTTTGGATCCAAGTTTTTCTCTACGGCTTTCATCTTCCTTTCTTCTTCAATTTGTCTTCTACTTTGATCAAGGAAGGGTTTGAGATCTAGACTTGTTTTCTAGTCTCATTGATTCCCTGAGATCAATTTTATTTCGAAATTAAGTTGAGTTCTTGGCTGCTCTTCTATTTTTACTGTTCCATTGGCTTTCAATTTACTTTCAAGCAATTTAATTCTTCTGCACTTGTTCTTCATTTTAGATTTCTGTTCATGATCCCAATCTCCTTTCCTGCATTCTGCACTTTCACATCTTTGTTCACATTGAGCTTGATTTAATTTCCTGCACATTTACATTTTCTGTAATTTAAATTTCTAGTTGCTTAATCTATTGCTCTCTTTAATTTCCTGCACCCAATCCCCTTTATATTTGATGCAATTTACAATTCTTGCAATTTAAGTTTCAGCTCTTTTACTTTCTTGCTCTTTAAGTTTCCTGCAATTTTATTTTCTGCATCTTTTAAATTCCTTGCAATTTACTTTCTGTTGATCAACTTCACACAATTCACTCAATGTTAGCTTGACTAAACTAATCACCCACTAAAATTGCTTGATCCATCAATCCCTGTGGGATCGACCTCACTCTAAGTGAGTTATTACTACTTGATGCGACCCGGTACACTTGCCAGTTGGATTTGTGTGTTGGAAATTCGTTTTCCGCGAAAACACCATCAAGTTTTTGGCGCCGTTGCCGGGGATTGATTAGATCAACAATGATTAAGTGGGTGAGAAGTCTAGATCAAGCATTTTTTTTGTTTTTGTTCTCTGTTTTAAAGTGAAACCAAGGTGTTTGAGTTTTTGCCTCACTAAGAAATTCTCATCTCTGATATGAGTAATTTCAATTTTTCTTGGTGTTGTGTTTTTCAAAATTCAAATGGAGTTCACCTCATCTTTTAGTCAAACAAACTTCATGGGATATTGCCCGCCATCACAATATGATTCAAGTCAGTATTCTAATTATGGTTGGGAATATCACCAGGAAGACACAAATTCTGAGCACTCCAATCCATGGAGGTTTGCTTCAGAACCCCAAGATGAGCAAGAAAATCATATGGGATACCAACCACCACCACAAAATGATTCATATCATTATCCTCATGGTGGATGGAAGTATCACCAAAGAATGGAAGAGCATCCACCCTCACATCCCAGTTTCTCATTTGAAAGTTCTTCATCACTTGATTATTATTACTCTTAACCTTCATCTCTTGAACCACCTGATGAGGATTACCTTCAAGCGATTGAAATACATAAAAAACTCGTGGAAAGATACACACAACCCCAATCCTGGAAAGAAATCATCTTCAAGAAGATGAATGGCCCCTTAGAGCAAACAAGGAGGAGCGTAGAACCACTAAGCAAGGAAAATGAAGGCCAATTGATGGATGTGAAGGAGAAAGTGGAAGAGCAAGATAAGGAGGCCACTGCATCAAGTGAACTTTCAATGAAGAATGAGGTGGTTGAAAATGAAACTGCACTTGAGGTGACAAGGGAAGAAGTGGAGGATCAAGAAAGTGAGGAAGACACTCAAGAGAAGTCACCCTCAATTGAAGCAGAGAGTTGCATAGAAGAAGGATTCATGGAACCACCAGTTGAAGAGGCTCTTAATGAAGAAATCACTCCAATAATCACACAGCAACCATGTCTTGACATCCAAGAAGTGAAGGCAATTAACAAAAGCACCAAGAAGAGGATTGTGACCAAGATACCAAGGACAACATTCAAGAGAAGGTCAACTGCAAACAATCCTCCCCCTGATCAAGCAAGCAAGCTCAATCAAGCCAATTTCAAAAGAAAGCTTGCTGAAAGAAGACCAAGACAGGGGATAATAGCTGAAACTTCTCTTTCCTTGAAGTCATTCCTCTTAACCAATTGGAAGAAGAGGAAGAAAGTGAAGAACAACATGTCAAGCTAATGACACTAAAAGAGCACTTGTTGGGAGGTAACCCAACCGTAGGTAACATTTCTTCTCTGCTTTGTTTTCTTTTTGTGGTTTGTTTAAATTTCAATAAATTGGCATATGATTACATTCTAAGTTTGGTGTTGCCTTGCAACAAATTGTTTTCAATCTTTTTGGATGATTGCATCAAATCAAAAATGAAAGTGACGCACCAAGATTCTAAGTTTGGTGTGCCACTTATTTTTCTATGCAATTCATTCAAGCAACACCACTTGTTTACATAATCATAATGCTGCTGCAGTGTTATTTTTTTTAGTTAGACAATTTTAGTTTTCTTGATTGTTTTAGTCATTTTCTTGTTTTTAATGCTTTCTTTTATTAACTGTGTTTGTTAATACATCACCCAAACATCCTTACTCATGACATATTCTTGGCTTGGTGATTGTATTTAACATATAACAGTTTCTTTTATTTAGTTTTAATTCAAATAAATTGACATATGGCTGCATTCTAAGTTTGGTGTTGCTATGCAACAAAATTTGGTTCAAATACTTACAAGATACTTGCATCAATTTCAAGTGAAAGTGTCACACTAAGTTTGGTGTGCCACTTATTCTTTATGCAAAGTATTGTGCACACCTTCTTATGCTTGCAATCAAATGTCGCTGTCTCTTGTGCCTTGATTGTTATTTTTCATTTTGGCTTGCTTAAAACACATGTGCTACTAACATTTCATTGTGTAAGACATTCATGATCCATCTTAGCCCCATAGCCATTGTTCTAATTGTTGCTTGAGGATGAGCAAGCACTCTAAGTTGGCAAGGGAAAGGGAAGAATTGGAGAAAAAGGACAACAATAATGAAGATGAACTACAAGGTTGTAAAGTTCCTTTTCCTCTCCTTTGTTTCCAGCACTTTAAATTGCATGATTGTCTTTATATTCTCTATATGCATGTGTGGTATGACTAAGCATAGCTTGAATTTGATTTGAAACATGTTGTTGTGACATTATGACTACCAACTTGAGTTTTGTGAATCCAAAAGCAAAAAAGCATCATGATCATAAACAAACAAGGAATTAAAGAAGAATTTAGCATGTGCATACAAGTATTGGAAAGCTAGTATGATTGATTGTTGCTCAATTGCATTGGATTTTATTTAATTGAAGTTTTTCATCTAGTACATTTTGTGAAATCTTTTGAAATCATGAAAACCTTGAAGAAGCAAATACAATTAAAGCAAGAAAAGATAAAGGGAAAGAATGAGAAAGCTAAAGGCTCTGAGTACCAATGGCAATTTATTTGCTAAGTGCTTGTGGTGTTTATGTATCAAGCCAAATGCTTGAAAACAAAACACTTAGAAGTCAAGGCTAGGCTCAAGTGCAAAAGCACTCCCTCAAAGCTCAAGGCTCTGAGCATCAATGATTAGAGAGTCAAGAAAAGAAAAGAAAAATGAGCTTAATGAAGTCCTCTAATTAAATGCTTGTGGTGCTTATGTATCAAGTGGTAATACTTGAAAACAAAGCATTTAGAAGTCGTAGCTTTGTTATTAACTCATGGGGCAAAGCACCCAAAAGGAGAAGCTAAAAAAAAAAAAAGAAAAAAAATCAAATGCTTGTTTCAAGGAAAAATTATAAGAAAAAAATTTCATAAAATAAGCTAGATAGAAGCATCAATCATTTACATCTCTTTTGTAATTGTAGCATGCATAGAAAACTAGCTTGCCATGAACATTGAGTTGCTATTCTTCTTACCTTGGATTGTCAATCTTTATTGCATGATTCTTTTCTTCCTTGGGGACAAGCAAGGTTTAAGTTTGGTGTTGTGATGACAAGTCATCATATACCTATTTTTCTATGCTTTTTCATACAAGAAATTGATGATTAGTGCTTAAATATTGCATTCTTTTGTACTTAATTGGAAGATTTTCTTGATATTTTAATTTTATAAATCTTGTAGAAAATAAGAAGAAAAAGAAGCAAAGAAGCACAAAAAAAGGAGAAAAAAGAGCTTTGGGGTACACTTTGAAGTTGGGGTACACTTTGGAGCCTTAGGCCACGCTTTTAAAAGCGTGGCCCATGACCAAATCAAGGAATGAAGCAGCCAGCACGCACACTGCCCTGCCCTTGCCAAGGGCAGGGCAGAATCGTGATGCACATTGAGGTTGGAAGCAAGAATTTCGCTAAGGTAAAATCTGGGCGCTCACAGCATGACCATGCCTCCTTCAAAGGGCTATAACTTGAGCTACAGACGTCCAATTGATGTGCTTCCAGTTGCATTGGAAAGCTGACATTCAGATCTTTCCAACGATATATAGCAATCCATATTTGGCGTAAAATTGAGGCAGGAACGAAAGGCTTCTTTAAGGGCCATGAGAAAGCAAGAAACTAGGCCTTACTTTGGTGCCAAGAAAGCCAAGGAAATTAAGTAGCGTGTGTTTCGGCCATGGTTCGAACTTGGGACATCAAAGTGAAAACACTGCCCTGCCCTCCACGAGGGCAGGGCAGCATTTTGTTGGTGCACAATTCTGGCGCACCGCAGCATCATCTGGCAGCACCAGCAGCGCACCGTGGCACAATTCTGGCGCACCAATTTTTTCTGCCCTGCCCTCCGCGAGGGCAGGGCAGCATCCTGCAGCACCAACTCTCACCAACAAGCACGCACCAAGGGCGCACGAACATTTTCTGCCCTGCCCTCCACAAGGGCAGGGCAGCCTCCTGGGAGTGTCATGGGCCAAAAATCAACCAAAATTCAATTTAATTCAATTCTTCACCAAATTGAATCAAGGCCAACCAAACCCATTTCTCCTCAAATCCAAAGCAAGCTAAGCCCACATCATCACTCAAAGGCACATGGATCAATTAAATTAGGATTTTTCATTTTTGTAATTTGTTTTAATTTCATTTTCATTTTTCATTTTGTAAAGCCTATATAAAGGCATCAATTCCATCTTTGTAGGAGAGCTCTTTCCTTTATTTTTCTTCTGTCTTAAATTTGGGATTGAGAGTGAAGGAATTCTGTTTCATTCTTGATCTAAGATTGCTCTTTGTTATTTTTCTGCATAATTCAGTGAATTGAGTTTTGGATCCAAGTTTTTCTCTACGGCTTTCATCTTCCTTTCTTCTTCAATTTGTCTTCTACTTTGATCAAGGAAGGGTTTGAGATCTAGACTTGTTTTCTAGTCTCATTGATTCCCTGAGATCAATTTTATTTTGAAATTAAGTTGAGTTCTTGGCTGATCTTCTATTTTTACTGTTCCATTGGCTTTCAATTTACTTTCAAGCAATTTAATTCTTCTGCACTTGTTCTTCATTTTAGATTTCTGTTCATGATCCCAATCTCCTTTCCTGCATTCTGCACTTTCACATCTTTGTTCACATTGAGCTTGATTTAATTTCCTGCACATTTACATTTTCTGCAATTTAAATTTCTAGTTGCTTAATCTATTGCTCTCTTTAATTTCCTGCACCCAATCCCCTTTATATTTGATGCAATTTACAATTCTTGCAATTTAAGTTTCAGCTATTTTACTTTCTTGTTCTTTAAGTTTCCTGCAATTTTATTTTCTGCATCTTTTAAATTCCTTCCAATTTACTTTCTGTTGATCAACTTCACACAATTCACTCAATGTTAGCTTGACTAAACTAATCACCCACTAAAATTGCTTGATCCATCAATCCCTGTGGGATCGACCTCACTCTAAGTGAGTTATTACTACTTGATGCGACCCGGTACACTTGCCGGTTGGATTTGTGTGTTGGAAATTCGTTTTCCGCAAAAACACCATCAAGTTTTTGGCGCCGTTGCCGGGGATTGATTAGATCAACAATGATTAAGTGGGTGAGAAGTCTAGATCAAGCATTTTTTTGTTTTTGTTCTCTGTTTTAAAGTGAAACCAAGGTGTTTGAGTTTTTGCCTCACTAAGAAATTCTCATCTCTGATATGAGTAATTTCAAATTTTCTTGGTGTTGTGTTTTTCAAAATTCAAATGGAGTTCACCTCATCTTTTAGTCAAACAAACTTCATGGGATATTGCCCGCCATCACAATATGATTCAAGTCAGTATTCTAATTATGGTTGGGAATATCACCAGGAAGACACAAATTCTGAGCACTCCAATCCATGGAGGTTTGCTTCAGAACCCCAAGATGAGCAAGAAAATCATATGGGATACGAACCACCACCACAAAATGATTCATATCATTATCCTCATGGTGGATGGAAGTATCACCAAAGAATGGAAGAGCATCCACCCTCACATCCCAGTTTCTCATTTGAAAGTTCTTCATCACTTGATTATTATTACTCTCAACCTTTATCTCTTGAACCACCTGATGAGGATTACCTTCAAGCGATTGAAATACATAAAAAACTCGTGGAAAGATACACACAACCCCAATCCTGGAAAGAAATCATCTTCAAGAAGATGAATGGCCCCTTAGAGCAAACAAGGAGGAGCGTAGAACCACTGAGCAAGGAAAATGAAGGCCAATTGATGGATGTGAAGGAGAAAGTGGAAGAGCAAGATAAGGAGGCCACTGCATCAAGTGAACTTTCAATGAAGAATGAGGTGGTTGAAAATGAAACTGCACTTGAGGTGACAAGGGAATAAGTGGAGGATCAAGAAAGTGAGGAAGACACTCAAGAGAAGTCACCCTCAATTGAAGCAGAGAGTTGCATAGAAGAAGGATTCATGGAACCACCAGTTGAAGAGGCTCTTAATGAAGAAATCACTCCAATAATCACACAGCAACCATGTCTTGACATCCAAGAAGTGAAGGCAATTAACAAAAGCACCAAGAAGAGGATTGTGACCAAGATACCAAGGACAACATTCAAGAGAAGGTCAACTGCAAACAATCCTCCCCCTGATCAAGCAAGCAAGCTCAATCAAGCCAATTTCAAAAGAAAGCTTGCTGAAAGGAGACCAAGACAGGGGATAATAGCTGAAACTTCTCTTTCCTTGAAGTCATTCCTCTTAACCAATTGGAAGAAGAGGAAGAAAGTGAAGAACAACATGTCAAGCTAATGACACTAAAAGAGCACTTGTTGGGAGGTAACCCAACCGTAGGTAACATTTCTTCTCTGCTTTGTTTTCTTTTTGGGTTTGTTTAAATTTCAATAAATTGGCATATGATTACATTCTAAGTTTGGTGTTGCCTTGCAACAAATTGTTTTCAATCTTTTTGGATGATTGCATCAAATCAAAAATGAAAGTGACGCACCAAGATTCTAAGTTTGGTGTGCCACTTATTTTTCTATGCAATTCATTCAAGCAACACCACTTGTTTACATAATCATAATGCTGCTGCAGTGTTATTTTTTTAGTTAGACAATTTTAGTTTTCTTGATTGTTTTAGTCATTTCCTTGTTTTTAATGCTTTCTTTTATTAACTGTGTTTGTTAATACATCACCCAAACATCCTTACTCATGACATATTCTTGGCTTGGTGATTGTATTTAACATATAACAGTTTCTTTTATTTAGTTTTAATTCAAATAAATTGACATATGGTTGCATTCTAAGTTTGGTGTTGCTATGCAACAAATTTGGTTCAAATACTTACAAGATACTTGCATCAATTTCAAGTGAAAGTGTCACACTAAGTTTGGTGTGCCACTTATTCTTTATGCAAAGTATTGTGCACACCTTCTTATGCTTGCAATCAAATGTCGCTGTCTCTTGTGCCTTGATTGTTATTTTTCATTTTGGCTTGCTTAAAACACATGTGCTACTAACATTTCATTGTGTAAGACATTCATGATCCATCTTAGCCCCATAGCCATTGTTCTAATTGTTGCTTGAGGATGAGCAAGCACTCTAAGTTGGCAAGGGAAAGGGAAGAATTGGAGAAAAAGGACAACAATAATGAAGATGAACTACAAGGTTGTAAAGTTCCTTTTCCTCTCCTTTGTTTCCAGCACTTTAAATTGCATGATTGTCTTTATATTCTCTGTATGCATGTGTGGTATGACTAAGCATAGCTTGAATTTGATTTGAAACATGTTGTTGTGACATTATGACTACCAACTTGAGTTTTGTGAATCCAAAAGCAAAAAAGCATCATGATCATAAACAAACAAGGAATTAAAGAAGAATTTAGCATGTGCATACAAGTATTGGAAAGCTAGTATGATTGATTGTTTCTCAATTGCATTGGATTTTATTTAATTGAAGTTTTTCATCTAGTACATTTTGTGAAATCTTTTGAAATCATGAAAACCTTGAAGAAGCAAATACAATTAAAGCAAGAAAAGAAAAAGGGAAAGAATGAGAAAGCTGAAGGCTCTGAGTACCAATGGCAATTTATTTGCTAAGTGCTTGTGGTGTTTATGTATCAAGCCAAATGCTTGAAAACAAAACACTTAGAAGTCAAGGCTAGGCTCAAGTGCAAAAGCACTCCCTCAAAGCTCAAGGCTCTGAGCATCAATGATTAGAGAGTCAAGAAAAGAAAAGAAAAAATGAGCTTAATGAAGTCCTCTAATTAAATGCTTGTGGTGCTTATGTATCAAGTGGTAATACTTGAAAACAAAGCATTTAGAAGTCGTAGCTTTGTTATTAACTCATGGGGCAAAGCACCCAAAAGGAGAAGCTAAAAAAAAAAAGAAAAAAAAATCAAATGCTTGTTTCAAGGAAAAATTATAAGAAAAAAATTTCATAAAATAAGCTAGATAGAAGCATCAATCATTTACATCTCTTTTGTAATTGTAGCATGCATAGAAAACTAGCTTGCCATGAACATTGAGTTGCTATTCTTCTTACCTTGGATTGTCAATCTTTATTGCATGATTCTTTTCTTGCTTGGGGACAAGCAAGGTTTAAGTTTGGTGTTGTGATGACAAGTCATCATATACCTATTTTTCTATGCTTTTTCATACAAGAAATTGATGATTAGTGCTTAAATATTGCATTCTTTTGTACTTAATTGGAAGATTTTCTTGATATTTTAATTTTATAAATCTTGTCGAAAATAAGAAGAAAAAGAAGCAAAGAAGCACAAAAAAAGGAGAAAAAAGAGCTTTGGGGTACACTTTGAAGTTGGGATACACTTTGGAGCCTTAGGCCACGCTTTTAAAAGCGTGGCCCATGACCAAATCAAGGAAGGAAGCAGCCAGCACGCACACTGCCCTGCCCTTGCCAAGGGCAGGGCAGAATCGTGATGCACATTGAGGTTGGAAGCAAGAATTTCGCTAAGGTAAAATCTGGGCGCTCACAGCATGACCATGCCTCCTTCAAAGGGCTATAACTTGAGCTACAGACGTCCAATTGATGTGCTTCCAGTTGCGTTGGAAAGCTGACATTCAGAGCTTTCCAACGATATATAGCAATCCATATTTGGCGCACAATTGGGGCAGGAACGAAAGGCATCTTTAAGGGCCATGAGAAAGCAAGAAACTAGGCCTTACTTTGGTGCCAAGAAAGCCAAGGAAATTAAGTAGCGTGTGTTTCGGCCATGGTTCGAACTTGGGACATCAAAGTGAAAACACTGCCCTGTCCTCCGCGAGGGCAGGGCAGCATTTTGTTGGTGCACAATTCTGGCGCACCAAGGCACCCTTCTGGCGCACCGCAGCATCATCTGGCAGCACCAGCAGCGCACCGTGGCACAATTCTGGCGCACCAATTTTTTCTGCCCTGCCCTCCGCGAGGGCAGGGCAGCATCCTGCAGCACCAACTCTCACCAACAAGCACGCACCAAGGGCGCACGAACATTTTCTGCCCTGCCCTCCACAAGGGCAGGGCAGCCTCCTGGGAGTGTCATGGGCCAAAAATCAACCAAAATTCAATTTAATTCAATTCTTCACCAAATTGAATCAAGGCCAACCAAACCCATTTCTCCTCAAATCCAAAGCAAGCTAAGCCCATATCATCACTCAAAGGCACATGGATCAATTAAATTAGGATTTTCATTTTTGTAATTTGTTTTAATTTCATTTTCATTTTTCATTTTGTAAAGCCTATATAAAGGCATCAATTCCATCTTTGTAGGAGAGCTCTTTCCTTTATTTTTCTTCTGTCTTAAATTTGGAATTGAGAGTGAAGGAATTCTGTTTCATTCTTGATCTAAGATTGCTCTTTGTTATTTTTCTGCATAATTCAGTGAATTGAGTTTTGGATCCAAGTTTTTCTCTACGGCTTTCATCTTCCTTTCTTCTTCAATTTGTCTTCTACTTTGATCAAGGAAGGGTTTGAGATCTAGACTTGTTTTCTAGTCTCATTGATTCCCTGAGATCAATTTTATTTTGAAATTAAGTTGAGTTCTTGGCTGCTCTTCTATTTTTACTGTTCCATTGGCTTTCAATTTACTTTCAAGCAATTTAATTCTTCTGCACTTGTTCTTCATTTTAGATTTCTGTTCATGATCCCAATCTCCTTTCCTGCATTCTGCACTTTCACATCTTTGTTCACATTGAGCTTGATTTAATTTCCTGCACATTTACATTTTCTGCAATTTAAATTTCTAGTTGCTTAATCTATTGCTCTCTTTAATTTCCTGCACCCAATCCCCTTTATATTTGATGCAATTTACAATTCTTGCAATTTAAGTTTCAGCTCTTTTACTTTCTTGTTCTTTAAGTTTCCTGCAATTTTATTTTCTGCATCTCTTAAATTCCTTGCAATTTACTTTCTGTTGATCAACATCACACAATTCACTCAATGTTAGCTTGACTAAACTAATCACCCACTAAAATTGCTTGATCCATCAATCCCTGTGGGATCGACCTCACTCTAAGTGAGTTATTACTACTTGATGCGACCCGGTACACTTGCCGGTTGGATTTGTGTGTTGGAAATTCGTTTTCCGCAAAAACACCATCACTTCAGATCTAAAAGTGATCAAAAGATCCCTAATACAATAGTTAAATGTTCTATTTATAATAAACTAGCTCCTAGGGTTTACAAGAGTAAGTAATTGATGCATAAATCCACTTCCGGGGCCCACTTGGTGTATGTTTGGGCTGAGCTTGATCAATCCACGAGCTGAGGCTTCTCTTGGAGTTGAACTCCGAGTTATGACGTGTTTTGGGCGTTCAACTCCGGATCATGACGTTTTTCTGGCGTTTAACTCCAGACAGCAGCATGTACTTGGCGTTCAACGCCAAGTTACGTCGTCAATTTCCGAATAAAGTATGGACTATTATATATTGCTGGAAAGCCCTGGATGTCTACTTTCCAACGCCGTTGAGAGCGCGCCATTTGGAGTTCTGTAGCTCCAGAAAATCTATTTTGAGTGCAGGGAGGTCAGATTCCAACAGCATCAGCAGTCCTTTTGTCAGCCTTTTTCGGAGTTTTGCTCAAGTCCCTCAATTTCAGCCAGAATTTACCTGAAATCACAGAAAAACACACAAACTCATAGTAAAGTCCAGAAATGTGAATTTAACATAAAAACTAATGAAAACATCCCTAAAAGTAGCTTGAACTTACTAAAAACTACCTAAAAACAATGCCAAAAAGCGTATAAATTATCCGCTCATCAGTACGCGTCGCATCCATTGCACCACCACCCCCGCGGACGCGCAATGCGTGCGTACGCGCAGATTCCCTTATTTCAAGCATCTCTTTTCTTCTCCTCTTTCCATTTCTTTCCATCTACTTTCTTCTTCCCTTCGTCTACCCTTCATCCAACACTTCCAAACACCACTTATAACCATTTAGTTAGTTAGTTACTTAGTTTCGTTTTCATTTCATTTTCCCTCTCATTATAAGTGTTGGATTACTAATTTTGTTTACTATACATTGCTGCTTACCATTAACTACTTGCCATTTTAGCATGCTTGTTTTTGGATGATCATTGTTGGAATCTTTAATTGAGGTTATAATTTGCTACTTGGTTTTGAGTTCTTCATGCTTACCTTTTAAGAATACCAAGTGATGAGAATTGCCTTCGAGCTTGTAACTCTTCTTGAATTGCATGATTTGGCCACCATGTGATTTGAACCTTATTCTTTGATTAAGCAAACTCTTGATATTGGATGTTGTGCATGTACTTTAATGCATTGTGTTTCATGATTATATGCATCCACATGCTTTTAGCTTGAATACTCTCATGCTTCTTTAATACTTGTTTTACCTTACAAGTTTACTTAAAGTATTTCAAGCATACTAGAATGAGTAAAGTGCATGCTTCTTTAGTGACATAGCTTTTATGCTAATGTGTGTTCTAAACCGCGCCATTTAGAATTCACACACTTATTTGTCATTAATGTCACATTAACTCACTCACTCAATTCTAGTGATTACCACCTCATTCCAATAATGCATGCTTCCTTGCTTTTGTTTTCTCATCTTATGGTGTTATACTTTTGTTTTTCATGAATGATACACCACAAGCAATAACAGAAGTGGAAGAAAGAGCATGCAGCAACCGGTTGACCTACCAGCTGAAGGTAGCAATCCAGAGAGTCGCCGTACCCCCTTGCTCATCTTTGAGTGCACCAAGGACGGTGCAAACTTTTAAGTGTGGGGAGGTTGTCCGACCAATCGGTGATTTTGGGTGACAAATTTCTAATTCCAATACTTTTGCATTTCATCTTAGTTTTTTTAGGATTTTTAGTTCATTTCCTTATTTTTGCATATATATACACAATAAGCTTAGTCAAAATAATAAAATTTTTCAAGATTTCTATCTATAGGGCATCTCAATTGATTTGAGTGAAAACCTTTCATAGAACTTGCTTGAATTATATATATCGTGGATCATGTTTTGAGCTAAGAACACACAAGCTTGTGAGATTTGAGCCTAATAGTGTGGTTACATCTTATAACCACTTATTTTCCTTCTTGTGTGCAATTGTTCTCTTCCTATGATTGTAACCTTTGATTTGTTTGATTCTTTATGTCCATTACTTTGTGTATTCATGCATTTATATGATTGAGGCCATCATTTCATTTAGCTCACTTACCCAAATAGCCTTACCTCTTATCATCCATTGTTAGCCAATTTGAGCCTACGATTAACCCACTTTGTTCTTTAATTTAGCACATTACAAGCCTTAGAGCGAAAAACAATAAATGTCCTTATTTGGATTTTTGATTAGCTTAGGCTAGTGTGTGTGTATCATTCAAGTGTGGGAATCTTAGGACGTTGGGAGAATAAAAGGGTAGTTTTGTATTTTTATTGAAATTATGGGGAATTGGGTACATACTCATGTATTGATCAAATGTAAAACCTTATGCATTGAGGTTCTTGTATATAGAAAGAAAAAAATGAGATAAACAAAAGAAAAAAAGAAAAGAAGAAGAAAAATAATATGAAAAAGAAAGAAAAAAAGAAGAAAAAGAAAGAAATAAAAAGGGGACAAAATGCCCCAAAGTAAAGTCCAATAAAGATCAATGCATAAGTGTTGTGAAATGAAAAGGGATACATGATTATGTGAAAAAGTGAGAAGAATAGGTAGTTAGGTTAGAACATAATTGTATAGAATGTCATAGGTTAGGTGGGAAGTTTAAGCTTATCAAAGATTCAAATTTCAAGCTCACTTGACCAAATATGCATCCTACCTTAACCCTAACCCCATTACAACCTAAAGAAAAGACCTCATGATACTTGTATGCATGCATGGAATAAATGTTGATTGTTAGAAGAAAAACAAATCTTAGAAAGCATGATTAGGAGAGAATTGAGTGAATCAACCCTAAACACTTGAGCGAATAGAGTGCAAACACATCCGGTGAGGGTTTGATGCTCAATTATATGTTTCCACCTACAATCATCACTTTTCATGCAAGTTTGTAAAAATATTTAAGAGCTCAATCCAATTATGGATTAGACTTGCTAGTCCTTGGCCCCTGTGCATACATGCCTCTTGGGAATTGATTTATTTTGACCAAGCAATTGCATTCATTTAGATAGTTGCATATAGGTAGATTGCATTTAGTTAGTTTACATTGAATAAATGCCATACCCTTACTTCGTTCTTGGTTTAAGCATGAGGACATACTTGGTTTAAGTGTAGGGAGGTTGATAAACCCCATTTGTAGGGTTTATCTTGTATTGAATTTAAGGAATTTTATGACCTTTTACCCACATTTATTTAATAAAATAGGTTTTGTGATTGTCTCCCAATTTGTGCTTAAGTGTGAAAACATGCTTTCTAGACCTTAAATTAGTTAATTTGAATTCACCTTTGATTCCACTAGATGCCTTGATGTGTTTGTTAGTGATTTCAGATTGAAAAGGCTAGTAATGGACCAAAGGAGTGAAGAGGAAAGCATGCGAAATGGAGAAATCATGAAAAGCCAAAGAGTTGAACTCGCCCATGGACGCGCGCGCGTACGAAGGCGCTTACGCACACCTTGCGAAATGGCCCATGGATGCGTACGCGTGCTGTGCGCCTACGCGTCGATGCTGATACTTGATTTTTAAGCGAATTCGCACCTAACGAATTCTCAAGGGTTGTGGGGCCCAATCCCAACCAACTTTGGCACCTAAACTGCTATTTAAAGCCAAAGATTGAAGAGCAAAGGGGATTGAATCATTCACACTCATTAGGATTAATTTAGTGTTAGTTTTAGAGAGAGAAGCTCTCACTTCTCTCTAGGATTAGGATTATGATTAGGTTTAGTTCTTAGATCTAGGTTTTCATTCATCTTCTTCCACTTCTACATTTCAATTCCTTGTTGTTACATTCATTCTTCTTCTATTCTTTTGTTGTAATCTCCTTTATGTTTCTTCTATATTTTGTTGTAGATCTACTATTGTTCCATCTACTTTCTTTCAATTCAATTCAAGGTAATTCATAATAATTGTGTTTCTTTTGATTGTTGTTGTTAATTCTTTGCAATAATAGTTGTTAGATTCTATTCTTGTTGTCAATTTACTATGCTTTTCTTTCATGCCTTCCAAGTGTTTGATAAAATGCTTGGTTAGATTTTAGAGTAAAATTTTATGCTCTTGGCTTGGAAAGGTAACTTAGGACTTCTTGAGTTGCTAATGTCCAAGTAATTGATGATTGGAATCCATTGACTCTAGTTCTCACTAATTGAATTAGTGGAGAGTTAGGACTTATGGACTAGGATTGATATAGCTCATTTGACTTTCCTTTACTATTAGTTAGAGGATGATTTAGTGAGATTAATCCTTGCCAATTCTTGTATTGTGGTTAGTGATTAAGATAGAAATCCTTGACCACCAACCCTTGCCAAGATCTTTTTAGCCATTAGTTTACTTTTTTCCATTTATCTTCCATGTCTCTTATCAAAACCCCAAAAATATCTCATAACCAATAACAAGACACTTTATTGTAATTCCTAGGGCGAACGACCCGAGGTTTAATACTTCGGTTTATAGATTTTAGGGGTTTGTTACTTGTGACAAACAAATTTTTGTATGAAAGGATTAGTGTTGGTTTAGAAACTATACTTGCAACGAGATTTCATTTGTAAAATTCTAAACCGTCAAAAATCCAATCATCACAGCCTTGTCCAGATTCCTAGCTGGATCAGCAATAAGATCTCTCCCCTTCTATGCCACCCTATGGAAGGGAAAGAGGTTTGAATGGACAGCGGAATGCGAACAAGCCTTCCAGGATTTCAAAAGATTTCTAGGACAACCACCTATTCTAACCTGGTGGTGCGCGAAATTGTGATCACTACAACTTCACACAACTAACCAACAAGTGCACTGGGTCGTCCAAGTAATACCTTACGTGAGTAAGGGTCGATCCCACGGAGATTGTTAGCATTGAAGCAAGCTATGGTCATCTTGTAAATCTTAGTTAGGCAAACTCAAATGTATATGATGATGAACGAAAATAACATAGAAGATAAGGATAGTGATACTTATGTATATCATTGGTGTAAGAGCTTCAGACAAGTGTATGAAGATGCCTTCCCTTCCGTCTCTCTGCTTTCCTACTGCCTTCATCCAATCCTTCTTACTCCTTTCCATGGCAAGCTCGTGTAGGGTTTCACTGTTGTCAGCAGCTACCTCCCATCCGCGCAGTGAAAGCTAATGCACGCACTCTGTCACAGTACTGCCAATCACCGGTTTGGTTCCCTCCCCTACCGGAATAGAATCACTCTTTTGCGTCTGTCACTAACGCCCAGTAGGTTACAGGTTTGAAGCACGTCACAGTCATTCAGTCATTGAATCCTACTCAGAATACCACAGACAAGGTTAGACCTTCCGGATTCTCTTGAATGCCGCCATCAGTTCTTGCCTATACCACGAAGACTCTGATCTCACGGAATGGTTGGCTCGTTTGTCAGGCGAGCACTCGGTTGTCAGGCGATCAACCATGCATCGTGCAATCAGGAATCCAAGAGATATTCACTAAGCCTCAGATGCTTGTAGAACAAGAATGGTTGTCAGTCACCTTGTTCATGGGTGAGAATGGTGATGGGCGTCAATCATCACCTTCATCATGTTGAAGAACAAGTGATATCTTGGTAAAAGAACAAGCGGAATTGAATGGAAGAACAATAGTAATTGCATTAATACTCGAGGTACAGCAGAGCTCCACACCTTAATCTATGGTGTGTAGAAACTCCACCGTTGAAAATACATAAGAACAAGGTCTAGGCATGGCCGAATGGCCAGCCTCCCAAAGAGGGTTCAATCATAAAAACATGATCAAAAGGCTCTCCCTAATACAATAGTAAAAGGTCCTACTTATAGAAAACTAGTACATAGATGAGTAAATGACATAAAAATCCACTTCCGGGCCCACTTGGTGTGTGCTTGGGCTGAGCAATGAAGCAATTTCGTGTAGAGACTCTCCTTGGAGTTAAACGCCAGCTTTAGTGCCAGTTTGGGCGTTTAACTCCCAATTAGGTGCCAGTTCCGGCGTTTAACGCTGGAATTTCTTGAGGTGACTTTGAACGCCGGTTTGGGCCATCAAATCTTGGGCAAAGTATGGACTATTATATATTGCTGGAAAGCCCAGGATGTCTACTTTCCAACTCCGTTGAGAGCGCGCCAATTGGGCTTCTGTAGCTCCAGAAAATCCACTTCGAGTGCAGGGAGGTCAAAATCCAACAGCATCTGCAGTCCTTTTGAGTCTCTGGATCAGATTTTGCTCAGGTCCCTCAATTTCAGCCAGAAAATACCTGAAATCACAGAAACACACAAACTCATAGTAAAGTCCAGAAAAGTGAATTTTAACTAAAAACTAATAAAAATATAATAAAACTAACTAGATCATACTAAAAATCTACTAAAAACAATGCCAAAAAGCATACAAATTATCCGCTCATCACAACACCAAACTTAAATTGTTGCTTGTCCCCAAGCAACTGAAGATCAAATAAGATAAAAAGAAGAGAATATGCAATGAACTCCAAAAACATCTATGAAGATCAGTATTAATTAGATGAGCGGGGCTTTTATCTTTTTGCCTCTGAATAGTTTTGGCATCTCACTCTATCCCTTGTAATTCAGAATGATTGGCTTCCTTAGGAACTTAGAATCCAGATAGTGTTATTGATTCTCCTAGTTAAGTATGATGATTCTTGAACACAGCTACTTATTGAGTCTTGGCTGTGGCCCAAAGCACTCTGTCTTCCAGTATTACCACCGGATACATACATGCCACAGACACATAATTGGGTGAACCTTTTCAGATTGTGACTCAGCTTTGCTAAAGTCCCCAATTAGAGGTGTCCAGGGTTCTTAAGCACACTCTTATTTGCCTTGGATCACAACTCTTATTCTTTCTTTTTCTTTCTTCTTTTTTTTTTTTCGGTTTTTTTTTTTCTTTTCGGTCTTTTTTTTTTCTGCTTTTTCTTGCTTCAAGAATCATTTTTAATGATTTTTCAGATCCTCAGTAACATGTCTCCTTTTTCATCATTCTTTCAAGAGCCAACATTCATGAACCACAAGTTCAAAAGACATATGCACTGTTCAAGCATACATTCAGAGAACAAAAGTGTTGCCACCACATCAAAATAATTAAACTATTATAAAATTCAGAATTCATGCAATTCTTTCCTTTTTAATTAAGCACGTTTTTATTAAGAGAGGTGATGGATTCATAGGACATTCATAACTTTAAGGCATAGACACAAAGACACTAATGATCACAAGACACAAACATGGATAAACATAAGGCATAAAAATCGAAAAACAGAAGAATAAAGAACAAGGAAATCAAGGAACGGGTCCACCTTAGTGATGGCGGCTCTTTCTTGCTCTTGAAGATCCTATGGAGTGCTTGAGCTCCTCAATGTCTCTTCCTTGTCTTTGTTGCTCCTCCCTCATGATTCTTTGGTCTTCTCTAATTTCATGGAGGAGAATGGAGTGTTCTTGATGCTCCACCCTTAGTTGTCCCATGTTGGAACTCAATTCTCCTAGGGAGGTGTTTAATTGCTCCCAAAAATTTTGTGGAGGAAAGTGCATCCCTTGAGGAATCTCAGGGATCTCATGGTGAGAGGGGTCTCTTGTGTACTCCATCCTTTTCTTGGTGATGGGCTTGTCCTCATCAATGGGGGTATCTCCCTCTATGTCAACTCCAACTGAATAACAGAGGTGACAGATGAGATGAGGAAAGGCTAACCTTGCCAAGGTGGAGGTCTTATCCGCCACCTTATAGAGTTCTTGGGCTATAACTTCATGAACCTCTATTTCTTCTCCAATCATGATGCTATGAATCATGATGGCCCGGTCTATGGTAACTTCGGACCGGTTGCTAGTGGGAATGATTGAGCGTTGTATGAACTCTAACCATCCTCTAGCCACGGGCTTGAGGTCATGCCTTCTCGATTGAACCGGCTTTCCTCTTGAATCTTGCTTCCATTGTGTGCCCTCTTCACATATGGTTGTGAGGACTTGGTCCAACCTTTGATCAAAGTTGACCCTTCTAGTGTAAGGATGCTCATCTCCTTGCATCATAGGCAAGTTGAACGCCACCCTCACACTCTCCGGACTAAAATCCAAGTATTTCCCCCGAACCATAGTGAGATAATTCTTGAGATTCGGGTTCACACTTTGGTCATGGTTCTTGGTGATCCATGCATTGGCATAGAACTCTTGAACCATCAAGATTCCGACTTGTTGAATGGGGTTGGTGAGTACTTCCCAACCTCTTCTTCGGATCTCATGGCGGATCTCCGGATATTCACCCTTTTTGAGTGAAAAGGGGACTTCGGGGATCACCTTCTTCAAGGCCACAACTTCATAGAAGTGGACTTGATGCACCCTTGAGAGGAATCTATCCATCTCCCATGACTCGGAGGTGGAAGCTTTTGCCTTCCCTTTCCTCTTTCTAGAGGTTTCTCCGGCCTTGGATGCCATAAACGGTTATGAAAAAGCAACGCTTTTACCACACCAAACTTAAAATGTTTGCTCGTCCTCGAGCAAAAGAAGAAAGAATAGAGTAGAAGAAGAAGAAATGAGGAAGAGGGGGAAGGTTTGTGTGTTCGGCCAATAAGGGAAAGAAAGGGTGTTTAGGTTGTGTGAAAATGAAGGGTTGAAGAAGGGTATATATAGGAGAGAGGGGTGTAATGGTTCGGCCATGGAGGGTGGGTTTGGGAGGGGAAGTGGTTTGAATTTGAAGGGTGAGGTTGGTGGGGATTTATGAAGGATGGATGTGAGTGGTGAAGAGAAAGATGGGATTTGATAGGTGAAGGGTTTTGGGGGAAGAGGTATTGAGGTGATTGGTGAGTGGGGGAAGAAGAGAGAGAGTGATGGTGGGGTCCTGTGGGGTCCACAGATCCTGTGGTGTCAAGAAAAAGTCATCCCTGCACCAAATGTTGCTCAAAATCATGTTTTGAGCTATTTCTGGCGTTAAACGCCGGGCTGGTGCCCATTCCTGGCGTTTAACGCCAGGTTGTTGCCCTTTACTGGCGTTTAACGCTAGTCTGGTGCCCCTTTCTGGCGTTAAACGCCCAGAATGGTGCCAGACTGGGCGTTAAACGCCCAACAGCTAGCATTACTGGCGTTTGAACGCCAGCTTCTTCTCCTCCAGGGTGTGCTGTTTTCTTCCTGTTTTTCATTCTGTTTTTGCTTTTTTCATTGTTTTTGTGACTTCTTATGATCATCAACCTACAAAAAAGATAAAATAACAAAAGGAAATAGTTAACTATAAAACATTGGGTTGCCTCCCAACAAGCGCTTCTTTAATGTCATTAGCTTGACAGAGGACTCTCATGGAGCTTCAGAAATGATCAGAGCAATGTTGGAACCTCCCAACACCAAACTTAGAGTTTGAATGTGGGGGTTCAACACCAAACTTAGAGTTTGGTTGTGGCCTCCCAACACCAAACTTAGAGTTTGACTGTGGGGGCTCTGCTTGGCTCTGTTTTGAGAGAAGCTCTTCATGCTTCCTCTCCATGATGATAGAGGGATGTCCTTGGGCCTTAAACACCAAGGATTCTTCATTCACTTGAATGATCAACTCTCCTCTATCAACATCAATCACAGCTTTGCTGTGGCTAGGAAGGGTCTGCCAAGGATGATGGATTCATCCATGCACTTCCCAGTCTCTAGGACTATGAAATCAGTAGGAATGTAATGGTCTTCAATCTTCACCAAAACATTCTCTACAAGTCCATGAGCTTGTTTTCTCGAATTGTCTGCCATCTCTAATGAGATTCTTGCAGCTTGCACCTCTAGGATCCCTAATTTCTCCATTACAGAGAGGGGCATGAGGTTTACACTTGACCCTAAGTCACACAAGGCCTTCTTGAAGGTCATGGTGCCTATGGTACAAGGTATAGAAAACTTCCCAGGATCCTGCCTCTTTTGAGGCAGTTTCTGCCTAGACAAGTCATCCAGTTCTTTGGTGAGCAAGGGAGGTTCATCCTCCCAAGTCTCATTTCCAAATAACTTGTCATTCAGTTTCATGATTGCTCCAGGGTATTTAGCAACTTGCTCTTCAGTGACATACTCATCCTCTTCAGAGGAAGAATACTCATCAGAGCTCATGAATGGCAGAAGTAAGTCCAATGGAATCTCTATGGTCTCATTTTGAGCCTCAGATTCCCATTGGAACTCAGAGGAGATTGGTACACGCTCACTGAGGTCTTCCTCAGTGGCGTCCTCCTCTTCTCTTTCCTCTCCATATTCGGCCATATCTATGGCTTTGCACTCTCCTTTTGGATTTTCCTCTGTATTACTTGGGAGAGTGCTAGGAGGGAGTTCAGTGACTTTCTTGCTCAGCTGACCCACTTGTCCTTCCAAATTTCTGATGGAGGACCTTGTTTCATTCATGAAACTTTGAGTGGTCTTTATTAGATCAGAGACCATTGTTGCTAAGTCAGAAGTATTCTGCTTAGAACTCTCTGTCTGCTGCTGAGAAGATGATGGAAAAGGCTTGCCATTGCTAAACCTGTTTCTTCCACCATTATTGTTATTGAGACCTTGTTGAGGTCTCTCTTGATTCTTCCATGAGAAATTGGGGTGATTTCACCATGAAGAATTGTAGGTGTTTCCATAGGGTTCTCCTAGGTAATTCACCTCTTCCATAGAAGGGTTCTCAGGATCATAGGCTTCTTCCTCAGATGAAGCTTCCTTAATACTGCTTGGTGCATTTTGCATTCCAGACAGACTTTGAGAAATCAAATTGACTTGTTGAGTCAATATCTTGTTCTGAGCCAATATGGCATTCAGAGTATCAATCTCAAGAACTCCTTTCTTCTGACTAGTCCCATTGTTCACAGGATTCCTTTCAGAAGTGTACATGAATGGTTATTTGCAACCATTTCAATCAATTCTTGAGCTTCTGCAGGCGTCTTCTTCAGATGAAGAGATCCTCCAGCAGAGCTATCCAAAGACATCTTGGATAGTTCAGAGAGACCATCATAGAAAATACCTATGATGCTCCATTCAGAAAGCATGTCTGAAGGACATCTTCTGAGTAATTGTTTGTATCTTTCCCAAGCTTCATAGAGGGATTCTCCATCCTTCTGTCTGAAGGTCTGGACTTCCACTCTAAGCTTACTCCATCTTTGTGGTGGAAAGAACTTTGCCAAGAAGGCATTGACTAGCTTTTCCCAAGAGTCCAGGCTTTCTTTAGGTTGAGAATCCAACCATATTCTAGGTCTGTCTCTTACAGCAAAAGGGAATAGCATCAGTCTGTAGACCTCAGGGTTAACCCCATTAGTCTTGACTGTGTCACAGATTTGCAAGAATTCAGCTAAGAACTGATGAGGATCTTCCATTGGAAGTCCATGGAACTTGCAATTCTGTTGCATTAGAGAAACTAATTGAGGCTTAAGCTCAAAGTTGTTTGCTCCAATGGCAGGGATAGAGATGCTTCTCCCATAGAAATCAGGAGTAGGTGCAGTGAAGTCACCCAGCACCTTCCTTGCATTGTTGGCATTGTTGTTGTTTTCGGCTGTCATGTCTTCTTCTTCTTTGAAGAATTCGGTCAGGTCCTCTAAAGAGAGTTGTGCTTTGGCTTCTCTTAGCTTTCTCTTCAAGGTCCTTTCAGGTTCAGGGTCAGCTTCAACAAGAATGCCTTTGTCTTTGTTCCTGCTCATATGAAAGAGAAGAAAACAAGAAAATATGGAATCCTCTATGTCACAGTATAGAGATTCCTTGAGGTGTCAGAGGAAAAGAAAAGTAGAAGACAGAAGTAGAAAATTCGAACTTATCAAAGAAGATGGAGTTCGAATTTTGCATTAAAGAATAGTGTTAGTCCATGAATAGAAGGATGTGAGAAGAAGGGAAGTAATTTTCGAAAATTTAAGTAAAAGATTTGAAAACATTTTGAAAAACACTTAATTGATTTTCGAAAATAAGAGTGGAAAAGAAATCAAGTGATTTTTGAAAAAGATTTTGAAATTAGAAATTAAAAAGATTTGATTGAAAACTTATTTAAAAAAAAAGATGTGATTGAAAAATTATGGTTTTAAAAAGATATGATTGAAAAGATATGATTTGAAAACAATTTTAAAAGATATGATTTGAAAACAATTTGAAAAGATATGATTTGAAAATTAATGACTTGCCTAACAAGAAAAGATATGATTCAAACATAAAACCTTTCTTAATAGAAAAGGCAAAAAATGTTCAATCAAATCATTAATTGTTAGTAAGTATCTTTGAAAAAGGAAAGAAATTGATTTTGAAAACATTTGATTGAAAAGATATGATTTGAAAGATATTTGGTTTTGAAAAACTTTGAAAACTTGAAAAAAAATTGATTTGAAAACAAAATCTTCCCCCTAGCACCATCCTGGCGTTAAACGCCCAGAATGGTATACATTCTGGCGTTTAACGCCCAAAATGCTACCTCTTTGGGCGTTAAACGCCCAACCAGGTACCCTGGCTGGCGTTTAAACGCCAGTCTGCCTTCTTCACTGGGCATTTTTGAATGCTCAGCTTTTTCTGTATAATTCCTCTGCAGTATGTTCTGAATCTTCAATTCTTTGTATCATTGACTTGAAAAGACACAAATTAAAAATATTTTTTGGATTTTTAATAATCAAAATGCAACAAGAATCAATTAACAATGCATGCAAGACACCAATCTTAGCAGTTTGTGTGCTACTGACACTATATAAGACACATGAACACTCAAGTCAATAGAATTTAAAGATCAAAACAAGAAATATATGCATGGATTCGAAAAATATAACAAAAAACATGCATTTGACACCAAACTTAAGATGAGACTCTAGACTCAAACAAGAAATATTTTTGGATTTTATGGTTTTGCAAATTTTTTTTTTGTTTTTGTATTTTTCGAAAATTAAGTGGGAAAAGGTATCAAAATTCTTAATGAGAATTCCAGGAATCAGTGCAATGCTAGTCTAAGACTCCGGTCCAGGAATTAGACATGGCTTCACAGCCAGCCAAGCTTTCAAAGAAAGCTTCGGTCCAAAACACTAGACATGACCAAAGGTCAGCCAAGCCTTAGCAGATCACTGCTCCAAAAGCAAAATTGATGAAAATCAACAAGCTCTTGTGGTGATAAGTTGGAACCTCGGTCCAATCAGATTAGACATGGCTTCTCAGCCAGCCAGATTTCAACAAATCATCATGAAACTCTAGAATTCATCTTCAAGAATTTCGAAAAAAATAAATACCTAATCTAAGCAACAAGATGAACCGTCAGTTGTCCAAACTAGAACAATCCCAGGCATTGTTACCAAAGCTTGCTCAAAACTTGAACAATCCCCGGCAACGGCGCCAAAAACTTGGTGCGCGAAATTGTGATCACTACAACTTCACACAACTAACCAGCAAGTGCACTGGGTCGTCCAAGTAATACCTTACGTGAGTAAGGGTCGATCCCACGGAGATTGTTAGCATTGAAGCAAGCTATGGTCATCTTGTAAATCTTAGTCAGGCAAACTCAAATGTATATGATGATGAACGAAAATAACATAGAAGATAAGGATAGTGATACTTATGTATATCATTGGTGTAAGAGCTTCAGACAAGTGTATGAAGATGCCTTCCCTTCCGTCTCTCTGCTTTCCTACTGCCTTCATACAATCCTTCTTACTCCTTTCCATGGCAAGCTCGTGTAGGGTTTCACTGTTGTCAGCAGCTACCTCCCATCCGCGCAGTGAAAGCTAATGCACGCACTCTGTCACAGTACTGCCAATCACCGGTTTGGTTCCCTCCCCTACCGGAATAGAATCACTCTTTTGCGTCTGTCACTAACGCCCAGTAGGTTACAGGTTTGAAGCACGTCACAGTCATTCAGTCATTGAATCCTACTCAGAATACCACAGACAAGGTTAGACCTTCCGGATTCTCTTGAATGCCGCCATCAGTTCTTGCCTATACCACGAAGACTCTGATCTCACGGAATGGTTGGCTCGTTTGTCAGGCGAGCACTCGTTTGTCAGGCGAGCACTCGGTTGTCAGGCGATCAACCATGCATCGTGCAATCAGGAATCCAAGAGATATTCACTAAGCCTCAGATGCTTGTAGAACAAGAATGGTTGTCAGTCACCTTGTTCATGGGTGAGAATGGTGATGGGCGTCAATCATCACCTTCATCATGTTGAAGAACAAGTGATATCTTGGTAAAAGAACAAGCGGAATTGAATGGAAGAACAATAGTAATTGCATTAATACTCGAGGTACAGCAGAGCTCCACACCTTAATCTATGGTGTGTAAAACTCCACCGTTGAAAATACATAAGAACAAGGTCTAGGCATGGCCGAATGGCCAGCCTCCCAAAGAGGGTTCAATCATAAAAACATGATCAAAAGGCTCTCCCTAATACAATAGTAAAAGGTCCTACTTATAGAAAACTAGTACATAGATGAGTAAATGACATAAAAATCCACTTCCGGGCCCACTTGGTGTGTGCTTGGGCTGAGCAATGAAGCAATTTCATGTAGAGACTCTCCTTGGAGTTAAACGCCAGCTTTAGTGCCAGTTTGGGCGTTTAACTCCCAATTAGGTGCCAGTTCCGGCGTTTAACGCTGGAATTTCTTGAGGTGACTTTGAACGCCGGTTTGGGCCATCAAATCTTGGGCAAAGTATGGACTATTATATATTGCTGGAAAGCCCAGGATGTCTACTTTCCAACGCCGTTGAGAGCGCCCCAATTGGGCTTCTGTAGCTCCAGAAAATCCACTTCGAGTGCAGGGAGGTCAGAATCCAACAGCATCTGCAGTCCTTTTGAGTCTCTGGATCAGATTTTTGCTCAGGTCCCTCAATTTCAGCCAGAAAATACCTGAAATCACAGAAAAACACACAAACTCATAGTAAAGTCCAGAAAAGTGAATTTTAACTAAAAACTAATAAAAATATAATAAAAACTAACTAGATTATACTAAAAATCTACTAAAAACAATGCCAAAAAGCATACAAATTATCCGCTCATCACCTGGCCACGGGAAGGAGAACCGCTTGTATTGTACCTCGCGGTAGGAAATTGGGCAATAGCTTCGGTACTGATCCGAGAAGACGGCAGCGGACTGCAACCCATATACTTCATCAGCAAGGCACTACAGGGGTCCGAATTGAACTATCAAAAAATAGAAAAATTTGCCTATACTCTCATACTAACATCTCGTCGACCTCGCCCATATTTCCAAGCCCACATCATCAGGGTTCGGACTAACCAGCCCATAAAAGGCATTTTACAGAAAACAGACTTAGTAGGAAGAATCCTGCAATGGGCAGTCGAGTTATCCGAATTCGACCTTCAGTATAAAGCTCAGACAGTCATCAAATCACAGTATCTGGCCGACTTCATTACAAAGTTTACGGACAACCCAGAAATCCCTACAAAATGGAATCTTTACGTAGACGGTTCCTCAAATAAAACCGGAAGTGGCGCAGGAGTGATAATAGAGAGCGATCAGGGAACTCAAATCGAACTTTCACTCAAATTCGGGTTCCCTACCTCAAACAACCAGGCTGAATATGAGGCACTACTAGCTGGTTTGAAGCTGGCTAAGGAGGTTGAAGCTCAAAAGCTTACCATCTTCAACGACTCACAAGTAGTCACCTCACAAATAACAGGGAACTACCAAGCCAAGGATCCCATCATGAAAAAGTACTTGGACAAATCCAGGGAACAGCTCAGACCCATTTTTAGGATTTATCTTGTATTGAATTTAGAGTATTTTGATAACCTTTTCTCGCATTTAGCCTATGAATTGGCATGGTTTTGTAACCTCTCCCGTATTTGTGCTTAAGTGTAAAAACATGTTTCTTAAGCCTTATTTTGATGAATTCTAATTCCTCTTTGATTCCACGAGATGCCTTGATGTGATTGCTAGTAATTCCAGGATTGAAATAGACTAGGCATGGATCAAAGGGAGCAAGGAAGGAAGCATACAAGTGGAGAGAAGCATAAAAAGTTAAAGAAGTAAAGTCAGCCAAGCACGCGCACGCGAACAAGGCGCCCGCGCGCACATTGCAGAATCGGCCAAGGATGCGCACGCGTACCGTGCGCGCACGCGTACTGTGCGCGCACGCGTCAAAGTTCGCACATGACTTCATTAAAAGCAACACGTGCCTGGCGATTTGGAAGGGTTTCTGAACCCATTTTGGCACCAATTACTGATAAAAAGGAATAAAAGGATCAAGGATTGAAGGGGGAAGACAATGAGAAGTTAGTTACAATTAGTGATAGCTTTAGTTTAGAGTTAGTTTTTAGAGAGAGAAGCTCTCACTTCTCTCTAGAATTAGGATTAGGTTTAGGTTAATCTCTCCTCTTAGATCTAGGTTTAATTCATGCATTAATTCACTTCTCCTTTATCAAGTTTTAATCTTCTCTTCTTCCTCTTTCTAGTTATGTGCTTTAATAATTGTAATTCTTCATATTGTTTTGGATAGATTGTTGTTCATTTGTTTTCTTTCAATAATGCAATTTGAGGTAATTCATGATAATTGTGATTTTCTTGATTTGTTGTTATTAATTCTTTGCAATAATTGTTGTTAGATTTCTTTCTTGTTGTTGATTTACTATGCTTTCCTTTTGTGCCTTCCAAGTGTTTGATGAAATGCTTGGTGGGGTTTTAGTGTAGGTTTTATTCCTCTTGGCCTAGGTAGAGTAATTAGTGAGTCTTGAGTTGTCTAATTCCTTTGTTGATTGATAATTAGAAGTTGCTAATTGATTTGAATGCCTCTAAAGCTATTCTTTCCTTTAGGAGTTGATTAGGACTTGAGGAATCAAATTGATTCATCCACTTGACTTTCCTCCATGGTTAGAGGTTAACTAAGTGGGAGCAATGGACAATTTGTTATCACAATTGAGGAGGATAATTAGGATAGGACTTCTAGTTCTCATATCTTGCCAAGAGCTTTCTTAGTTGTTAGTTTATTTCCTTTGCCCTTTATATTTCTTGTCCAAAATCTTAAAAACCCTAAATAACTCACAACCAATAACAAGACACTTCATTACAATTCCTAGGGAGAACGACCCGAGGTTCAATACTTTGGTTTATAAATTTAGGGGTTTGTACTTGTGACAAACAACTTTTTGTATGAAAGGATTATTGTTTAGTTTAGAAACTATACTTTACAACGAGATTTCATTAGTAAAATTCTAAACCGTCAAAAATCCGTTCATCAAAATGGCGCCGTTGCCGGGGAGATGCAATGGTGTTATGTTATTGGTTATTGTATATATGTGAATAGTGTGAATATCTTGCTTTTTGCTTTAATTGTTAGTTGTAGAATTTTGTTTCTCTTGTTTTCTATTAGCTTTTGTCTTTACTTTCCCTTGCTACCATAGATTCTCACTTTGGCTATGAGCTTAGTTACAATTGTGTTGTAGGTAATGGGAACTTCAATGAGGGATGTGTATCAAGGATGGGACACTCAAAGGTGGGAGGAGCCATTTGCATATGATCAATCTTCATGGCAACAACCTCCACCAATGCACTATGAAGAAGAGCCATTCTATGATGCATATCAATCCAATGGCTATGGTAAATCTCCTTGTGATTTTCAAGAACCACCACCATATGCCTATGTCCCATATCCCCAACATAACTCTCAACCATACTCACAAGCCCCTTCTCACCAACCACCTTCATATGACCCTAATCCATATCCATCCTACCAACAACCATATGAGCCATATAAACCACATATAAAGCCACCGCCACTCCAACATCAACACTTTCAGGAGCCACCCCCTCCATATTATTACCAAGATGAACCACCTCCAATATAAGAAACTTTCCAACCACAAGATGAATACTACTTTCCACCACAACCTCCCATGGAAGAATATTCATGTCCTTTAATCCAAGAGCCCTATGGTCCTACTCATGATATCCAAGAGGAACAAGAGTCAAGGGATTATCTCAAGGAAGCATTGGATCAATTTCAAGCAACCATGGAGTGTGTTGTGCAACAAGTGGAGAGAATGGAAAACATAGAACCACCACAACTCTACCAAGAAGAACCACCTTCCTACTATGAACCTTCCCTCCAATTTGATGAACACTTCCACCCACCCCAACCTGTAATGGATGAAACCCTTGGTGTTCTTGTTCAAGGGCAAGAAGAGATGAGAAGTTAGTTACAATTAGTGATAGCTTTAGTTTAGAGTTAGTTTTTAGAGAGAGAAGCTCTCACTTCTCTCTAGAATTAGGATTAGGTTTAGGTTAATCTCTCCTCTTAGATCTAGGTTTAATTCATGCATTAATTCACTTCTCCTTTATCAAGTTTTAATCTTCTCTTCTTCCTCTTTCTAGTTATGTGCTTTAATAATTGTAATTCTTCATTTTGTTTTGGATAGATTGTTGTTCATTTGTTTTCTTTCAATAATGCAATTTGAGGTAATTCATGATAATTGTGATTTCCTTGATTTGTTGTTGTTAATTCTTTGCAATAATTGTTGTTAGATTTCTTTCTTGTTGTTGATTTACTATGCTTTCCTTTTGTGCCTTCCAAGTGTTTGATGAAATGCTTGGTTGGATTTTTGTGTAGATTTTGTTCCTCTTGGCCTAGGTAGAGTAATTAGTGACTCTTGCGTTGTCTAATTCCCTTGTTGATTGATGATTAGAAGTTGCTAAATGATTTGAATACCTCTAAAGCTAGTCTTTCCTTTAGGAGTTGATTAGGACTTGAGGAATCAAATTGATTCATCCACTTGACTTTCCTCTATGGTTAGAGGTTAACTAAGTGGGAGCAATGGACAATTTGTCATCACAATTGAATGGGATAACTAGGATAGGACTTCTAGTTCTCATATCTTGCCAAGAGCTTTGTTAGTTGTTAGTTTATTTTCTTTGCCATTTATATTTCTTGTCCAAAATCTTAAAAACCCCAAATATAACTCACAACCAATAACAAGACACTTCATTACAATTCCTAGGGAGAACGACCCGAGGTTTAAATACTTCAGTTTATAGATTTTAGGGGTTTGTACTTGTGACAAACAACTTTTTGTAAGAAAGGATTATTGTTTGGTTTATAAACTATACTTTACAACGAGATTTCATTAGTAAAATTCTAAACCGTCAAAAATCCGTTCATCACTGATGCACTCTCAAAACTAGCCAGCACCAAATCAGGGGGCAACAATATAAGCCTCATCTAGGAAATGTTGCAGAACCCGTCAATCTCGGAAGAAGAAAAGGTCCTAGCCATAACAGGTCTGGATCAAGGATGGATGACTCCCATAATTAACTACCTCAAAATAGAAACACTCCCTACAGATAAAAAGGAGGCAAAGAGGTTAAAATGGGAGGCACAATACTACACTATCACAAACAATACTCTATATAAGAGAGGGATTTCAACACCACTGTTAAAATGTGTAACGACTTCCAACACAAAAGAAGTTTTAGAAGAAGTACACAACGGCATCTGTGGCAACCATCTCGGAGCACAGGCCCTTACCAAAAAAGTACTCCGGACCGGATTCTATTGGCCGACTCTACAAAAAGAAGCAACAGAATTCGTAAAGATATGTCCACCATGTCAGAAACATGCCAACTTTCACATCGCCCCACCAGAGGAGCTTATCAGCGTAACCTCACCTTGGCCATTCGCAAAATGGGGACTCGACCTTTTCGGTCCTTTCCCTCAAGGATCTGGACAAGTCAAATTCCTCATTGTGGGGGTAGACTATTTCACAAAATGGATTAAGGCGGAACCCCTAGCTAACGCCACTGCTCAAAGAAGTCGAAAATTCCTATATATAAACATTGTCACAAGGTTTGGGATTCCATACTCCATCACCACAAACAATGGCACTCAATTTACAGATGCAGGCTTCAGAAAATTGGTAGCCGATCTGAACATAAAACACCAATTCACATCTGTAGAACACCCCCAGGCCAACGGACAAGCAGAAGCTGCTAACAAAGTCATATTAACCGGCTTAAAACGGAGATTACATGATGCAAAGGGAACCTAGGTTGAAGAGCTCCCGCAAGTCCTATGGGCTTATCGGACAACTCCACACTCCACCACAAAGGAATCACCTTTCTGATTAGCTTACGGAATGGAGGCAATGATCCCAGTGGAGGTCGAAGAAGGATCGCCCAGAGTGATCCACTACAGTGAAGAGGCCAACTCCCAACTTCAAAGGGAAGAACTCGACCTACTTTCAGAAATCTGAGAAAGAGCTCGGATCAGGGAAGAGGTAGTAAAATGTCGAATGGCTTCAAGATACAATTAAAAGGTAGTGTCACGAGGTTTTACCGAGAACGACCTCGTCCTAATCCGAAATGACATCGGAACAACTCGACCTGGAGAAGAAAAGCTGGCAGGAAACTGGAAGGGACCCTACCGAGTCATAGAAATACTCGGAAGAGGCTACTACAAGCGATTCGAACTCGAAGGGCGAGAGCTCCCAAGGTCATGGCACGCCTGCAACTTAAGAAGGTACTACAGTTAGGAGATAGTAAAGGATCTTAGGATGAGGCGCATTCTTTTTCCTTAAAAAGGTTTTTTAACGAGGCACCAAGCCAAGATCCATGAAATACCTAACTTAGGGAGGTAAAACTCCGACATGTATGTATTTGCATATTTTCTTTTCGAATATAAGTTTTTTTAGATTTTCAACAAATCCTTTATCAAGACACATTAATCTGAAAATGCAAAATTTCATCGCCCGATTATAAAGTTATAGATCAGCATAAGTGAAAACTAAATTCACTGCCTGATCACGATAAAAGACCAACAAAGATGAAAACTGAATTCATCAAAGGTCGACCAAGCAAGGATCAAATCCAATCTCTACAAAATCGGCAAAGATGAAAAGCGACAAAAACATATTAAATGCAAGAAGTTATCAAAAGTGACCCATAGGAAAGGACCTGATGAAGTCTTAATAAAAATGGGTTGCTAAAAAATAACTTAAAATACAGACCGATATGAAGAAGTCGGACCAGTCACAATAGCAAAGTTATAACAAGTAAATCCCTAAAAAGAGGCCTGGCCAGCCCTAAAAAAGAAGATTACTACAAATAACTTAGAAGGGACCGACATGACGAAGTCGGCCTCCCACGAAAAAATGAAGTCGGCCTCCCACAAACAACAATAAGTTATACAGTAATCCACACGAAAAGACCTGACAAAGGCCCAAACAAAAGGATTACTAAAGATAACTTCCAAAAGATCGATATGAAGACAGAAGGCAATTGATAAACCACTATTTCATGGTTTATCTTGTTCCCAATTGAGTGGATTTTATCAACTCTTTACCCACTTATTCATACTATTTGCATGGTTTTACATTTGCCTTCCTAATTATGTGCTTTGATTGAAAACATGCTTCTTTGGCCTTAAGTTCCCTATGTTTAATCCTCTCTTATTACCATTAGATGATTTGATATGTGTGTTAAGTGATTTCAGGGATTACAGGGCAGGAATGATTTAGAGGATGGAAATGAAGCATGCAAAAGAGGAAGGAATACAAGAAGTTGAAGGAACTGCAAAGCTGTCCAGCCTAACCTCTTCGCACTCAAACAGTTATAACTTTTGCTACAGAGGTCCAAATGACATGGTTCCAATTGCGTTGGAAGCTAACGTCTGGGACTTCGATTTGATATATGATATGCCATAGTGGCCCTGACGCTAGGCAACGCAACCGCGTGCTCCATGCGACCGCGTCGCAGTGACGAAAAACCAGCGTGGTAGATTTCTTCTCCAGCGATTTCTGGGCTGTTTTCGACCCAGTTTTCGACCCAGAAATCTCAGTTTAGAGGCTATAAAGAAGAGGGATTGCATCCATTCAGATCATGCTTTCATAATTCACTTTTCATGTTTTAGATGTAGTTTTTAGAGAGAGAGGTTCTCTCCTCTCCCTTAGGATTTAGGTAGAGTTTTTAGAAATTAGGATTTAGGACTTCTCTTAGTTTTAGGAGTGACTCTGAATCCCAGGTTTAATGTTTCCTTGTTTTAAGCTTCCCTTTTATTTTATTTTACTTTGGATTGATTATTTACTTTTGCTATTTAATTTATGAATTCTTCCATGTTACAGATTATTATTTGAATTAATATTATTTGAGGTATTTCAGATTGATGATTGTTGTCTTTTATTTATATAAATAATTTGGATTTTCCTGTTACCCTTTTGGCTTTGGTTGAGTAATTGGTGACTCTTGAGTTATCAAACTCATTGTTGATTGAAAATTGGATTTCTTCATTTCATTAATTCAAGGTCCAATAACTCTGACTTTTCCCAAGGAAAGACTAGGATCTGAGGAATCAAAATTAATTCATCCACTTAACTTACCTTCATAGTTAGAGGTTAACAAAGTGGGAGAAAAATACAATTCTCATTGTAATTGATAAGGATAGGACTCCCAGTTCTTATACCTTGCCAAGAGTTTATTTTAGAGTTATTTATTTATTTTTATTGCTTTGAAAATATACCTGTGCCCATTGCCCAAATTCCAAAAACCCCAATTTTACCTTTTTCATAGCCAATAATAAGAACATACCTCCTTGCAATTCCTTGAGAAGACGACCCGAGGTTTAAATACTCGATTATCAATTTTAAAGGGGTTTGTTACTTGTGACAACCAAAACGTTTACACGAAAGGATTTTTGTTGGTTTAGAAACTATATCTACAACGCGACTATTTTTATAAAATTCTTTACTAGCAAAAATCCTAACGTCAGCAATCAAGAGAGATCGGAACGCAAGGTTCCAACACCCTGAAGATTCCTGACGAATATTAAAGCAAAGTAATCGACAAACAGAAACAAAGTGGCTATAAAAAATAAGACCTAAGAGGCCACCTGAAGTCGACCCCAAAAGGCCTGCAAAGCTACCTTGATTTTTCAAAATAAAGTTGCTAAAAAAGCAACTAGAAAGTATCCAAAAGTCAGAACCGTATAACTACAAAATAAAAAGAGTTTAAAGCCCACAAGCTGGGCGATACACAAATACACCAAGAAACAATCATAGAGGATCCAAGGACTTCCCAGTTGTAGCATCCCGGGGTGAAGGAGGACGAATCTGAAGAGGAACCGCATCAACCGTCCCATCATCCCAGTTTAGAATTTGGACGTATGGATCAGACTCAGGCTGAGCGACCTCAGCTACCTCAGCTGCCTGAACTGAAGAGGGTGGCGCAACGGAGGCTTTAGTAGCAGGAACAGGAGGAGGGTCAACTTCATCATCATCAGGGTCATCTGGGACTATCTTACCATCTTTTACGTTGTTGTCCAAGCTGAAAAGAATAAGGTCAAGATCGGACGCAAGAACTCAAACTTGATCCCTTAGATTCTCATAAGTAGCATTTACACTGCCCACAAGATGACCCTGGAGCTCAGCATAATCAGCTCGGGATGACTCCAACTCCTCCTTCAAACCCATCATCTCCCTATAAGTTGTAACATAGCTATTCTTATGCTTCAAAGCCATATCTTCAGACAACTTGGCAGAAGCCGCCAAAGCAACAACCCGAGTTTTCTCCCCCTTCAACTCTTTCTTAAACTCGGCCACTTTCACCTCAAGCTCCTCTTTCAAGCCCTTAATCCGATCAAATTCTGACTTGGCCTCCTCCATAAGGTCTTTGTAGCATGGATAGGAAGATCTTGAGCGGTCCGGTATAAAGCTGCTCCCATGTGTGCCAGTTTAATACCACTCCGAGTGATAAAATCCAAATGATGAAGAATGGATACATCATCAGTAGGCATGTCACCATAAGGAGCAATTTGTTGATCAACAAACCCGACAGCATCAAAGTCGGGAGCATCTAGATTAAAAGGCTCGACAGTCCGGGGTCTTTTTGGAGGAGGAACGACAGTAGGAGAAAAAGTAGCAGCAGAGATCTGGGGAGGATTAACTAAATGGACCTGAGGTGTTGGGATCACCCTCCTCGGCCCAGTAGAACTCGAGATCGGTCTCTTAGGAGGAACTTGAGAAGATCCTTCCCCTGTAGCCTTAGCCGAAATATTCTGCGCAGCAATAGCCTTCCTCGCCTTTTTAAAGGCTTTCATGGAATCATTGGTCTTGGCCATCTCTGAAAGAACAAATCAAAACAAGTTACAAAGCTGGAGGAAAAGAAGTAAAAACAAACAAAGCATAAAAAAAGAAGTCGGTCACTACCCAGTTCGGCTCGGACAAGAGAAGGGTCCCCCAAAAATCTCTTTGTGTCAAGATGGGGAGGTTCCCCCCAAATATTCTCCAACACATTTACAAAGACCTGCTCGACCTCATCAAGCATCTCCCATGAGTATCGAGACACTACAACATTCTTCTGCCAACACAAAGGGAAAGCAGGTTCACCATTCGCCTCTAAGAAAAAAGGTCGAGCTCCCTCAACAGCTCGAACTTTGAAAAAGTAGTTCTTAAAGTCCCTAAAGGACTCATCATACATGGAAAAGACTTTGTACCCTTGGACAGACCTGAAAGAAACCCAAGAAGCTTTCCTTTTGGTAGTCCCAAGCTTGGTCAGAACAAAGAGATATAGAAAGAGAGTTTGAGAAGGTGTGACATCTAATTCTTGGCAGAGCAACTGAAAGATCTTGATAAAACCCCAAGAGTTCGGATGGAGCTGGGATAGAGAAACGTTACACGACCACAACAAGTCAGTCTCAAAGGAAGTAAAAGGGAAAGTAATGTTCAACTGGCTGAAAAAATAGTCATAGGCATAAAAGAAGGGACGCTTCCTTTGAACCAAGGTCGGGAAACAAACCTTCTCATCAAAATCAGGTGCTACATGCTCATAATCTTTCTCTTGGGCACGACTACTACAAATCCTATGACGTTTTCTCAGCGCTGCACAGAACTCAGCATCTACCACGGAGACACACATCAACATGAGGGAGTCCAGCCAGTCGAACATACCCTCAGGAATCTTGGAAGACATCTCAACAATATTTTTGCGAGAAGATATGGCCAACTAGTCCTACAGCAAGAAAAAGAAAATGGATTACTAACCAAAACAGCTCGGGCGACATGAAAACATCTCGGACAAATATGACTTCGAGCATACAAACAGTAAAAGGAAAACCCCAAGACGCACACCAAGGTCCAGGGGCATCCTTTGGAGGCAGTGACAGAGTAAGGGCTCAAAAAAAATCTACAAGGCTAGCATCACAACAAAACTCTCAGCAAAGAAAATAACCCTCTTCTAACAAGCAACGTCCCGAGAAGATAAAGACGAAAATCAAAGCAAAGTCATCAGAAAATCGTCGTCTCTTACAAATCTATCAACAAAACTATCAACAAGGTGAAAGTCATCAAAGGAGCAACCTTTTTCAAAACAGCAGTTCATAAAACCTCAAAAAATCAAAAATGCGATCAGAAAGTAGTGACAACATGCGAAGCCCTAAAAGTGCCAAACTATCAGGAAATTCACCCGAGAACATACATAAGGTCGAAAGAAAACCAGAAAACATGCATCACAGTGATAACCAAGCATGGTAATACGAAAACGTTCAAGCTTTCCAACATAAACTCAAGCAAAACCGAAACTATACCCAGAATAGAATAATGCAACCACAAGAAAAGAATGACAAAAGAAGTAAAAGAAATAAAAAGAAGAACCAACCTAAAAGAAAGTGCTGAAGAAGTGGGAGACGAAAAGACAAAATCCGAAACTGCCTTCGAGGAAAGAAAACACCAACGACCACCAATGGCGTCACAGAGAGAAGCGTGGAGACGCGAAAAACCCAAGAATACAAAGAAGCACAAAAACGGAAGAACTTGAGAAACGAAAGGGTAAAATGCCAACAGTCAGATAAGAAGAAGCGAAGAGAGAAAAAACTGAAGCTTTCAAAATTCAAATGATACAAAGAGGGAAGCGAAAGAAACGGCAAAAGAAGAGTTAAATAAGTCTTTAAAAACCCTTGCACGTTTCCAAGAAAAGGCACGGAGAACAAAACGCATGTACCATTAAAAGAGGAGAGAGGAAAACATTCCGCATTCAAGCTGCCAAATAAAAGCTCTACGACGAGTTCGACAAATGCTCGAGCACGGCTTTTCCAAATAAGAGATCGAAGTCTAGCAAAAAGACACGATCTCAAGGGAAAGACCGAGCTCAAGCAGGGGCACTGTTCATACCCTGGGTCGAGCTGTACGACCCAGGATGACCGAAGACAAAGTCGACCGACCTGTTCAGATCAGGATCACCCGACTTCTTTATAAAAGAGGTCGGCCAAACCACTACAGAGGCCCAAGAAGGCCCAAACAGAGGAACACGACCCAAATCTAAAGGCAGCCCAAAGCCTATAAAGATAAAGGCGGTTCCTTAAATATAAGATAACTTCACTCCAAGATAAGATAAGATAACTATCTTATCCCAAAGAAAGATCATTCTACATCATTATAAATACACTGGAGCACCCAAGTATAACTCATACTCTGATTCTACTAAAAACCTGCTTAATACCCTTGCTAACTTAAGCATCAGAGTCCCTTGCAGGTACTCCCACCCTCCGGTGACAAAAGAATCAGCACCACCACCAAGTCCAACAAGTCAGACACGGCGGCTCCGACCACCATTATCAAGTCAGACACAACAGCTCCGACCAGTACAGAAAATCTCGTCTGAGATCGACCTATAGTTTCAGGTAACCCTCGGAACAAGGAGGAATTGAGGTTTTGAGAATTTGTGTGGCTTATGGATAAGAAAATGTGCTCTAACTCTTCTCATGACAATTAGATCAAGGAATTGGCAAGATTGATTGTGATTAGAGAGATTGGATTGCCAAGGAATTGAGGTCCAATCAATTTCAATCCGCCATAGATCTACTCATATGATTGAGAAAGGATTTGAGACTCAATTGATTCATGATGGATTATGATATCACCAATCCCTGATGAATAATTTTCTTTGAATTTCCTCGATTTAGATCTCTCTAATTTCACTTCAATTTGAATGGTTTACTGCTGATTTGATTCCCTGCACCCATTTCTCCTTATAATTCATGCAATTTAAGTTTTACTGCAATTTAGATTCTGCAATTTTACTTTCTTGCATTCTAAGATTCAGTTATTTACATTTTTTGTAATTTAAGATTTAGCTCTTTTAGTTTCTTGCTCTTTAAATTTCAGCAATTTACCTTTCTTGCCATTTAAGTTTCTGCCAATTTACTTTTAGCACTTTAATTTCTTGCAATTTACCTTCTGTTAATCAATTTTCACTCAAAACACCAATTGTTAGCTTGACTAGACTCATCACCATACTAAAATTGCTTGATCTATCAATCCTTGTGAGATCGACCTCACTTTTGTGAGTTTTACTTCTTGATACGACCAGGTACACTTGTCAGTTAGTTTGTGCAGAATTCAATTTTCCGCGCATTAACTACATGTCCTTGAAGCTCGGCATAATCATCCCGGGCAGACTGAAGCTCCTTCGTATTAAACAACTCGCCATAAGTACGAGAATAGCTCTCCTCAGCCTTCTGTTTCATTTCCTCTGCCAGCTTCAATGCTACTTCGGCCTTAGTCTCCCGAGCCCTGGCGTTCTAAAAATTAAATCCGACTCAATCCTGGCATTCTTCTCCTCTAACTCGGCTTTTAAGCCATTCAACCTCTCCACATCAGCCTGGGCAGAGTTCAGAAATGCCCCAATAGCATTAACATGAGACTTTCTTAGTTCTTTGGCCAAAGTAGTATTCAGACCAGCCATCCAAATACAGTTACGAGTCATATATTGAAGATGGTTGAGAATGGACACATCATTCATGGTCACGTAACTATGGGGCAAGATGTGCTTCTCGCTCCAGCCAAAACCATCAAAATCCTTGTCGTTAATGTCTGCCTACCCAGTAGCCTTCTGCTTCTTAGGAGTCGGCTCCGAATCGACAGGGGACAAGGGTACGCCCGAACTTGCCAATGGCAGATTGGGAGGTATCACACCGGGAGCGGGAATGACCTTCCTCTGATCAGTGGGACCTAAACTCAGCTTCTTTGGAGGAGGTCAAGAAAAAGAGTCCCTGGTTTCTTGGCTCTAGAGATTCTTAGCCGCAACTGTCTTCTTGGTGTTGCAGAGAAATCTCATCGAAGAAGTGTTCGAGGCCATCTCTGAGAAAAAGCAGGAAAACACAAAATTATTAAACATAATTGCATAACAACAAGATAACGCACAAAGCCAATAGGTCAAAAGAACTACCTAACTCAGACCGGAGAAGGCTCGGATCTCCCAAGAATTTCTTCGTGTCCAAGTAAGGAGCTTGACCCCAGCGCTTGATAAACCACTATTTTATGATTTATCTTGTGCTCAATTGAGTGGTTTTTATCAACTCTTTACCCACTTATTCATACTATTTGCATGGTTTTACATTTGCCTTCCTAATTATGTGCTTTGATTGAAAACATGCTTCTTTGGCCTTAAGTTCCCTATGTTTAATCCTCTCTTATTACCATTAGATGCCTTGATACGTGTGTTAAGTGATTTCAGAGATTACAGAGCAGGAATGGCTCAGAGGATGGAAAGGAAGCATGCAAAAGTGGAAGGAATACAAGAAGTTGGAGAAATTGCTAAGCTGTCCAGCCTGACCTCTTCGCACTCAAACGGCTATAAATTTAGCTACAGAGGTCCAAATGGTGCGGTTTCAGTTGTGTTGGAAAGCTAACGTCTGGGGCTTCGATTTGATATATAATTTGCTATAGCTGCCCCAAAGTTAGGCGACGCGAACGAGTGAATGACGCGCCCGCGTCGCATCTGCGAACTTCAATCCGCGCGGACGCGTGGACGACGCCTCCGCGTCACTTTGCCGCGACATGTACGGACCAGATTGCACAATCAACGACTTCTGGGCTGTTTCTGACCCAGTTTTCGGCCCAGAAAACACATATTAGAGGCTATAAAGTGGGAGAATGCATCCATTCATAATGAGGCTTTCATAATTCACAATTTTAGGTTTTAGATATAGTTTTTTAAAGGGAGAGGCTCTCTCCTCTCTCTTAGGATTTAGGATTAGGATTTATCTCATCTTCATATCAGGTTCAATATTTCTTTATTTTGACTTCTCTTCTACTTTGAGATACTTTAATGCTTTTATTTGTATTTGATTTATGTTGCCCAATTGGCTTATGAACTTTCCCATGTTAGATTTTACTGCTTTGAATGAATGTTACTTGAGGTATTCCAGATATTTATGATTTCAATTTAGCTTTCCACATTCTTGGCTTTGGTTAGGAAATCAGTAACTCTTGAGTTATCAAACTCAACGTGATCGATAATCGCTATCTTTGCCAATTAGCTTGAACTTCTATAATCCCAATCTTTTTCTAGGAATTAACTAGGATTTGGAGATCAAACTAATTAGCCACTTGACCTTCCTGTGCAACAGCAGAGGTTAACTAAATGGAGTTAAGATTCAATTTTCGTCATCATTGATAAGGATAACTAGGATAGAACTTCCAATTTCTCATACCTTGCCAAGAGTTTATTTTACAGTCATTTATTTATTTTAATTGTCGTTTATCATACTCGTTCATCATTCTCAAAACCCCCAATTTACAAAACTCATAACCAATAATAAGAACATACCTCCCTGCAATTCCTTGAGAAGACGACCCGAGGTTTAAATACTTCGGTTATCAATTTATTTAGGGGTTTGTTACTTGTGACAATCAAAACGTTTGTAAGAAATAACTTTTGTTGGTTTAAAAGCTATACTTGCAACGGAAATTTATTCTGAATTCTAGACCACGCAAAAGTTCTCTCTTCAGCGCTCTTCCAACACACCAACAAAAGTTCGCTCCACTTCATCTAAATTGTATATGGTGTACTTAACTACTACAAGGTTCTCTTGCCAACAGAAAGGAAAGGAAGGCTCATCACTCTCGTCCAAAAAGAAAGGTTGAACATCATCTACAGCCTGGACCTTGAAATAATAATTTTTGAAGTCATGAAAGGACTCATCAAAGACTGAAAAAACTTTCCTATCCTGGGTGGCCCGAAAAGAAATCCGGGAAGCCTTCCCCTTTTGCACCCTAGGTTTGGTCAAGACAAACAGATACAGAAAAAGACTAATAGAAGGACGGACACCTAGCTCTTGACACAGAAGCTAAAAAATTTTCATAAACACCCAGGAGTTAGGGTGAAGCTGGGAGGGTGCTACATTACAAGTCCAAAGGATCTCGGTCTCGAACTTGGTAAAAGGAAGACTAACGCCCAATTTCGTGAAAAAAAAATCATACGCATAGAAAAAGGGATGCTCGGAACTATCCAAAGGAGGAAAACAAACCCTCTCCTCAGGATCAAGGACGACTAGCTCATAATCCTTCTCATCCTTCCTATTATTACATATCCTATGCAATCTCCGAAACTAATCACAATACTCCCGGTCCACTACAGTCACACAGAAAAGAACTACAGAATCTACCCAATTACGAAAGCCAGGGAAAACTTTCGTGGACATTTTCGTTAAAACCTTACTAGACATAAAGCTACACCTAAAAATACAATAGCAAAAGAAATCGTTACTACAAATAACCCGGACAGGGACAAAGAGGTCAGGCAAACCCTGAAAAGGTATCAACTACCCCATTCTCTTTTCGAAAAGAATCACATTTAAACCAGAAGGCGCCCCTCCAATTCAGGCAGTGCAGCATTACAGTGACACCTTCAAGGGAAGCCCAGACCATCAAGGAAACCAACCACTTCCCGAAAGTTCACAAAAAATACGAAACAAAGAAGATCCCTTTTTTGTGTGTCGCAATAAACGGAAAACAAAAATTTCTTAAAGACAGCAAGTCAAGCAAGAAACTTTTTTTTAAGAAATGCAGAGAATCGTCATTTAAAACAGAATCAGGCAACAAAACCACTACCAGCATTCATGACGACCACCAAAGTCAAAAACAAGGCAAAACTCCAACCAAACATCCATTAAGATCATTCGAAAGGCAGCAAGAAAATGGGAAAAACAAAGCACCAACCTGAGCGACAGTCGAAAAAGGAGAGCACGACAAGAAGCAACAATGCGAACGATCCTCTTCAAAGAAGAAGCCTCCCAAAAATCCAAGATAAAGAAAATCTTAGAAACCGGAGCAAACAAAAACAAAGGGAGAAGGAGAGAAGTTCTTTCCACAAAGAAAGGAAAATGAAGTGAATCACAGAAGTGGAGAAAGAATGAAGAGAAAGATTCACGGAGCTTTTATAAACAGCGAAAAAACTAAATAACTGAGCTTTAACGCGCACACAAGAATCAAGAAAACTGTCACGCCAATCCAGCCCTGCGTTAAAAGCAGGGTAACGTTTGAAATTTCAAAATAACAAAAGTCAGTTGCCCGACCTACCCGGAAAAGAAGTGTTTGACAAAAGAAGCCGCAAAATGCTCAAGCACGACTTACGAAAAGGTCAAAGCTCAAGTAGGGGCACTATTCATATCCTGACCCGAAAACGAGATCGGGTCCCATAAAGAGGAAAGGGCCGACCATAGAGGAGGGTCCTCGAACCCCTATCCGACCTCTTGAAAGAGGTCGGATACCAACTAAGGAGCGCAAGGCTCTGAGCACCCAACACGGCGAGGTCACTGCTTCTAGAAAGAAGTGACTAAAAAGATAAGATCTCAACAAACTCCCAAAAGATAAGAGAAGATAATATTATCGCCCCTAGGGAGGTCATCAGGCTCTACTATAAATACACTAGCACCCTCTAGGTATAACTCACGTTCTACTCTACTTAAAACACGCTAACTTAAGTATCGGAGTCTCTTGCAGGTACCACCCCCACTTCTTCACGAAGAACTCAGACAGGCAGCACCTCGAAATCAACAAGTCAGACACTGTCACTTGAAGGGACCTGGACCTCACGTTCAGGTCCAACTCAACATTTCAGGTAACCCTCGCAACAATAAGTATATTAATTCAAAAAAAAAAGAATAAAATTTTTATTTTTAATTAATTAAAAGGTTTCTGGTGCATTGGAAAAAAAAAATTTGTGTTTCTTATCTTTCTTTTAAAAAAAACTATGTTTTTATCGTAAAAAAAAATATGCTTAGGTAAAAAAAAATTTTGTATTTTTTGTTTTTTGTTTCTCTTAAAAAATATCTGGGTTTACTTTTAAAAGAGTTTCTGTGTTTATCGTTCAAAAAGTTTTATGTTTACTTCCTATATTTCTCTTAAAAAATTGGGTACCTTCAAACAATTTATAGTATTTATCATTAATACATTACTGCGTTTACTTTCTAAATTTTTCTTAAAATTTGTATGTTTTCCTTCAAAAAAGTTATGTTTGTGTCGCAAAATTTTGTGCTTAGCATAAAATAATTTATATGTTTTTTTTTTCAAAAGTTTTTGTGTATAATCAAAAATTTTTTATACTTACGTCAAAAAGTTTTATATATTTTTTGTTTTTTATGCATTTTTAATGTTTTTTTGGGTATCTATTTTTTATTGTTTTTCTTCATAAAAGAAAGAAAGAAAATACAAGAGAAGAAGGAGAAGATGAAGAATAAAAAATAAAATATATACAATAAAGAAAAGACGAAAAAAACACATAAAAAAAGATTAAAAAAACGAGAAAAAAAGAAGACAATATTAAAAACAAGATGACAAGTAAATTCTGATAAAAAAAAAAACACAAATGTAATAGAATTTGGTTTAGTTTAATTTAATTATTAAAAGGACTTATTCTCTAAACTTTTTAACTAAATATCTTTAAATGGACAAGATAGAAATTTAAAAAAAAAAAAAGGAAACACCTCTTATAAGATGTGTGTTTTTAACTAATTAGATGTGTGTTTTACCTATATTGCCTTAACCTTTTCGATTAGCTACGGTGTCACTGTCACATGCATCTTTTCGATAGAAACTTAAACTGCGAAATGCCAAATAAAGATTCATGTCAGGGTGGGGGAAGGATCTTTATATAAACCAGTGAGTAATACCTAAGAGGGTGGTAGTTGTGACCAAACCCCACCCTATTAATGTTGATCACATGTTATGTAACAACATCCATTTACTTTCTTCATAGTCATCATGGTCCCCCGATTCTTAACTACTAATTCATCGTTATAGAGGAAAAACACCAAGCTAGGTACATTGAGAGATAATATATGTTTAGTTCAAAATATAACACTTTGACCATTTCGTGTAGCTAGTCTGGTCCAAAGGAACAAAGGTATTATGAGAGATAATATTTATAAATTTATTGCTAGAAACGTCAATGTCTGTTGGTTATTCATATTCCAGCCATAAATGAACTAATAAGATATGGAAATAATAAATGATGAGATTATCAATACTTGATGGGCTTGTCCTTTTTTCATGGATAATTATATGCATGTTCTTCCTGTGTTTAGTTTACTAATTAATTTGGCATAAATGTATTTATTGAAGAATCGGTTGTCCATAACTACTCTATCATATGCATCTCATAGATTTAATCTAACATTATTCCCACAAAAATAAGCTTTTATTGTAATTCTTTTTAATTAATTTGCTTATAGACAATTTTTTAAAAAAAAATCTGCGAAAATTCACTCTTTTTTTTATTTCTATTCTATTTTATTTAAACAAAATTGTGTCTCTTAATATTACTTTATCTATTCTTTTATTACCAAGTGGATCTTAATGAGAAAGCTGGATAGAAAAACAAAATCAGCAGTTAAACACACTACTAAAAAATTAGTTATTACAGACGGATATTTCCGACGGATTTTATCCCACTGAAATACAGAAGGAATTTCAGAGGGATTTTTTGTCAGAAAACAAAAAAAATGGATTAGCATAAATTACAGACAGAAAAGAGAATCCGTCGATAATTCCGTCGGAAAAATTAATTTTTTTCAGTGAGAAATAGTTACAGACGGAAAATCTGTCTGTAATTAAATAGACAAAATGCTGTCTTTTATTAAATTATTACAGACGGATTTTTTCGTCTGTAATTTAAATTTTCTGTCGGAAATATATTAAAATAAGGAGATGAGTCACTTTACTCCCGAGTACTTCAGTTCACTTTTTTTCACGTGAATTACTCCCATGCCTTCTCTCTCTCTCTCTCTCTCTCTCTCTCTCTCTCTCTCCATTGAAGCTCCATTGAAGATGTGACGTCCTCCGCTGTTGCCGTCACCGCCGCCGCCGCGGCTCGCGTCGCACCAGCTCCTTCCACCACCGCTCTCAATGCGTTTGCTCCTTTCGTCGTCACACGAGCTCTCTCAGCCGTGACGAGCTCCCTCTACCGCTACTCTCGCGCTGCTTCTTCTCTCCTCGCCGGAGGTTTGTCATCGTCTTCTCTCATCGCTGTTAGTTCAGGTAGGCCTCCGCCTCCTTCTTATCCCTAGCCCTAACCCTTCCATTGTGATTCTGTTCTGATTTCATTATCCCTAGCCCTAACCCTGTCCCTTCCCTGTTTTTCTTAACCCTAATTCTCGTCCCTTAATCCTAATTTTCCGTTTGTTCTCTCTGATTTAGAATTATGTTATGTGGATCGATTTTAATCCTACTTTGTTTTTTTTTCAGGTCTGCTGAAGGTTACACCATCTATGGTCGAGTGAAGATCCCCAGCAGTATGCTTTGTTTTTCTTTTTTGTCACTCTGATTTTTATTTTCTTACTTTTTAGTTAATTCAAAATCTAATTGTTGGATGGTGACTGATGCGAATAACCATTGCATTTGAATTGGCAGATTTTTTATATTTTGTTCAATAAACTTTAGAGTGTATCTGATAATGTTGATTGAGTGGAATTCAGCAAGGTTTTGCTAGAGTTCATTGTGGTGTGCATCCATTTCTTTGTGTGCATCCATTCCTTGCATCCATTTCTTGTTAATGGTGTGCATAAATTTGTTTGTAGATTTATGAACAAAAAACTATATATGGGATAAGGGATAAGGGATGATTTGAGTTTCCAGATATGGCATTCAATTATGACTGGTGGATTTGAATTCTATAAGATGGACTGATTTCTAGGTCTGATATATGTTATTGATAAAAATAAAAAATAAAAAAAAAGAGAGAAGAAGATGGATAATGCTAATTTTTTACTTCATTTTTCATTCATAGCCAGGAGCACTTTCATTTATTTCAGCTATAGATGAAGAAGTGAAATCTGAGAATGTAGATTCAGTGTTCCACATTGGAGACATAAGCTATGCCACTGGTTTTCTAGCAGAATGGGATTTCTTCCTTAGCCTTATTAATCCAGTAGCTTCCAGAGTTTCTTATATGACAGCAATTGGGAACCATGAGAGGTAATATTATTGTTATTATTATTATCATTATATCATAATCATTAATGGAATTAAAGTAGTGATGTTATCATTAATTACTAGGCTTATGGTTTATAATATACTTTATTATATACTCAGGGATTATGTGAATTCTGGTTCAGTATACATCACTCCTGATTCTGGTGGGGAATGTGGAGTAGCATATGAAACATATTTTTCAATGCCAGCATCACTCTATTGAACAAGCAAGTGTTCATTTCACTGTTATATCAACTGAGCATGATTGGTCACAAAATTCTGAGCAGGTAAATTCAGAGAAGCTTTTTTCATATTACGTCACAATCTGACATGGCTTCAGTTAATAGACAAAAAACTCCATGGCTAATATTCATGGGGTGAGTTTGGTTTAGTTTAGTTTAAATCATAGGCTTATTCAATTTCACAGTATATATATTCATTGATCATAATATTTTTAAATGTTTACAGACATAGGCCAATGTATACCTCAGATCATTCATCTGCTGACAAGAATTTTGTTGCAGCTGTGGAGCCATTGCTATTAGCCAATAAGGTTCGTAGTTAGTAAATCAAGTTCCATAGACTATATAGACCCTTAAATTTTTTGTTCACTTTATATATTTATTCTTGGATTGAATTGAACCAGGTTGATTTGGTTCTTTTTGGGCATGTGCATAATTATGAGAGAACTTGTTCTGTATATCAAAACCAATGTAAAGCCATGCCCAAAAAGGATTCAAAAGGAGTTCTATTTGATTATTCTGTTTTTTGCTGCTTTTAGGCTATGTATTAGTTTTCATTTTCTGGAGGTTAGTGCTTTTCTAATGACTAGACAAAAATTCTCTTCTTTTTTTTAGCAAGCAGCGCTTGTGCTTAACGCTTCTCGCCGATTTCGCTACGCCTTGGACCTGAAGAAAGAAGAAGAAAAGGAGCAAGTGCTGAGAAAGATTAGAGGGCATGTTCAAGTCATCAAAGTTTGGTTCCTTGGCTGGTTCTCTTTATAATTGCTCATCTATCAGACATTAAATGGATTTTAATTAATTATTCTTCCTATTAGGCAGCGTATCTTTTCAAGGAGTCTGCAAAAAAATTGAATAATGGTGAGTCAATCTTCTCGTGATTATTTGTGTATACAAGTAGTATACTAGTTTCCTTTTCCCAATTCACAAGATTTATGTACTTTTCCTCTTGGATTGCTTATGAAATTGGGTGTAAGTTTTCTCATGTTTTGCATTTGTGATTGGTAGTATTTTTCCTTACTTGAAGTTGTTAGTTATTATTAAACCACTGTTTTGTGCCTAATATAATTGATGAGTACTACTTGTATGTACTACTTCATGACCAATAAACTTTCTTATATTAGATGACCAATACTGCCTTTTGTTATTGCTGAGGACCAGAAAACTGCCATGGCCAAGGCTTCTAAGGCATGTGCCTTTCTCAGAACATGTGCTTCTGTGAGTGACATTCAGTTAAACTCTTCATCTTTATCATCATATTAATTTTTTCTACTCATTCTTATGTAGCCATGTTTTTACATTCTTATGTTGCATCTATGCTTTATTTTCCTTAAGTACATTTCTAATCTTTTCTTCGTCTCAGTGATATTCTTCTTTTATCAAAAGATACAAAAATTCACCCCACTGTTTCCTTAATAACTGCTTTACTGCCTGTCTTTGAGTTTGGTCATTAACTTTATCTGTTGCATCATGTAGATTTTGTTGTCAAACATGGCTTATGCAGATGACGACGAATCTCTTGTTGAAGCTGAGGTTCTCTCCTTTCTTTCTCATTAATAAGTCTATTTTCTCAATATATTAAAGAATGATTTTTGGTTAACTTTATCATTCTTTTTGCCATGGCTGAGGTATTCTGTTGTTTGGTTCTGATGACTTTAATCCTTGGCAGAAGGTGTAATTATGGGAAAATTTAGTTTAACTTGTTTGAAGTTTGATTAAATCATGCTATCATCAGTTTGTGTAATTTTTGTTTCAATACTTTGGTAGTGTTTGGATTGTCTCTGAGATTTAAGCGGACGGTTGGTATAGATCTTAGTACAGGTTTACACTAATAATAATTTCTATTAAATTTGCACAGTTGGATTATTTATAGTGTATGCTTTGATTTACCTTGAATTATGACTCCTATTTGTAAAAGAGTGTACCAAAAATCCATTTCTTCAATGCCAGGTTTAAGGAACAAATAGGAGATGTTTTAGCTGCTCGCGCTGCATATATTCAGCAGACTGGTAAAGAGTCAGATTCTGATTTTGTGCAGAATGTTATATCAAGAGCCAATATGGAGAAACGTTTGGTATGCAATTAGCCTTTGCTACAATTGAAGAAAGCTTTACTCTTTGATGATAAGCTGATACAGAAAAGATGACTACATGCGCTACCTGTTACATTTTTATTGCAGGGAAATATGGAGTCAGCTTGTGGTATATACAAAGAAGCAATAGAGATGGTTGTAGCTGAAGAGAATTTACAGCATGCCCTCCCTAATTTATATGTCCATTTCTCTCACCTAAAATATATGGTACGTGGCATATTTATCATTTTTTGTTGAATTTTCATTCTAAAAGGCTAAGCATCATTTTTTGTTGAATTAATTCTGACCTTGATTATTTCAATGGTAGCTGCTACAGCTTCATTAGTACTGGGGATAAAATCTGAGGTGAGAAAATGTGGTAGAGTAAATTTTAAATGTTGAGAAATAGGTTGATTAGGAATATGTTTTTAAATGTTGAGAAATAGCCAAATAGGTTTTCATCCATAGAAGAATTAATTTTATATTTCAGGGTATTAAGGAAGGATGGTATGATGGTGGAAGCATTGCTTTTGCAGTTATTCTTGTTATTGTTGTTACAGGTACTATGCCAATATTTTGTCTTTGTAAAGTTTCTAATAAAGCATTCAAACATGTTCTATGGTTCTGTTTCTCAACTTGATTTTTTTATATAACTGTTATATATTATGGAGGTTATCACTTATCACAATAGTTACATCTGTAGTAATATTATCGTTTGAAGTGCGCATCACTCTCTTTCTTTCTCCGCTTCCTTTTGTAGCTATAAGTGATTATAAGCAGTCTTTTCAGTTTCGGAACCTAAATGAGGAGAAGAGAAACATTCGTTTGGAGGTTTGATTTTTGCTTCTCTGTACTTTTTTATTATTACTATTATTATTATAGCATCCTCCTTATCATATTTATATATTTTTTTTTCAATCTTTAAATTTTCTCTCTGCATGAGAAGGTAATTGAAGGAGGTAGAAGAGTTGAGATCTCAATCTAGTATGACTGGGGAGAGCAATATTGTAAGTGTTTTTTTCCATTATGTGCTGAATAAGAAAAATTACTTGTCTCATTTCTTAAGTTTGATAATCATTTTCCTTTTTGCAGGTTGAAAAGAATTCTAAGAACCCTATTCTGCTATCTGGTTGTAAAGTTGCAGATGGCAGTGGTGTTATGCTCGTAATGTTTTACTTTCTTTTGCCATGTGTGTGTGTGTGTCTATATATTGATTGCCATGTGTGTGTTTTACTTTTTTTGAAATTCCTCTCATCATTTATGAACTGAGTAACTCAAATCTTGTCTTTTTCCCAGTAATGGCTTCGGGATCCGATGATGCTCTTAAGAGTGTTGGTTTAGTCTTAGCAGGTAATAACTAATAAGTGTTTATCATAAAATGCAAAATTTTAATTTTGATTCTGGGGTTGCAGTAAATTCAATAATCACTTTTATTTCTAATAATATAAATGTTTTCAGGACTTACCAACTGAATCTGGAACTGTGATCCCCTATGTTCACTTGATGAAACAAGCTCACAAGATTTTGAGGACAGTTATATAGTCTTGTTATTTGCATAACTTAGTATAGTTGAACAATACATTGAGTTTATGTTTTGAATTATAGTTGATGTATCAACACACTTTGATGTATGGTTGTTACTTATTATTATAGTTGATGATCAATACATTTGTTTATATTTTGAATTATATTGACTTGCTTGTTTATAGTATTTTTCTTTTAGTTTGATAATACGATGAGTTTGTTTATTTTTTGAAATATTATAAATATTCGAATACAAATTAGATAAAAATTTGTATTAAATTTATATTTATTTTATATGAAAACAATCTTATTTTGTAATTAGAAAAATAAAAAAAATTATTTTACCTTACTGACGGATTTACAGACGGATTTTTTGTCTGTAATCAGAGTATGAGATGATTTTTCAAAGTTCAAATTACAGACAGAAAATCTGTCGAAAAATCCGTCTGTAATTACAGACGGAAAATCTGTCTGAAAATCCGTCTGTAAGTTTATAATTACAGATGGAAAATCTGTCTGAAAATTCGTCTGTAATTACAGACGGAAAATCTGTCTGAAAATCTGTCTGTAATTACAGACGAAAAATCCGTCTGAAAATCCGTCTGTAATTACAGACAGAAAATCCGTCTGAAATTCTGTCTGTAATTACAGACGGAAAATCCGTCGGAAAGTTCGTCGCCTTCGAAAAATGGAGGGAGAATTTACAGAAGGAAAATCCGTCGGTAACTAGTAAAAATCCGTCGGTAATTTTCCGACCGAAAAAAAATCCGTCGGTAAATAATTTCCGACGGGGCTTTTACAGAGGGACAAAATCCGTCGGTAATTTCGTCGGTAACTAAAAATCCGTCTGTAATAAAGACTAAATCTGTCTGTAAATCTGTCTGTATTAATCCATTTTCTAGTTGTGACAATACATATGTAAAACCGTAAAAATTAGTCACGACTCACAATTCGGTTCAGATTTTTCGTAAAAATAAATAACACAAGTTAATAAAATTAAATCACAACTCGTTTAGAAACAAGTCAATCTTACTCGGTTTGTATAACTCGCGAGTTAAAAGATTTGGTCGAGCAGCCACAGTTTGTTCACCTATCTTTTTTTAGGTATATAAAGTGTCTTTTGTGTTAATTAATTTTTTGGATTAGATAATTTATTTTGAAAATATATAAATTTATGATTAGTTTTTTTGTTTGTGTAGATATCAAATAATTAAAAAAATTGCTAAAACATTGTATAGTAATTCTTTTTTTTAAAAAAAATGTTGAAATTAATTTGTTGGCTCGGACAAATTAAGTTGGATTTACATCTTTTTTACTTATTTAAAATGCGAATCAATCTATTTTTCTAGTTTTAATTTACTGCTGATACCAAGTCGACTCAAATTTGGCCTACCCGCTCATTTGGGAGCTCTATACATATGGATATGGATTAGGCTTGAACGAATGAGGAGCATTTTAAATTTCTGCTGATTGTTAATAAATATGCCTGGAAAGTACAGTGATTACGTCATATATATAGTATAAGATACTGTAGCATTGTTTCTGATCAAACTATACGTAAATGCAGAAATGTTAACTTAGAAAGACCAAATATCAGCATACAGTATTTATGATTTATATATATGGCCACTTTGAATTATTGATAAGTAAAATTGATACTTAATCAACTCTAATAAAGGTTGAGGGCTTGAAGCGTATACCTCAGGGATAAATGTTTTTGTAAATATAGTGGGGTGAGTTTCAATCACAGAACAAATTGTTAGTTGTTAGCAATGGTGCAAATGAACAATTTCTCCTAGAAAGGTAGCTGGGAAATGTTTAACTCATAGCGTTATTCTAATATTATTTACTAGATTAAGCATTTATCATTAAGTAAAAATTATAGTTATATATTAACCTGTGTATAATTTTTTAATTAATTAAATTTTCATAACCATGTTTAGTATATAAATAGTTGCATGTACTTTGTACTAAATTTTACTGGTACAGATTGAGGGAAGGATCGAAGACTTGTCGGTCTTGGTGATGACGTGATCAGACCTCTGGAGCGATGGGGGGCTGGTACCTACAAAGATACTCCGACGCTCAAGTCATAATAGATCTAAGAGGTAGAGTTAGGGTTATAAGTGTGTAATAATATACCTGAGGGGACTTTTGACTCTCCTTATATAGTTTTTGCTTGTTATCTTATCTTTTCTTATTGGTTATGATAAGGGAGATATTCGAATTCAAATGTCGGTTAGGAATTTCTGGTTTTTTAGCCAGTTTGGGCCGTCGAGAGGATTTGGGCCTAGGAGTCGGGCAATCGTTTGGCCACTTGGGGACCCAGGTGCCAGGCCTGGAACAGTTTCCCCTGGAGTGTGGGATCAAGCTAGCTTGGTCTCGACGCTAATATGAACGAATTTATTTTTCCGTTGTTAGGAATTTCTGGAGTTTGTAGGTAGAGTGTGGGGTCGTTCCCGTATCTGCCTGTTGCATTTTTTGGTGGTGGTGTTTCGTTACATCTTTTGAGGTGTCATAATGATACTTAACGGAAGGAGAAAGGTTCTGAAATTCCCTTTTGGTCCCTCGTCCCTCTGCATTCCTACTTGAAATGTTGGGTTTTTATTTTTACCTACTTGTAACTGCTTCCCTCTGTTTTCGTCATTCTCAGAACACCTTTCACATATTCCTTTGTTTGAAAACGCTCTCTGCTGTATTTCCAGGTGGCTGCATTCTTCTGCATTTGTGCTTCTTTGCCATTTCACGTTCTCTGAAAATAGGTTGGTGCCTTTATTAGTTTTAGCATTTTGCACATTGTATCGCTTTTGTTTCTTCCATGGTCTCGGTATTTTTTGTGTGGTAGTGGTAGGAAAAATAAGTGGTGCCACCATTTTGCGAAGTTTTTAGACATTTAGTAGATTTTAGTGTAGAATTTGTGTTCTTCTTTATCTAGGGAGCAAGCTGACAATGGTGCCCCCTTTGGTTATAGGTATGGTTTGGCGGGGACTAGAGTGTGCTAGGGTTCCAATTTACCCGACTGGAGGCATTACCAACAATTATTATCAGGTAACTTTTGATGCGCTGGGTATGCCTTTCAGAGTCACGGAGGAAGACCTTCAAAAGCTTCGTGATGAGAGTGCGGCATGCGGAGGAGGTGATACGGAGCGTCAGTAGGAGTTGGCACTTTTCAGGGAGGATGAAAGGGTTTGCCATATCAACCTTGATTCCCTCCAGGTTATCGAATGGATGTAGGTTTACGAGCCCATGTTCACAAAGTTGGGGGTGCAACTCCCTTTCTCCGCCTTTGTCCAGGCCCTTTTGAACCAATGTTTGGTGGCACTGCCTCAACTAGCTCAAAGAGTTAGGCAGCTGTCCAAACTTTTGAGCTGGTTTCCGAATTTTTGGAGCTTCCTGCCTGGGTGGAAGCTTTCTTGTATTTTTTTCTTGTGGACTATATCAATTAAAGAGGCAAAGCACAAGAAGGGTTATATGTCATTTTGAGCTCAGTCGAATCGCCGGGTTTTTGCGTTGTTTGAAGATTCCTTTGATGATTTTAAGGAGGTGTATTTTAAGGTTTGTCTGCCAGGGCACACTGACGTTAGGATTTTTGTTAGTAAAGAATTTTATAAAAATAGTCGCGTTGTAGATATAGATTCTAAACCAACAGAAATCCCTTCGTACAAACGTTTTGGTTGTCACAAGTAACAAACCCCTTTTTAAAATTGATAACTGAGTATTTAAACCTTGGGTCGTCTTCTCAAGGAATTGCAGGGAGGTATGTTCTTATTATTGGTTATGAGTTTGTAATTTGGAAGCAAGGTGGGAATATGTTATATGATAAGTAAAATAAAATAAAATAATACTAATAAAATCTCTTGACAAGGTATGAAGAACTGGAAGTCCTATCCTTATCAATTGTGATGAGAATTGGATTTTAATCCCACTTTGTTAACCTCTAACTATGAGTTTGATAAATCAAGAGTTACCAATTATCTAACCAAGGCCAAAAGGAAAAAAACTAAATCTACTAGAATAACAATATCCTCAGATTGGGAATAATAAAAAGGAACAATCATAAACTGAAATGCTTCAAATATCATTAAATAAAATATTCAAATCTTAACATGGAAAAGTTCATAAGCCAATTAGGCAACATATCTAATACAAGCAAGCATTCAAATGTCTGAAAATAAGAAATAACAAAGAGTAAAAGAACATTGAACCTGGGATTGAGAGTCACTCTTAAAACTAAGAGAAGTCCTAAATCCTAAATCCTAATCCTAAAGAGAGAGAGGAGAGAACCTCTCTCAAAACTAGATCTAAATCATGGAAAGTGAATTATGAGTGCATGATCTGAATGGATGCAATTCCTCTACTTTATAGCCTCTAATCCGAGTTTTCTGGGCCGAAAACTGGGTCGAAAACAGCCCAGAAATCGCTGGAGAAGAAATCTGCCACGCTGGTTTTTCGTCACTGCGACGCGGCCGCATAGAGCACGCGGTCGCGTCGCCTAGCGTCAGGGCCACTATGGCATATTATCAAGGTTCTGAAAACCGAACCGATTATCGAACCGTTTTAGTTACTGATTTACTGGTTTATAGGTTCAACCGTGGTTGAACCGAAAAAATCGTTTTATAATAAAATAATAAATAAAATATAAATAACAACATTAAGACATAATTATAATTTATTTATATATATCAACAAAATGTTATTGATAGCTAAATTCATTATTTGCATTCTTTTAAAGATTATACAATCTAATTTATTGAACCAAAAAAAAAATTCAATTCAAAACATATACACAAAATAACCAAAGAGTTGAACAATGCTAATACAAACTGAAATATTGCATTAAAAGGCCTCTTTTAACCCACATATTTAACACATTATTAAAAAAAACATATACCTTACATTAAATCAAACAAACATTCCAAGTTGTCTTAATATAAGTCCACTCAATCCTTAGAACACATAAGTAAAGCTATTCAATCAAACAAACAGAAACAAAAAAGCATGCAACATAAGCATGCTATGATAATGGGTCAAACGTTGATTAGTAACAACAAAAGTTAGCATGATAAAGGAAGGAAAACAACCCTCAACCTCAAGTCCTCTTGATAAAACCACTTACCCACTTACACAAATAGTTAGCAAACATGATTAGTTTATTACCAAGAACATGATTAATTTAATTCGTTAACTAGTGATCCTAAAACCGGCATTAGGTCTTCTAGAAAACACTTTTTTCATTTTTATTATGCGAATTTGAGACACTTAAGTTTAGTTAAAAGCAAATGTCAACTTCTAGTGTATGAGTTTCTAATAAGTAATATCAGCTCTGAATCTTGTTTTAGCTTTCTAAACAAAAAAAAGTGAAATAAATATATCAGGTGCTTCTTTTTGTTTGTTTTCAACCTTACATCAGTAACATGAGAAACTATTTATCAGTGGGGATGAATTAGGTAGAAAAAATTAAAAAATTATTACAGTTGGTGAAAGTAGAATTCACCTTTAGGGACAGAGCCATGAAAGTGAAGGGTATGAAATTAGCACGGTGAAGCTCAATCTTGGAAGTAGTTCACACTCCTCCTAGATGCCACCAAAATTTTGGTACTTTCACACTTGTCTGTGTCCCCTACCCCTGCTTCTAATCTCAGAACCACATAAAAATCTCTTCCTCTTCTCTATGGCACCGGCGGGACAGTGGCTGTGCGACGGAGGCAGGAGGCAAGACCGGCGACGGTGGCTTCGAAGCTGAAACGATAGCTGCACCATGGTGGGGAAGGAAGCTGTGACGGTGGCTTCGAAGCTCGAAATTGCGACAGCGGCGGTAGAAGGCCGATGGCTGGACGGAAGTGAAGGACGAGCTCGACGACGATGAGAGGAAGGAGAAGCTCGAGGTCGAGGGTGATGGGAGTGAGTGGGTGTTGCGCGTTTTGCTTTGCCGCTGTGGAACTGGAATAGTGGAAGGGTTGGGTAATGGTTACTGGCTAAGGTTCCTCAGTCATACAGCGCCGTTTTTTAAAATTTTAGAAAACCGACCGGTTCACGGTTTGGTTCGACCGACCGGTTTTCCGGCCGGTTTGACGGTTCAATTTCGGTTTCTCAAATCTCCGGTTTTAGCTTTAATCCGAACCGTATTTTTATCGGTTTGCGGTTCAACCGGTTCGAACTGGTTTTCAGAACCTTGCATATTATATATCAAATTAAAGCCCTGGACGTTAGCTTTCCAACACAACTGGAACCGCATTATTTGGACCTCTATAGCTCAAGTTATGGTTGTTTTAGTGCGGGAGGATCAGGCTGACAGCTTTGCAGTTTCTCCAACTTCTTGTATTCCTTCCACTTTTGCATGCTTCCTTTCCATCCTCCAAGTCATTCCTGCCCTATAATATCTCAAAACACTTAACACACATATCAAGGCATCTAATGGTAATAAGAGAGGATTAAACATAGGGAACTTAAGGCCAAAGAAGCATGTTTTCAATCAAAGCACATAATTAGGAAGGCAAATGTAAAACCATGCAAATAGTATGAATAAGTGGGTAAAAAGTTGATAAAAACTACTCAATTGAGCACAAGATAAACCATGAAATATGGGTTTATCACACACCATCTTTTCTGGTTGACTTTAGAGGGGGAGCGCCGTTTCGCCACCTACTGGAACTTGGGTGCGTGTTCGTCTTTTTTGATGAAGATTACCCATGAGGGGCTGTCTCCCGAGAATAAACATATCGCCAATGTTCTGCTGGCAATTTTTGGGGACAGGCCATTGAACCCCTAGGATGTTATAGGTGAACCGGTGGCATGTCGGACTTATGTTGATGGGTTTTAGTCCCTTTTCTTGTGTTTCCACAATTTACTTTTGCTTTTAGGTTTTATAACCTTTGAGTTCATAACGTTGACATGTTCTCGTTGGTTGTGTTTTTCAGTTCAGATGGCTGGCAGACAGACGACTCTTTCCAGGTTGAAAGCCACTTTCATCCATGATTCTAGGAGTGTGGGTGATGGGGCCTCGCCATCGACTCCTTAATCTATGACTCAGCCAGACTCACAGACAGTTTCTCAGGAGGTAGCCGAGGCTGAGGCAACCGATCCCGAGGTTGAGGTTGTGGAGATTCTTGTTCCCCACTACGGTAGGAAGCGGAAGAGGCCGGTTAAGCAGAGTAACGGGGAGAATTTGGAGGAGGAGGGGCCCATTACTTCCATGATTGACCTGGGTTTTGATGCTTTGGCTTTCGTTGATCAGCACCTGCTGCCGAGCACTGAGAACTTCTTTCACGATTGTGACATCCCCGGTCAGGCAAGGGTCTGTGTATCATGCTCTTCTTTGCTCGGCTGCCCTTGTTAAGAAGGTGGAACCGATGTTGTCCCAGGTGCTTCTTCTAAATGGTAAGCTTTGTCAGTCTTGTGAAGAGGTTGGTAAGCTAAAGGAGTAGTTGGAAGTTGCCGAGACCGCTCAGCTAAAGGTTGTGAAAAATGCTGAGGATGCTAGTTCAGAGATCCTCTATCTCTTTGAGTTGGAGACCTCGCTTCTTTCTCAGCTGGCTTAGGAGCAGAAGCGGGCTGCTGAGGTTGAGTCGGGGCCGCTTCTACGCTTGCCAAGGTGGATTCCTTGAGGGGCGAGGTTGCTCAACTGAAGAGGGATAAGAAAGGTATACTTGCTAATGCTAAGGACACGATTTCGGTCACCGAGGAGGCTTTGAAAGCTCAACTCAAGGTGCTGGCGGCCAAGGTTGATGTGTCCGCATCGGGGGACTTTCGGACTCTTCATGATAGGGAAATTCTTGACTTAAAGTAGTTGGTATTATGGAGCAATTTCTTTAAGTTTGTAAGTCATTTCTTCAGCGTTTATACATTAGTTTTTGTTTTAGCTTGACAATATCTTAAGTTTATACGCCATTAGTTCAGAAACTTTTTACCACTTTGTTGGCCTTTCCTAGGTTGGTTTATTATACATGAAGTCACAAATTGTGATTCTTGTGGAGGGCCAGTTTGTATGTTTATTTGGATATCCGTTTAGTTGGCTTCGGGGGTGATCGGGCATGAAGTCACGAATTGTTTGTATCATTTGCATGGGTAAAAATGTGAAAAAACTTAAGGGAGTGTTTGAACTTAGGAGAGTACTTGAATGAAAATAACCTATTTATTAAAGGTCAGGCCTAGTTAAAACTTCCTATTGTTTTTTGGGTAGAATAAAGTGCCCTAAAAATGTTTTGAACATGACTAAAAGACAATAAAAAGGTAAAATAAAGCAAAGGAAATACAAAAATTGTAAATAAACCTTAAATTTTCTAATTTGTCAAATCGGTGGAGTTCACCTATAGGTAGTAACGCCATATGTTTGTGACGTTCAATGATCTCAATGGCTTGGTGCCGTTAAGCCAATCTGGTAGGTAAGCTCCTTTTCCGACTACGAACTTGACTCTGTAGGGTCCTTCCCAATTGGGAGTTAGATTTCCTTCTCCCAGGGTGGGAGGGCCGATGTCATTACTTCACAAAACCATATCTCCTTGCTTGAAGTCTCGTATTACCACGTCCCGGTTATACCTTAGGCTTATTCTTTATTTTAAAGCTACTTCCCATAGATGAGCTATGCTTTTGACTTCATCCACGAGGTCCCATTCTGCTTCTTCATCATGTCCTCCTACAGTCCTTCACAGGCTGGGTTCCCCGACCTCAACTGGGATGACGGCTTCTAAGCTGTATGTTAGCCTGAAGGGGGTTTCTCCGGTTGAGGTTTGCCACGACGTTCGGTATGACCAGAGTATGAAGTCGAGTTCATCGGCCCAGACGCCTTTGGCTTCGTCTAGTCTTTTCTTGAGTCCCTTTTGAATGATTGATAAACCATGATTTGATGGTTTATTTTTTACTAAAATGAGTAGATTTTATCAACTTATCCTATATTTATTCACTGAAATAGCATGGTTTTGTGAATTCCTCTTAAATTATGCTTAATATTAAAAACATACTTTTTAGGCCCTTAATTTGCTAAATTTAACTCACTTTAATCACTTCAAGGATGGATTGAAGAAGTGAAGAAAAAGCATGCAAAAGTGAAGAATTCATGAAGAAATGGAGTTTGGAGCCTTTCAGGGTCATGCGTACGCACGCATGAATGTCAAGTTATGCGTACGCATGCCTCATGCGTACAAACGTTTAGAAATTCATAAATTCATCTGTACGCATGCCTCATGCGTACGCATGACTGCCAACACATGAGTTCACCTAAGTAAACACATGGTCACGATTTCAGGGCTTTTTTGGGCCCAATCCAACTCATATTTGAAGTATTTCAAGCCAAACTTAAGGAGGATGAAGAGGAGAACAATTACGATAGGTTTTTGTGATGTTTTAGGCTAGATTTTTAGAGAGAAAAGCTATCTCTTCTCTCTAGAATTTAGGGTTTAGGTTTATTTATCTCCATAGATTTAGGTTTTGAAATTGCTTTGAATTAGTTTCAATTACACTGTGTTGTTTTAGTATCTTAATTCTCTTATTGTTATTTATTTATTTCTCTAGTTTGTTACTTTTATGTTTATAAATCCTTGTTAATTTTGATTCCTTTTAATGCAATTTAATATTTTATGTTCCTTTGATGCTTGTTTGAATTATTATTGTTTTCTGGCAATTGGTAGTCGTAGATTTTATTATTCATGCAATTTACCATGTTTTTCCTTTTATGTATGCCAAGTATTTGATAAAATGCCACTTCAAGTTTTAGTGTAGTTTTTCACACTCTTAGCCTAGGATTGAGGACTTAGGTGACCTTGAGTCATTGATGTCCAATATTGATTGGTAATCTAGGGTTGTTAGTTGATTTGGTTTCCACTAATGCTAGTCTTTCACTAAGCTAATTAGTAAGTTGGCTAGGATTTATAGATTGAGATCAATTATGCCTATCTGACTTATCCTTAATGTTAGGGTTGACTAAGTAAGATTAACTCTTCATAATTGCCATGTTTGTGGTCAATGACTAGCTAGGATAGGAAAGCTTGTCTCTTGTCCCTTGCCAAGAGGTCTTTTAGCATTTTGATTTCTTTAATTGCCTTAGTTTACTTGCTTTTGATATTTAGTTATTGTTTGCTCCTTTAATTTTTTTTCTATTTACATTTCTTGTTTATTTCAACCAAAATTCCCGACTCCCTCATAGCCAATAATTAAGCACTTGATTGCAATTCCAAGGGAGAACGACTCGGGATTAACACTCTTGGTTATTCTGGTCTGTATTGTGACAACCATTTAAACCTTGATTAGGGTCAATTGTTGGTTTGGGACTATACTATTGATGAAGCAATTCTTATTAAGAAACTCTAAACCGATGTTTGGTCTTACATCAATGATCTAGTTGGCCGCCTCTACCTAGCCATTAGTTTGTGTGTGTGATAAAGCCCATTTTTAGGATTTATCTTGTGATGAATTTAGAGTATTTTATCAACTTTTCATCACATTTATTCAATGAAATAGCATGGTTTCATGATTGTCTCCTAATTTGTGCTTAAGTGTGAAAACATGCTTTTTAGACCTTTAATTAGCTAAATTTAATTCACCTTGATTCCATTAGATTCCTTGATATGTTTGTTAAGTAATTTCAGGTTTTGGAGGCAAAGATTGATTGAGGAAATGAAGAAAAAGCATGTAAAAATGGAGAACTCATGAAAAAATGAAGGAATCACAAAGCTTTTAATCCTGACCTCTTTGCACTTAATCGATTAGTGTGCCCTACTAAACTAAACTTCTGTGAGATGCTGAACCCTTCTAGGAACTCCCTGAATCGTTTGTCTGTGAACTGAGTTTCATTGTCTGAGATCACGATCTCTGGGATTCCGAGTGGTGGTGATTGTGGCCAATCCTTCGGCTTCGATCCACTTAGTATAGTAGTCACTGGAGACTTGATGACAAGTCATCTTAGGCTAGTTTCACAAGCCTTTTTCATTTAGTTTTTACTTGGATTTTATGCATTTCTTGAGTAATAAGAAAGTATTTGGATGTGATTTTCATGCATATCTTGATTCAATCAAACATGGTTAAATTGATGCATTTTCATGAGATTTATGCTAGATTTACTTGATGATTTGAATGATGAAAAAATCTTGTGATTATAGCAAGACTTTGATGCAGTTGTTTGGTTGATGATAGTTGAAAAGAAGCAGAGGAAAGAGCAAGGAAGAAGAAAAGGAAGCCACGTTGGTGGCCAAAGTTGGCTCACCAACGTTGCCTCAATCGTTGAGGGAAGAGGCTATGTTGCAACGTTGGTGGCCAAACGTTGCTGGCAACGTTATGAAGAAAGTGGTGCCAACGTTCTCGATACATCTAAAAAATTGGAAGCTGGAAGAATCGCCTTGTGTGCGTACGCACAGAGCAGTGTGCATACGTACAAGAAGAAAATTTATTTGTGTGGGCACACACAAGGCAGTGTGCGTACGCACAAGTATGCAATGTTGGAGGGAACGTTGGTGAACCAACGTTACCCCCAACGTCTGCGGCAGATCTTCAATTTTAAGTTAAGAAAATTGCCTTGTGTGCGTACGCACAGCGTTGTGTGCGTAGCACAAGAAGAAAAATGGCAAGTGTGCGCACACACAAGTAGAAAAATTGAAAGTGTGTGCACGCACAAGTGGACGAACGTTGGTGCACCAACGTTGGGTCAAATGATAGCAGCAACACTCAGTTATAAATTTTGCAACATTTGACTCAACGTTTTGCTACAAACGTTGATCACTAACGTTCTCACCCACTTACTATAATTGGGCACCCATGCAGGTATAAACATTAGTGAATTAAACGGCCAATGTCAACATCATCAAGAGTCATTCCTAACTGCTTCAATCAAGGCCAAGGCCCACATCCAAGCCCAATGAAGACCCAATTGAAGATGAGAAGAAGATATAAATAGAAGAATTTTTGAAGAATGAAAGAGGGCACTGGCTGGAAGATTAGAGACTCTAGAGCTCTCTTGGATGATTAGAGACTCCAGAGAGCTTAGCATAGTTTAGATACACTTTTATTTTCTGCAATTTTATATTTCAACTTGTAATGAGTTTAATTTCTCTTATGCAATTTTAATTTCCTACACTTCTACCTTTCTGTCAATTTTACATTTATGTTCATATTGAGCTTAATTTACTTTCATGCAATTTAAATTTTCTGCAAGTGTTCTTAGAGCGATGATCAACTAAACCCCAACTTCATTAGGGGAGGAGCTCTATTATAATTCACATGATTGAGTAAACTTCTTCTTCTTCTCAATCTGCTTGGGTAGCTATAGGATATCCTCTGTTTTGATTGAGATTCATTCACTTTGGAAGTGGGTTTGAATCTATTAAATGCTTTTGTGAGCCTCGGAAGGGGAATCATAGGCATTAGAAATGGGGCTCTATCCTTCACAATTCTCTTGACCAACATTATTCGGGAGGAATTGAGGTCTTGAGAATTTGTGTGGCTTATGGATGAGAGACATGCACTTAACCTCTTCTCATGACAATTGGATCAAGGAATTGGCAAGATTGATTGTGATTAGAGAGATTGGATTGCCAAGAAATTGGGATCTAATCAATTTCAATCTGTCATAGATCTACTTATGTGATTGAGAAAGAATTTGAGACCCATTGATTCATGATGGATTATGATATCTCCAATCCCTAATAAATCTTGTTCTCTGTTCTCTCACTTTGATTACCTTGAGTTTTATTTAATTGCTCTGAAATTACTGATTCTTTTAATTTCTCAGCACCCAATTCCCATTTACATTTCTTGCAATTTACTTCCAGCACTTTAAGTTTCTGCAATTTATATTTTGTTCATCAAAGTTCACTCAAATCATCAACTGTTAGCTTAATTAGACAAATCACCATACTAAAATTGCTTGATCCATCAATCACTTGGGATCGACCTCACTCTGGTGAGTTTTACTACTTGATGCGACCCGGTATACTTGTCGGTAGTTTGTGCGAATTCAATTTTTCGCCATCAGGACTATTAGGAATCTAAGTTATCTAGGAGACATGGGGAAGGGACCTACGAGATTGATTCCCCAAGTTCCAAAGGGGCATTCCACTGTTATCACACTTAGTTGATGAGAGGATGCTTGATGGAGGTTGGTATGCACCTGGCACTACCGGCAGCTTTTAACTAGCAGGAGGACATCTTTGATAATGGTAGGCTAGAAATACCCATCTCAGATAACTTTCTGAGCTAGGGTTTTGCCTCCGATGTGGTGGCCGTAACATCTTTCGTGAATCCACGTAGTATGTAGTCCGTATCCCTACGTTCAACGCAAATAACGAGGGGTTGTGATAGTCTTCACATATACAGCCGCCCAGTTATTGGGTGTATTTTACGGCTTTTTGTTTCACACGGTTCTTCTCTTTTGGGACCTCGGGTAGGTCCACGTTGGTGAGATACTTTGTGACCGAAAAATTCCATGAGTGCTGATTGGATAAGGTTAAGTTTGTCGAGGAAGTGGTGGCGACGGAAAGTGCTTTGATAACTTCCTAGATCAGAAAATGGTTTTCCAACGCGGACTTGGAACTCGCTATCTTGGAGAGCAAGTCAGCTCTCGCATCCCTTTCTTGGGGAATGTGCCAGATGGTCACTCCAATGAATTTCGTGGTCAACTCTTTAACTTTCAATAGGTATTGCTATACCAAAGGGTCCTGTGTTTTGTAGTCGATGCGCTAGCATCATTAGTTATTTTTCTTGCTTTAAATTCATTGTTTTCTTAGGTTTAATGAGAGTTTTATCTTCTAATCTTGTCACTCTTAAGTATCTTGTGCTACTAAGGTATTTGCTAAGTGTTTTCAAGAAATTATGATCAAAAGAGCGGTAAATCAAGTAGCAAATTGAAGGTTGAACAAGGAGCAAGCTTAGCATGAAGAATGGAGAGCTAGGGATGTGAGGGTGAAGCTATGCAAGCCATACACCAATTCAAAAAGTAGGGCATGCCACACCCAAGAGGAGAAGATAGGGGGCGTGCCACGCCCCAACATCATTAAGGCTGGCGTGCCACTTCCACACAAGGAGGAGCCCAGGCGTGTCACATGCTTGCCAAAGCATGCCATGCCCTAGAGAAGAAGACTTTGCCTGTCACACAACCTCAAGGACATGCCACACCCTAACACTTTCAACAAGGGCGTGCTATGCCAAGCCCCAGGTATGCCACACTTAAGCATTACCAAGGAGAGGTGTGCCATGCCCCATGAAGAAAAGCAAGGGTGTGCCATGCCAAGCCTTAAGTGTTCTATGCCTTGCCAAAGTAACTTCCCTAGGAGCAATGTAATGAGAAGGGCGTGCCACACCAATGAGCAGGGGTGCCATGCTCTACTTAGTTCAATTCCTTAAAAACCATTCAAGAAGCAGGCGTGCCACGGGAGAGCAAGGGCATGCCATGCCTTAGCAAAAACAAGCCCCTGGGAGCAACTCAATAAGAGGGCGTATTACGCCAACACTTGGGGGTGCCACACCCTAGCCCAATTCAACTCCTGGGAGTGCTTTCTAAACCAGGCGTGCCATAAGGCGTCATGGTAAACTAAAGGTTGAATGATTACGAAGGGTAGAGAATTGATGATTAAGAGTTAAGAATGTTTAGAAATGGTTTGGGAATGGTTTAGAACGGAATTGATTGAAAATTAGTCAAGGTGAGCATTTGTGTAAAATTGGTAAAAATGAGTTTTTAACCAACATTGATGAGACATAACTTGGCGCTTGGAGTTTAGAATTTGATGAAATTTGTCTTAAGTTATGAATGATGAGAGCTTTAAAATGGTTTATGAATGAAGGAAAATAGAATTTTGTAGAGGAAGTTATGAATGATTAAAAATGGGTGTTTTAAACTAAAATCTAAGATGTTCCAGAAAAATCATAATTTTGGCTTTGTGCGTATGCACAGAGTTATACGCACGCACTACTCAAAGCGAGCACAAGTTTTTGTGCATACGCACGAGAATTGTGCGTACAATTTCAAGTTGTGCATACGCACAAGGGGTGATGCGTATACACAGGTCCTGTTTTCTCAAAATATCTCTATTTTTTATTGGTTGGCTTTCCTAAAAAGCTTGAAAAACCCTATAAACTCTGTATAAGGTCCGATAACTAGTTTTTAGGCTCTGAAAAGGGTGAGATTTTATGGAATAGATTGAATTGATATTTCGAATGAGATTGTGGATCGAAGTTAATGGTAATTAATGAAAGATATTAATGTTGACTAATTGAGAACTGAATTACTATATTGGAAAGGACGATGGTGAATCCCACCTGCATATTGACTGATGTTTACTTATGGCAAGGTCGTGGCAAGGACGGTGGTGAATCCGACCTGCACATTGAGCTGAGTTATACCAGAGCAAGGATGGTGGTTAATTCCGCTTGTTCGTGGTTCTCTCTGGTTGTAAGGGTGGCCGGGTACGAATCCTGGATAGTGATACCTTCATGGAGAATGTGATAGGGTACTATCCCTGGTAGACCGGCATGTGATAAGTCCGTGTTGTGCCTCCAAGGGATGCACGACAAAGAAACAATGTCCGGTTTAGTTACCAGATGTGACGCCCTACCACACAAAGCTTTACGCTTATGCCGTAAAACAGAGGTAATTTGGTATTATGACCTTGGTGCATGAAATTGCAATCACACTTTTGCAATCCGCACAACTAACCAGCAAGTGCACTGGGTCGTCCAAGTAATACCTTACGTGAGTAAGGGTCGAATCCCACGGAGATTGTTGGTTTGAAATAAGCTATGGTTATCTTATTATTCTTAGTCAGGATACTAACAACAGTGTTTTTCAAGTTCAATTGTAAAAAGTGAAAGGGCATAAAATAAATAATTGTTACTTAATAATGGAGAATATGTTAGAGTTTTGGAGATGCTTTGTCCTCTGAATTCCTGCAACATAATGCTTTCTCACTTTCATAAATGCAAGGCTCCTTCCATGGCAAGCTATATGTAGGGTGTGACCGTTGTCAATGGCTACTTCCCATCTTCTCAGTGAAAATGGTCCAAATGCTCTGTCACAGCATGGCTAATCATCTGTTGGTTCTCGATCATGTCGGAATAAGATTCATTGATCCTTTTGCGTCTGACACTACGCCCAACACTCGTGAGTTTGAAGTTCGTCACAGTCATCCAATCCTAGAATCCTACTCGGAATACCACAGACAAGGTTTAGACTTTCCGGATCCTCATGAATGCCGCCAGCAATTCTAGCTTATACCACGAAGATTCTGATTAAGGAATCTAAGAGATACTCATTCAATCTAATGTAGAATAGAGGTGGTTGTTAGGCACACGTTCATGGATTGAGGAAGGTGATGACTCTCACAGATCATCACCTTCTTCATAGTGAAGCGCGAATGAACATCTTAGATAGGAACAAGCATGTTTGAATGGAAAACAGAAATAATTACATTAATTCATCGAGACGCTGCAGAGCTCCTCACCCCCAACAATGGAGTTTAGAAACTCATGCCATCAAAGAGTACAAAGTTCAGATATAAAAAATGTCATGAGATACAAAATAAATCTCTAAAAGTTGTTTAAATACTAAACTAGTAACCTGGGTTTACAGAAAATGAGTAAACTAAGATGGATAGTGCAGAAATCCACTTTTGGGGCCCACTTGGTGTGTGCTGGGGCTGAGACTTAAGCTTCTCACGTGCCTGGGCTATTTCTGGAGTTGAACACTGATAAACCCCATTTGTAGGGTTTATCTTGTATTGATTTTTGGAGATTTTATCACCTTTTACCCACATTTATTCAAGAAATAGCATGGTTTTGTATATTCTCCTTTAATTGTGCTTGAATGTGAAAACATGCTTTTTAGGACTCAAAATAGCTAAATTTAATTCACCTTGATTCTAGTAGATGCCTTGATATGTTTGTTAAGTGATTTAAAGTTTAGGAGGCAAAGATTGGATCAAGGGAATGAAGAAAGAAAGCATGAAAAGTTAGAGAACTCATGAAGAAATGAAAGAACTGGAAAGCTGTCAAGCCGACCTCTTCGCACTTAAACGACCATAACTTGAGCTACAGAGGTCAAAATGATGCGGTTTTAGTTGGGTTGGAAAGCTAACATCCGGGGCTTCGAAACGATATAAGATTTACTATGGTTGAACCGTGCATGGTGATGCGTACGCGCATAGAACGCGCACGTACCGTTGCTGCCACCTGGTTCACTTAAAGCAAAATGTGGCCATCGAATTCTAAAGCCTTGTGGGCCCAATCCAACTCATTTCTGATGCTATTTAAGCCGAGGATTGAAGAGGGAATGAAGATACTTTACATACTTTTAATCATTAGTCATAGTTTAGTTTTAGAATTAGTTTCTAGAGAGAGAAGCTCTCACTTCTCTCTAGGATTAGGATTAGGATTAGGTTTAGTTCTTAGATCTAGATTTAGATTCATCTTCTTCTACTTCTATCTTCTCAATTCCTTGTTGTTACATTCATTCTTCTTCTATTCTTTTGGTGTAATCTCTTTTATGTTGTTCTTGTATTTTGCTGTAGATCTACTTTTGTTTCTTCCTTTCTCTTTCAATTCAATTCAAGGTAAATCATAATAATTGTGTTCTTTTTGCTTTGTTAGTTGTTAATTCTTTGCAATAATTGTTGTTAGATTTTGTTCTTGTTGTTGATTTACTATGCTTCCCTTTTATGCCTTCCAAGTGTTTGATGAAATGCTTGGTTGGATTTTAGAGTAGAATTTATGTTCTTGGCTTGGAAAGGTAACTTAGGAACTCTTGAGTTACTAATGTCCAAGTAATTGATGATTGGGATCCATTGACTCTAGTTCTCACTAATTGAATTAGTGGAGAGTTAGGACTTATGGACTAGGATTGAAATAGATCATTTGACTTTCCTTTACTACTAGTTAGAGGATGATTTAATGAGATTAATCCTTGCCAATTCTCATATTGTGGTTAGTGATTAGGATAGAGATCCTTGACCACCAACCCTTGCCAAGACCTTTTTAGCCATTAATTTACTTTCTTGCCATTTATCTTTCATGCCTCTTATCAAAACCCCAAAAATGACTCATAACCAATAACAAGACACTTTATTGTAAATCCTAGGGAGAACGACCCGAGGTTTAAATACTTCGGTTTATAGATTTTAGGGGTTTGTACTTGTGACAAACAAATTTTTTGCATGAAAGGATTATTGTAGGTTTAGAGACTATACTTCAACGAGATTTCATTTGTGAAATTCTAAACCGTCAAAAAATCCAATCATCAAAATGGCGCCGTTGCCGGGGATTTGCAATGGTGTTATGTTATTGGTTATTGTACATATGTGAATATTGTGAATAGGTTTATCTTTTGTTTGTTTCTTAATTTTTGTTAGTTTTCTTTTGCTCTCTCATTATGAATTCTCACTTTGGCTTTGAGTTTGGTTCTAATTGTGTTGTAGGAAATGTGGACTTTAATGGCAACATGTACCAAGGATGGAACCAACAAAGATGGGAGGAGTCTCAAGGAATTGATCACTCCTATTGGCAACGACCTCCGGACAATTATGATGGTATTTTTGTGGAAAAACGAATTTCCAACACATATATCCAACCGGCAAGTATACCGGGTCGCATCAAGTAGTAATAACTCACAAGAGTGAGGTCGATCCCACAGGGATTGATGGATCAAGCAACTTTAGTGGGTGATTAGTTTAGTCAAGCTAACATTGAAGTGAATTGTGTGAAGTTGATCAACAGAAAGTAAATTGCAGGAATGATAAAGTTGCAGAATCTAAATGGGCAGAAAACTTAAAGAGCAAGAAAGTAAAATAGCTGAAACTTAAATTGCAAGAAAAGTAAATTGCATCAAATGTAAATGGGGCTGGGGTGCTGGAAATTAAAAAGAGAGCAGTAAAGCAAAGCGTAAAACAATTGCAGGGAGATTAAATTGCTTGGAAGGAAATTGGAAGTAATAGGAACAGAAAGGTAAAAATGCATATGAAATAAAAGCAACAGATGTAAACAACAAGGGAAAATTTCTTGAAGAAGCAACACAGAATGTAACTTAGCTCAATTGTGAAATTTAAAGAGACAAGATCTCAGGGAATCAAAGAGACTAGAAAACAAGTCTAGATCTCACTCCCTTCCTTGATTCAACAGCAAACAGATTGAATAAGAAATAGAGATGGAAGCAGTAAAGAGAGCCTTGATTTAAATCAAAATTCCTTGAATTATGCAGAAGAACAAAGCATGGATTTCAGATCAAAGATTGGAACAGAATTCCTCCAATCTCAATCCAAAATTTCAAAACAAGAGAAAGACTAAAGAGAGAGCTCTCTAATGGAGCAAGCCTTTTCTTTCCAATCGAGCTCCCCTCTACAAAGATAGAAATGATGCCTTATATAGGCTTTACAAAATAAAATGAAATTGAAATGAAAAACAAATGAAAATCCTAATTCTAGCTTGTTCTTGTGCCTTTGAGTGATGATGTGGGCTAAGCTTGCTTTGGATTTGAGGAGAAATGGGTTTGCATGGCCTTGATTCAATTTGGAGAGGAATTGAATTTAAATGAGATTTTGGTTGAATTTGGCCCATGATGCTCCCAGGAGGCTGCCCTGCCCTTGTGGAGGGCAGAGCAGGAAATGGTATGTGCGGCCCTCGTTGCGTGCGTGCTTGGTGTGTGCGTGTTGGTGCTAAAGGAAGCTGCCCTGCCCTTGTGGAGGGCAGGGCAGGAATTTTTGGTGCGCCAGAATGATGCCCGTGCGTGCTGCTGGTGCTGCCGAGACTTCCTTTGGTGCGCCAGAATGGTGCGCTGGCCGTGCCACAACAAAATGCTGCCCTGCCCTTGTGGAGGGCAGGGCAATGTTTCCAAATTGAAGTCCCGTGTTCAAAACTCGGTCGATACACACGCAACTATTTTTCCTTGGTTTTCTTGGCACCAAAGTAAGGCTTAGTTCCTTGCTTCCTCATGGTGCCGTGTTCGAAACTTGTGGAAAGCATTTGGGGGATCAATTTTTCTTGATTTTTCATGAAGAGCACGACATTGCCCTGCTCTCCAAGAGGGCAGGGCAGAAAATTGAGCGCTACTTGCTTTGGGGTAAGGCTCCAGCTTCGAACCTTGGTGGAAGCACATTGGTTTATTTTCGCTTATTTTTGGCCCTTAAAGATGCCTTTTGTTCCTGCCTCAATTGTACGCCAAATCTGGATTGCTATATATCGTTGGAAAGCTCTGAATGTCAGCTTTCCAACGCAACTGGAAGCACATCAATTGGACGTCTGTAGCTCAAGTTATAGTCCTTTGAAGGAGGCATGGTCATGCTGTGAGCGCCCAGATTTTACCTTAGCGAAAATTCTTGCTTCCAACCTCACTTTGCATCACGATTCTGCCCTGCCCTTGGCAAGAGCAGGGCAGTGTGTGCTGATTGCCTATTCTCCTTTAATTTGGTCATTGGCCACGCTTTTAAAAGCGTGGCCTAAAGCTCCAAAGTGTACCCCAACTTCAAAGTGTGTCCCAAAGCTCTTTTTTTCTCCTTTTTTTGTGCTTCTTTGCTTCTTTTTCTTCTTATTTCCTACAAGATTTTAAAATTAAAAGATCAAGGAAATATACCAATTAAGTATAAAAGCATTCAATATTTAAGCACAATTTATCAATTTCTTGTATGAAAAAGCATAGAAAAATAGGTATATGATGGCTTGTCATCAAATTATAGGTATAATTCCCATCCTAATGCATGTCAATTTAACGGCTATGATGACTCTTTTTGTGACACTCAAGGTTTTCATGATTTCAAAAGATTTCACAAAATGTACTAGATGAAAAACTTCAATTAAATAAAATCCAATGCAATTGAGCAACAATCAATCATACTAGCTTTCCAATACTTGTATGCACATGCTAAATTCTTCTTTAATTCCTTTGTTTGTTTATGATCATGATGATTTACTGCTTTTGAACTCACAGGATTCAAGTTGGTAGTTATAATGTCACAGCACCATGTTTCAAATCAAGATTCACGCTATGCTTTATTCATACACACATGTAAACAGAGAAGATAATAAAACAATCATGCAATTTAAAGTGCTGGAAATAAATGAGAGGAAAAGGAACTTTACAACCTTGCAATTCATCTTTTATATTGTTGTCCTTTTCCTTCTATTCTTCCTTCTTCCCATACCAATACTCAGAATGCTTGCTCATCCTCAAGCAACAATTAGAACAATGGCTATGGGGTTAAGATGGATCATGAATGTCTTACACAATGAAATGTTAGTAGCACATGTGTTTTAAACAAGCAAAATTAAAGATAACAATCAAGGCACAAGAGACAGAGACATTTTGATTGCATAGATAAGAAGGTGTGCACAATACATTGCATAAAAAAATAAGTGGCACACCAAACTTAGTGTGACACTTTCACTTGGAATTAATGCAAGTATCTTGTAAGAATTAGAACCAAATTTTGTTGCATAGCAACATCAAACTTAGAATACAACCATATGTCAATTTATTTGAATTAAAACTAAACAAAAGAAACTGTTATATGTTAAATACAATCACCAAGCCAAGAATAAGTCATGAATAAGGATCTCTTGGTGATATATTAACAAAAACAGTTAAGAAGCAAAATAAGTGGAAGTATTAAAAAGAAATAACTAAAGTAAACAGAATAATAAAATGTCAAACCAAAAGAAAAATAACACTGCAAAGGCCTTATGATTATGCAGACAAGTGGTGTTGCTTAATGAATTGCATAGAGAATTAAGTGGCACACCAAACTTAGAATCTTAGTGTGTCACTTCCATTTTTGATTTGATGCACTCATCCAAAAAGATTGAAAACAAGTTGTTGCAAGACAACACCAAACTTAGAATGTAACCATATGCCCATTTATTGAATTTAAACAAAGTAAAGAACGAAAACAAAGTAGAGAAGAAATGTTACCTACGGTTGGGTTACCTCCCAACAAGTGCTCTTTTAGTGTCATTAGCTTGACATGTTGTTCTTCACTTTCTTCCTCTTCTTCCAATTGATTAAGAGGAATGACTTCAAGGGAGTAGAAGTTTCAGCTATTGTCCCCTTTCTTGGTTTCCTCTCAGCAAGCTTTCTTTTGAAATTGGCTTGGTTGAGCTTGCTTGCTTGATCAGGGGGAGGATTGTTTGCAGTTGACCTTTTCTTGAATATTGTCCTTGATATCTTGGTCACAATCCTCTTCTTGGTGCTTTTGTTAATTGCCTTCACTTCCTTGAATCCAAGTTTTGGTTGCTGTGTGATTGTTGGAGTGATTTCTTTATCAAGAGCCTCTTGCATTGGTGGTTCCATGAGCTTTTCCTTCATGTACTTCTCTACTTCAGTTGAGTGTGACTTCTCTTGAATGTCTTCCTCCCTTTCTTCTTCATGATTTTCCATTAATGCCTCTGGAAGGGAATTTTTGTGTTTCATTGTCACCTCAAGTGGCTCTTGTGAATGTAGAATCCTTGGCTCATGTCCAAATACTTCCACCACCTCTTCCTTTTTCACTTAAATTTCTCTTGACACAGAGGCTTCCTCATCTTGCTTTTCCACTTCCTCACCCACAAATTGGTCTTCATCCTCTCTGTTTGATGGTTCTAAGTTCCTCCTTGTTTGCTCTAAGGGCTCATTCATCTTCTTGAGGATGATTTCTTTCCAGGATTGGGGTTGTGTGTATCTTTCCACGAGTTTTTTATGTATTTCAATGGCTTGAAGGTAATCCTCATCTGGTGGTTCAAGAGATGAATGTTGAGAGTAATTTTGGTGACGTGGATATGTTGTGGTGAAGCTGTGTTGAGGGGTGTGGAATGAGTTGTGTGATTGATGGGATGAGTGGTATGGATTTTGGAGGAAACTTTGTGTTGAGGCATAATCTAGTGATGAAGAACTTTCAAATGAGAAACTGGGACGTGAGGGTGAATGCTCTTTCATTCCTTGGTGATACTCCCAGCCACCATTAGAGTAATGACTTAAATCATTTTGTGGTGGTGGGAAGTATCCCATATGATCCTCTTGCTCATCTTGTGTCTCTGAAGCAAATCTCCATGAGTTGGAGTGCTCAGAATGTGTATTCTCTTGGTGATATTCCCAACCATCATTAGAATAATGACTTGAATCATATTGTGATGGTGGGCAATATCCCATGAAGTTTGTTTGATTAAAAGATGAGGTGAACTCCATTTGAATTTTGTAGAACACAACACCAATGAAAATTGAAATTACTCATATCAGATATGAGTTTTGCTTAGTGAGGCAAAAACACAAACACCTTGGTTTCAACTTTAAAACAGAGAACCAAAAAAAGAAAATTCTTGATCTAGACTTCTCACCCACTTAATCATTGTTGATCTAATCAATCCCCGGCAACGGCGCCAAAAACTTGATGGTGTTTTTGTGGAAAAACGAATTTCCAACACACATATCCAACCGGCAAGTATACCGGGTCGCATCAAGTAGTAATAACTCACAAGAGTGAGGTCGATCCCACAGGGATTGATGGATCAAGCAACTTTAGTGGGTGATTAGTTTAGTCAAGCTAACATTGAAGTGAATTGTGTGAAGTTGATCAACAGAAAGTAAATTGCAGGAATGATAAAGTTGCAGAATCTAAATGGGCAGAAAACTTAAAGAGCAAGAAAGTAAAATAGCTGAAACTTAAATTGCAAGAAAAGTAAATTGCATCAAATGTAAATGGGGCTGGGGTGCTGGAAATTAAAAAGAGAGCAGTAAAGCAAAGCGTAAAACAATTGCAAGGAGATTAAATTGCTTGGAAGTAAATTGGAAGTAATAGGAACAGAAAGGTAAAAATGCAGATGAAATAAAAGCAACAGATGTAAACAGCAAGGCAAAATTTCTTGAAGAAGCAACACAGAATGTAACTTAGCTCAATTGTGAAATTTAAAGAGACAAGATCTCAGGGAATCAAAGAGACTAGAAAACAAGTCTAGATCTCACTCCCTTCCTTGATTCAACAGCAAATAGATTGAAGAAGAAATAGAGATGGAAGCAGTAAAGAGAGCCTTGATTTAAATCAAAATTCCTTGAATTATGCAGAAGAACAAAGCATGGATTTCAGATCAAAGATTGGAACAGAATTCCTCCAACCTCAATCCAAAATTTCAAAACAAGAGAAAGACTAAAGAGAGAGCTCTCTAATGGAGCAAGCCTTTTCTTTCCAATCGAGCTCCCCTCTACAAAGATGGAAATGATGCCTTATATAGGCTTTACAAAATAAAATGAAATTGAAATGAAAAACAAATGAAAATCCTAATTCTAGCTTGTTCTTGTGCCTTTGAGTGATGATGTGGGCTTAGCTTGCTTTGGATTTGAGGAGAAATGGGTTTGCATGGCCTTGATTCAATTTGGAGAGGAATTGAATTTAAATGAGATTTTGGTTGAATTTGGCCCATGATGCTCCCAGGAGGCTGCCCTGCCCTTGTGGAGGGCAGAGCAAGAAATGGTATGTGGGGCCCTCGTTGCGTGCGTGCTTGGTGTGTGCGTGTTGGTGCTACAGGAAGCTGCCCTGCCCTTGTGGAGGGCAGGGCAGGAATTTTTGGTGCGCCAGAATGATGCCCGTGCGTGCTGCTGGTGCTGCCGAGACTTCCTTTGGTGCGCCAAAATGGTGCGCTGGCCGTGCCACAACAAAATGCTGCCCTGCCCTTGTGGAGGGCAGGGCAATGTTTCCAAATTGAAGTCCCGTGTTCAAAACTCGGTCGATACACAGGCAACTATTTTTCCTTGGTTTTCTTGGCACCAAAGTAAGGCTTAGTTCCTTGCTTCCTCATGGTGCCGTGTTCGAAACTTGTGGAAAGCATTTGGGGGATCAATTTTTCTTGATTTTTCATGAAGAGCACGACATTGCCCTGCTCTCCAAGAGGGCAGGGCAGAAAATTGAGCGCTACTTGCTTTGGGGTAAGGCTCCAGCTTCGAACCTTGGTGGAAGCACATTGGTTTATTTTCGCTTATTTTTGGCCCTTAAAGATACCTTTCGTTTCTGCCTCAATTTTACGCCAAATATGGATTTCTATATATCGTTGGAAAGCTCTGAATGTGAGCTTTCCAACGCAACTGGAAGCACATCAATTGGACGTCTGTAGCTCAAGTTATAGTCCTTTGAAGGAGGCATGGTCATGCTGTGAGCGCCCAGATTTTACCTTAGCGAAAATTCTTGCTTCCAACCTCACTTTGCATCACGATTCTGCCCTGCCCTTGGCAAGAGCAGGGCAGTGTGTGCTGATTGCCTATTCTCCTTTAATTTGGTCATGGGCCACGCTTTTAAAAGCGTGGCCTAAAGCTCCAAAGTGTACCCCAACTTCAAAGTGTGTCCCAAAGCTCTTTTTTTCTCCTTTTTTTGTGCTTCTTTGCTTCTTTTTCTTCTTATTTCCTACAAGATTTATAAAATTAAAAGATCAAGGAAATATACCAATTAAGTATAAAAGCATTCAATATTTAAGCACAATTTATCAATTTCTTGTATGAAAAAGCATAGAAAAATAGGTATATGATGGCTTGTCACCAAATTATAGGTATAATTCCCATCCTAATGCATGTCAATTTAACGGCTATGATGACTCTTTTTGTGACACTCAACAATCACCATCATATGCCTATGAATCTCATCCTCAACATGAACCTCAACCATTCTCACAAGCCTTTCATTACCAAACACCGCCCTATGATCCATATCCATCATATGACCAAACCCCCATACCATACTCTTATGACCATTATGAACAAGAACCCTTAGAACCACCACAACCCTATCAAGATTACTCCCAAGAACCACCTCAATACACACAATCTCCACAACCTTAACAAGAAGAACCACCTTCCCATTATGAACCCTCTCTCCAAAATAATGAACCTTCTTACTCACCCCAAACCCCAATAGACGATCCTCTCACTTTGTTACTTCAAGGACAAGAAGCTATGAAGCGGGATACACTTGAGTTTGTGACCAATTTGACCAAGGTGGTGCATACTTTAGCCCACCAATGCTTGAATACTTAAGGTACTTCCGTGACCACATGTGAAAAGTCAAAAGAAGAGCAAAGCATGAAGGAGAAATTGGAAAATTCGGTGGAGAAGGAGGAGTCAAATTTTGTGTTAGAACATTTGGAGGAGCCTATGATCATTGAAGAAAAGGAAGAGATGGTTGAAGATTTAGGAGATGTTGAAAGTCCATGGGAATGTAGCATCATGGAGCACTCCTCCAAGAAGCTTGAAATTGATGTTGAGGAGGGTGCGCAACCTCCAAGGCATGTCATAGTTGAAGACTTAAAAGAGGCATATCAAGAGATGGATTCAATTATGGGTGAATTTCTATCTACAATTGAATCTTCTCCCATTGGACATAAAGTTGAAGATACAAAAGAGTGTGCACAACCTCCCATACCTTTGGTGAGCAATGAGAAAGAGAGTAAATTAAAAGAGAGCTACCAAGAGGAAAAAGTTGGCATGGTGTATATCGAAATTGAAGAATATGAAGAGGTTGATCAAGAGATGGATTCATTCATCAATGAATTCCTATCCAAAATTGAATCACCTCCCATTGGGCAAGATGAAGTTCTTGAAGACAACACCAAGCCAAGTGAAAAAGGGGAAAAGGTTGAAATTGAAGAAGCTCACAAAGAGGTGGAAATACACAAAGAAGAGCACAAAGAAGAGAACCTTGCATTGTCTAAGTGTGGGGAAGTCTCCCCCCACAAGTCACCACCCAACACAACATTCAAGTGGGCAAAACTCTTATCCCTAAGCTTTACTTTCTCACTTAAATATGGTTTAATTGAAAATGATGGTCAACTTAGAGCTCTTTGTGGAGTTAAGAGTAGGAAAGAGTTGTGTAGTGGTTGGAAACATCATTCTAAGCTCATGACGGTTGTAAGCTCAAAATTCAAGAGCAATGGTTGGTGTGGAACCAAATGGCATGGGTCTAGGAAGTTGTTTGGAAGCTTCTTTGAGAATTCCAAGGCCATACCCCCCGGATGGAATAATGACGATCAATTTAAGGACAGGTGCCAAAACAAAGTGTGGGATCCCAGATCTCACAAAGAGAATCAAATTTGGGAGCTCATGGTTTGTGGAGAACTCCATCAAAGCTTGAAGATATTGAAATTGAAGAATGGAGCTTATTGGAAGACCAAGCATTGGTGGATGTTCCAAGATGAGTACAATCACAAGCCACCTTGAGAGGAGCTCCCCATAAGTCCAACTTAAGGACAATAAATAAAAGTGCTAGGTGGGAGACACCCCACCATGGTAAACTCTTTCCACACTCTTTTAGTTTTGTTAATAAGTGAATTGAGTTGCCATTGTAGGTAGATTCTCATTTTCATTTTTATCTTTTGTAAATATTAGTAGAATTAGTTTAATTTCATGTTTTTATTGGTTTGTTAAGTTTAGTTAGAAGTATAATATGATAAATAAGGTTCTAGGGTGTTTTGGTAGCTGTTTGGGGGATTAAAAGGCTTGGAATGGTGCAAGAACATAGAAAAAAAATTTTTGAAAAAAATAGAACACCATCCACGCGTGCGCGCAAAGCACGCATACGCGCAACTCAAGCATTTTTCGACCATCCACGCGCACGCGCACTGTACGCGTACGCGTGGATGCAAAAATTTCACCCCCAGCTAAAAACCCGAGAGTTAGGCCTACACTGTGCGAACATTGGGCCTAAGGCACAAGTCTGTGCACGCGTGCGCGCACCTGGCGCGTATGCATGATCTTAAATTGGCAATGCACGCGCACGCACACTGTGCGCGCGCGCGTCGATTGCACAATCTGCACCCCCGGTACTTTTACCCGAGAGTTGTGCCAGACTTGGGCCGACATTGTGCCTCCGGCCTAACTCGACGCACGCGTGCGCGCATCTGGTGCGTAGGCGTCCTTAGGCCAATATGCACATCGACGCGTAAGCACGCATGACGCGTACGCGTCGGTAAAAAAAAAAGAGTTTTTTTTCCCCTTCCATTTTCTTTTGCTTATCACATTCGCATGCTTCCACTCTTCCCATTTTCATTTAGTTTTTATAGCATGTTTTCGTTTTTCTTTTTAAGTCATTTTAATAATGGTGTTGCATCTTCCTACTCAATTGTTGACGATTCCTTGCATTATTTTGGTTCTTCTTGACTTGTTTGATATTGTTGGGTGATGAAACTTTTAAATCAATGCTTCATCTTGTATGACTCTTGTGTCTTTTTGCATTGATATGACCTTATATTATCTTTCATGGCCCACTCTCTCTTGTTCGAACTTGATGCTCATCATGCTCTTCATGCTTTGACCTTACTCTTGCATCAAGTATCATTGATATGCCATTTTCTCTTATTGTTTCCTCCTCTACATGTTGTAGCTACCATGTAGTAGAGAACCATACCTTTATTTGGCCTTAGCCCCCGCCTATGTGCTATTTGCTTTGATATCTTTGTTATAGGCTTCACTTTCTTTCTTTTTCTTTCCTTTTAGGTTGGCCACCAAGAAGGAAGGAAAGGAAAGTTTCAAAATGGGGCAACAAACAAGTCACCCGCACAACCATTTGAGGAGCTCATCAATTGTAGCAACCCGTCCACCCTGCTCTTCTTTGCGTGCACCGAGGACGGTACAATCTTCAAGTGTGGGGAGCTCGTTTGACCGATCTCCATGGGTAACAATTTCCTTTTCAACACCAATGTTAGTTAGTTGTTGCATTTGCATGATAGGTTGCATGTTAGTTAGAATTTATACATATTTTACCACTTCTCTCCTATTAGGACTACTTGGTTAGGGTGATGATTTCTTTCCCAAGAAACCGTTTTAGGGCAACCTACCAATTTGAAAAAATTTTTTGTTGAACTTGCTTGAAAGAATGTATTTTGGAACATGGTTTTTGAGCTAAGAACACAAGCTTGCGAGATTCGAGCCTAATGGTGTGGTTACATCTTATAACCACTTATTTTTCCTTCTTGTGTGCATTATTCTCTTCCTATGAATGTAATCTTTGATTTGTTTGATTCTTTATGTCCATTATTTTGTGTATTCATGCATTTATATGATTGAGGCCATCATTTCATTAGCTCACTTACCCAAATGGCCTTACCTTTTATCTTCCTTTGTTAGCCAAATTTGAGCCTACGATTAACCCACTTTGTTCTTAATTTAGCACATTACAAGCCTTAAAGCAGAAAACAATAAAAGTCCTTATTTGGATCTTTGATTAGCTTAGGCTAGTGTGTGTAAGTATCATTCAAGTGTGGGAACCTTGGGACATTGGGTGAATAAAAGGGTAGTTTTGTATTATTAGTGTAAATATTGGGAATTGGGTACATACTCATGTATTGATCAAATGTAAAACCTTATGCATTGACGCGCTTGTATATAAAAAAATGAGAAAAAAAAAAAGAAAAAGAATATAGAAAAAGAAAGAAAAAGAAGAAAAAGAAAGAAATAAAAAAGGGGACAAAATGCCCCAAAGTAAAGCTCAAATAAAAGTCAATGCATATGTGTTGTGAAATGAAAAGAGAATGCATGAGTATGTGGAAAAATGAAGAATGGGTAGTTAGGTTAGAACTTAATTGTATAGGATGTCATAGGTTAGGTGGGAAATCTAAGCCTATCAAAGATTCAAAATTCAAGCTCACTTGACCAAATATGCATCCTACCTTAACCCTAGCCCTATTACAACCTAAAGAAAAGACCTCATGATAATTGTATGCGTGCATTGAATAATTGTTGATTGTTAGATGAAAAACAAATCTTGGAAAGCATGATTAGGGGAGAATTGAGTGAATCAACCCCAAACACCGAGCGACTAGAGTGCAAACACTTCCGGTGGAGTTCGATGCCCAATTCCTTGATTCCCGGCTTTCACGAGCGTTCTTCTTGCAAGTCTACTTGAACTTCATTTTGATATTCGAATTGGTAGGATTCATGAATCGTTATATGATCTTGACCCTACTTGTGCATGTATGACTTGGAGGATTGATTTATTTTTAACCAAGTAGGTAAAACCATTTTGCATTTAGTTGCATATAGTTTAGGTTGCATATAGTTTATTTACATTAAATAAATGTTGATACCCTTTGTTTCTCTCTTGGCTTAAGCATGAGGACATGCTTGGTTTAAGTGTGGGGAGGTTGATAAACCCCATTTGTAGGGTTTATCTTGTATTGATTTTTGGGGATTTAATCACCTTTTACCCACATTTATTCAAGAAATAGCATGGTTTTGTATATTCTCCTTTAATTGTGCTTGAATGTGAAAACATGCTTTTTAGGACTCAAAATAGCTAAATTTAATTCACCTTGATTCTAGTAGATGCCTTGATATGTTTGTTAAGTGATTTAAGGTTTAGGAGGCAAAGATTGGATCAAGGGAATGAAGAAAGAAAGCATGAAAAGTTGGAGAACTCATGAAGAAATGAAAGAACCGGAAAGCTGTCAAGCTGACCTCTTCGCACTTAAACGACCATAACTTAAGCTACAGAGGTCCAAATAATGCGGTTTCAGTTGGGTTGGAAAGCTAACAACTGGGGCTTCGAAACGATATAAGATTTGCTATGGTTGAACCGCGCATGGTGACGCGTATGCGCATAGTACGCGCATGCGCCGTTGCTGCCACCTGGTTCACTTAAAGCAAAACGTGGCCAGCGAATTCTAAAGCCTTATGGGCCCAATCCAACTCATTTTTGATGCTATTTAAGCCAAGGATTGAAGGAGGAATGAAGATACTTTACATACTTTTAATCATTAGTCATAGTTTAGTTTTAGAATTAGTTTCTAGAGAGAGAAGCTCTCACTTCTCTCTAGGATTAGGATTAGGATTAGGTTTAGTTCTTAGATCTAGATTTAGATTCATCTTCTTCTACTTCTATCTTATCAATTCCTTGTTGTTACATTCATTCTTCTTCTATTCTTTTGGTGTAATCTCTTTTATGTTGTTCTTGTGTTTTGTTGTAGATCTACTTTTGTTTCTTCCTTTCTCTTTCAATTCAATTCAAGGTAAATCATAATAATTGTGTTCTTTTTGCTTTGTTAGTTGTTAATTCTTTGCAATAATTGTTGTTAGATTTTGTTCTTGTTGTTGATTTACTATGCTTCCCTTTTATACCTTCCAAGTGTTTGATGAAATGCTTGGTTGGATTTTAGAGTAGAATTTTATGTTCTTGGCTTGGAAAGGTAACTTAGGAACTCTTGAGTTACTAATGTCCAAGTAATTGATGATTGGGATCCATTGACTCTAGTTCTCACTAATTGAATTAGTGGAGAGTTAGGACTTATGGACTAGGATTGATATAGATCATTTGACTTTCCTTTACTACTAGTTAGAGGATGATTTAATGAGATTAATCCTTGCCAATTCTCATATTGTGGTTAGTGATTAGGATAGAGATCCTTGACCACCAACCCTTGCCAAGACCTTTTTAGCCATTAGTTTACTTTCTTGCCATTTATCTTTCATGCCTCTTATCAAAACCCCAAAAATGACTCATAACCAATAACAAGACACTTTATTGTAAATCCTAGGGAGAACGACCCGAGGTTTAAATACTTCGGTTTATAGATTTTAGGGGTTTGTACTTGTGACAAACAAATTTTTTGCATGAAAGGATTATTGTAGGTTTAGAGACTATACTTCAACGAGATTTCATTTGTGAAATTCTAAACCGTCAAAAAATCCAATCATCAAATGCCAGGTTGTAACCTGTTTCTGGCGTTGAACTCCAACTTGCAACCTGTTTTTGGCGCTGAACGCCAGACTGCAACATGGAACTGGCGTTGAATGCCAGTTTACGTCATCTATCTTCACGCAAAGTATGAACTATTATATATTGCTGGAATGCCCTGGATGTCTACTTTCCCACCCAATTGAGAGCACGCTAATTAGACTGCTGTAGCTCCAAAAAATCCATTCCGAGTGCAGGGAGGTCAGAATCCAACAGCATCAGCAGTCCTTTTTTAGCCTAAATCAGATTTTTGCTCAGCTCCCTCAATTTCAGCCAGAAAATACCTGAAATTACAGAAAAACACACAAACTCATAGTAAAGTCCAGAAATATGAATTTTGCCTAAAAACTAATAAAATTATGCTAAAAACTAACTAAAACATACTAAAATCTACATGAAATTACCCCCAAAAAGCGTATAAAATATCCGCTCATCAGACCTCTAAAATAAAATATACATACATATAATAGTGGAAATGATATAATATTTGAGGAGTCTTGAAGGTTGGGTCAACACAAATCCGTGAAAAATAAAAATGCAACGCTCAAGATAACAGTTACTTGCGTACGAAGAAAAGTAAAGATACACATACGTAATATTAGAATGGAGTGTCAAAGGATACAAAATATTCAATCTCTGGGCTCAACCTGCGAAGTTAAGGCTGGCTGGAGAATATTTACATACATATATATAATCCCAAGACTCCAAAATGCTCAAAATGAACCCTAGTTCTCCATCAAGTCTCTTTGAGGCACAAAAGTGAAAAATATTAAAGGAGAAGTCTAAGCATATATATATACACACACAGACACACATATACATAACAAAAAATAGAAGCCCAAAGTCCCATCTTTGTTGCAATCAAAACTCTAGACGCCTAGTGGTTGATGCAGGTGGAAACTGTCTCTCAACAAATTTCCTTCGGCAAGTGTACCGAATTTGTCGTCAAGTAAAAACTCACAATAGAGTGAGGTCGAATCCCACAGAGATTGATTGATCAAGAAACTTTAATTAGAAGAATGTTCTAGTTGAGCGAATCCAGAATTTGGGTTGAGATTTGCAGAAAATAAAATGGCGGGAATGTAAATGACAGAAAAAGTAAATGCTAGAATTAAAGAGCTGAAAGTAAATGACTGAAAGTAAATTGCAGAATTGTAAATGGGAATGGGGTGTTTGCTCATAAAAGTAAATGCAGAAATTAAAGAGAATGGGTAAGATCAGAAATGGGGAGTTCATTGGGCTCAGGAGATGTTGCAATTCTCCGGATCAAGTTCATTTTTATCTCTTCCTCAATCAATGCATTCATTGATCTCCTTGGCAATCTTAATTGATCGAATTACAATTTCTTGCAATTCAATCTCTCAAATCTTGATCAATAGCCAATTCCTTGGTCAATTGCTCATGAGAAGAGATGAAGTGTGGTCACTGATTATACCACATGCATTTCCCAAATCAGGTGTTGAGAGGATTATAGTCACATATCCATCCAAACCCAATTTGGTCCAGCATGAGAAAGCATTTCTTGCTTGATCTCTTCATTCCTCTTTCAAGGTTCAGAAGAGATCCAAGTTTGAATAGCTTCTTTTCCAAGATAACTACCCAATTGGATGAAGATCGAAAGCTTTCAAGTAAAACCAAGAGAAAAGATAGAAGAAGAATAATGAAAACTAGTATTGATCCATCAATTTACAACAGAGCTCCCTAACCCAATGAAAGGCGTTTAGTTGTTCATAGCTCTAGAAAATGAAAACAAAGATGGAGAATACATCCTGGAACTAGAAGAGCAGAGAAAGTAAATTACAGAGAGTAGTTTTCCAACTTCCAAAACTTCCTAAATAATTCAAAGCTACTCCTATATATACTACTCTTCTCAGCTTCTAGTTGGCTCTTCAAGTCTTGGGCCTTTGGATCTTGAGTTTGAAGCAGTTCTCTTCTTCATTTGGACTTGGTTTTACTTGCAGAGAGATAGTGTGAAGTGGGCAGAGACTTTAGCTCAGGACGTTAGGGGTGTTAACGTTTAGTGAAAGTATGAGTTCGACAATGTTAGTGACACTCAACATTGTCACTAACGTTCCAATGTACCCCTTTGCCTCACGTTAGAGCCCATGTTAACTAGGTCAACGTGGCTTCTAACGTGGCCTTGCCAACCTTCGAGAACGTTAGTGACACTTAACATTGTCACTAACGTTCCAGTGTGCCCCTATGTCTCACGTTAGAGTCCCACGTTAACTAGGTTAACGTGGCTTCTAACGTGGCCTTGCCAACCTTCGAGAACGTTAGTGACACTTAACATTGTCACTAACGTTCCAGTGTGCCCCTATGTCTCACGTTAGAGTCCCACGTTAACGAAGTTAGCGTGGCTTCTAACGTGGCCATTCTTAGCCATCCCCAACGTTAGTGACAATGTTGAGTATCACTACGTTGGCTCATCTTTCACTCATCAACGTTAGCTTCCACATTAACTAAGTTAACGTGAAAGTTAGTCGACATCCCTTGCCTCTTACGTTAGCTCCCACGTTAACCAAGTTAACGTGGGACTTAACGTGGTACATTGCACCTTAGGCCAACGTTAGTGACAATGTTGAATGTCACTAACGTTGGCTTCCTTCCCCCTTTTAGCGTTAGAGGCCACGTTAACTAAGTTAACGTGGACTCTAACGTGGCCACTTATGATCATTGGCCAACATTAGTGATAATGTTAAGTGTCACTAACGTTGGCTCAAACTCCCCTTCTTCACGTTAGAGTTCACGTTAACTTAGTTAACGTGACTCTTAACATGGGCAATGATGGCTTCGAGAGCGTTATTGGCAATCACTTTTCTCATTAACTTTGCAAGTTAGCTCCCACTCCACGTTAGTGGTAACGTTAATTAGATTAACGTGACTGCCAAGTGGTTCTTCCTTGCTTCCTTTGGTCCTGAAATCAAGCAATAGAGTGCATCAAAGTTCTAGTCCAAGTCATGGGTAATACAACATACAATTTGTTACTAAACTCATGCAAAATCCTCATGAAATCATGTAAAATGCACAATGTATGCTTGAATCAAGGTATAAGTGAATATCCACCCAAAACTAGCTTATTTCCTAAGGAAATGCATGAAACTACCTTAAAAACAGTAAAGAAAAGGTCAGTGAAACTGGCCAAGATGCCCTGGCATCAGTGGTGCACAGATTTGTGATTATCAACAATGGCTCCAATAATTTGGTAGCTCTCACACGTGAATTACATTTAGTCACAACTCTGCACAACTAACCAGCAAGTGCACTGGGTCGTCCAAGTAATACCATACGTGAGTAAGGGTCGATCCCACGGAGATTGTTGGTATGAAGCAAGCTATGGTCATCTTGTAAATTCCAGTCAGGAGGATTAAACTAATTTAAGAGATTATTGGTTTAAATATGATTAACAAAATAAATAAAAAATAAAGATAAAGTTACTCATGTAATCCAATGGTGGGAATTTCGGATAGGTGCATGGAGATGTTGTGTTCCTTCTGAATCTCTGCTTTTCTGCTGCTTTCGTCCAATCCTTCTTACTCCTTTCCATGGCAAGCTATATGTAAGGCATCACTGTTGTCAATGGCTACATCCCATCCTCTCAGTGAAAATGGTCCAAATGCTCTGTCACAGCACGGCTAATCATCTGTCGGTTCTCAATCAGGTTGGAGTAGAATCCAGTGATTCTTTTGCGTCTGTCACTAACGCCCAGCCTTCAGGAGTTTGAAGCTCGTCATAGTCATTCAATCCCAGAATCCTACTTGGAATACCACAGACAAGGTTAGACTTTCCGGATTCCCATTAATGCCGCCATCAATTCTAGCTTATACCACGAAGATTCTGATCAAGGAATCCAAGAGATATGCGCCCGGTGTAAGGTAGAACGGAAGTGGTTGTCAATCACGCGCGTTCATAGGTGAGAATGATGATGAGTGTCACGGATCATCACATTCATCAAGTTGAAGTGAAACGAATATCTTAGAACAGGAATAAATCGAATTGGATAGAAAATAATAGTAATTGCATTAAAACTTGAGGTACAGCAGAGCTCCACACCCTTAATCTATGGTGTGTAGAAACTCCACCGTTGAAAGTACATAAGTGAAAGGTCCAGGCATGGCCGAATGGCCAGCCCCCATGATCTGAGAACTAAACATCCCAAGATGTCTAATACAATAGTAAACTATCCTATTTATACTAGACTAGCTACTAGGGTTTACAGGAGTAAGTAATTGATGCATAAATCCACTTCCAGGGCCCACTTGGTGTATGTTTGGGCTAAGCTTGATCTATCCACGAGCTGAGGCTTCTCTTGGAGTTGGACGCCAAGTTGTAACATGTTTTGGGCGTTCAACTCTGGTTCGTGACGTGTTTCTGGCATTTGACTCCAGAATGCAGCATGGAACTGGCGTTGAGCGCCAGTTTACGTCATCTAATCTCGAACAAAGTATGAACTATTATATATTGCTAGAAAGCTCTGGATGTCTACTTTCTAATGCCGTTGAGAGCGCACCATTTGGAGTTCTGTAGCTACAGAAAAGCCATTTTGAGTGCAGGGAGGTCAGATTCCAACAGCATCAGCATTCCTTTGTCAGCCTCCTATCAGAGTTTTGCTCAGGTCCCTCAATTTTAGCCAAAAAATACCTGAAATCACAGAAAAACACACAAACTCATAGTAAAATCCAAAAATGTGAATTTAGCATAAAAACTAATGAAAACATCCCTAAAAGTAACTAGATCATACTAAAAATTACCTAAAAACAATGCCAAAAAGCGAATAAATTATCCGCTCATCACAACACCAAACTTAAATTGTTGCTTGTCCCCAAGCAACTGAAAACCAATTAGGATAAAAAGAAGAGAATATACTATAAATCTCAAAATATCATTGAATATTAATTCTAGTTAGATGAGCGGGACTTGTAGCTTTATGCTTCTGAACAGTTTTGGCATTTCACTTTTTTCTTTGAAGTTTAGAATGATTGGCTTCTATAGGAACTTAGAATTTCAGATAGTGTTATTGATTCTCCTAGTTAAGTTTGTTGATTCTTGAACACAACTACTTTTATGAGTCTTGGTCGTGGTCCTAAGCATTTTATTTTCCAGTATTACCACCGGATACATAAATGCCACAGACACATGACTGGGTGAACCTTTTCAGATTGTGACTCAGCTTTGCTAGAGTCCCTAGTTAGAGGTGTCCAGAGCTCTTAAGCACACTCTTTTTGCTTTGGATCACGACTTTAACCACTCAGTCTTAAGTTTTTCACTTGGACCTGCATGCCACAAGCACATGGTCAGGGATAGCTTGATTTAGCCGCTTAGGCCTGGATTTTATTTCCTTGGGCCCTCCTATCCATTGATACTCAAACCCTTGGATCCTTTTTTACCCTTGCCTTTTGGTTTTAAGGGTTATTGGCTTTTTCTGCTTGCTTTTTCTTTTTCTTTCTATTTTTTTTCCAAAAAAAAAATTTTTTTTTGCAAGCTTTTGCTTTTTCACTGCTTTTTCTTGCTTCAAGAATCAATTTCATGATTTTTCAGATTGTCAATAACATTTTTCCTTGTTCATCATTCTTTCAAGAGCTAACAATTTTAACATTCATAAACACCAAGATCAAAAATATGCACTGTTCAATCATTCATTCAGAAAACAAAAAGTATTGCCACCACATCAATATAATTAAACCAAATTCAAGGCTAAATTCGAAATTTATGTACTTCTTGTTCTTTTGAATTAAAAACATTTTTTATTTAAGAGAGGTGAAGGAGTTATGGAATTATTTATAGCCTTAAGACATAGTTACTCAGCACTAATGATCATGAAGTAGAGACACAAAACATAGATGACATAATAAGCATAAAAACCGAAAAATAGAAAAATAAGAACAAGGAATGAGTCCACCTTAGTGAGGGTGGCACCTTCTTGAAGGTCCAATGGTGCTCTTTGAGCTCCTGTATGTTTCTTTCTTGCTTCTGTTGCATGATCCCTAGTGATTTTGGTGCTCCTATCCTTAGTTGCTCCCAATAATTGTGTGGAGGAAAATTTATCCCCTGAGGTATCTCAAGGATCTCTTGATTTGCAGTCAAATGCTCTACCACTGAGCTATAAACCCTTTAGATGAGTCTTTCCATCTCCCATGACTCAGAGGTGGAAGCTTTTGTCTTCCCTTTTCTCTTTTTTTTTTTTTTTTTTTGAGGTTTCTCTGGCCTTAGGTGCCATTAATGGTTATGGAAAAATAAAAAGCTATGCTTTTACCACACCAAACTTAGAAAATTGCTCGCCCTTGAGCAAGAGAAGAAAGAAAAGATGAAGAATAAGAAGAAGATATGGAGGAGATGGAGGGATGTGTGTATTCGGCTATATGGGTAGGATTGGCTGGGAAAGAGAATTTGAATTTTGAAGGTAGGTGGGGTGTATGGGGAAGAGTGGATAGATGTAAGTGGTGAATGAAAAACAGAAGGGATGACCATGAATGGAAAGAGAGAGGGTGAGGTATGTGGGGATCCTGTGGGGTCCACAGATCTTGAGATGATCCTGTGGGGTCCACAGATCCTGAGGTGTCAAGGATTTACATCCCTGCACCAATGAGGCATGTAAAATGCCTTTGCATACAATTCTGGCGTTTGAACGCCAAGGTGATGTATGTTCTGGGCGTTCAACGCCCATGTGCAGCATGTTTCTGGCGTTGAACGCCAGTTCCATGCTTGTTTCTGGCGTTCAGCGCCAGCTCCATGCTCTGTTCTGGCGTTGAACGCCAGCCAGATGCTCCTTACTGGCGTTTAAACGCCAGTAAGTCCTTCCTCCAGGGTGTGATTTTTCTTCTGCTGTTTTTTATTCTGTTTTTAATTTCAATATTTTTTTCGTGACTCCTCATGATCATGAACCTAATAAAACATAAAAGAACAATGAAAATAAAATAAAATTAGATAAATAAAAATTGGGTTGCCTCCCAACAAGCGCTTCTTTAATGTCGATAGCTTGACAGTGGGCTCTCATGGAGCCTCACAGGAGATCAAGTCAATGTTAGGACCTCCCAACACCAAACTTAGAGTTTGAATGTGGGGGTTCAACACCAAACTTAGAGTTTGGTTGTGGCCTCCCAACACCAAACTTAGAGTTTGACTGTGGAGACTCTATTTGACTCTGCATTGAGAGAAGTTGTTCATGCTTCCTCTCATTACCAAATAACTTGGCATTTAGCTTCATGATGGCTCCTAGATATTGAGCAACTTGCTCTCCAGTTACATCTTCATCCTCTTCAGAGGAAGAATAGTCTTCAGAGCTCATGAATGGCAGAAGGAGATTTTTATAGAATCTCTATTGTCTCTATATGAGCCTCAGATTCCTTTGGGAACTCCTTCTTTCTTGAGAGACGTCCCATGAGGTCTTCCTCATTGGGATTCACGTCCTTCTCCTCCCTTGTGCATTCGGCCATATTGATTACATCAATGGCCTTGCACTCTCCTCTTGAATTCTCTTCTATATTGCTTGGGAGAGTACTGGGAGGAGTTTCACTCACTTTCTTACTCAGCTGGCCCACTTGTGCCTCCAAATTTCTGATGGAAGACCTTGTTTCACTCATGAAACTTAAAGTGGCCTTAGACAGATCAGAGACTAAAATTGCTAAATTAGAGGGGCTCTGCTCAGAATTCTCTGTCTGTTGCTGAGAAGATGATGGAAAAGGCTTGTTATTGCTTAGCCTGTTTCTTCCACCATTATTAAAGCCTTGTTGAGGCTTTTGTTGATCCTTCCATGAGAAATTTGGATGATTTCTCCATGATGAATTATAGGTCTTTCCATAAGGTTCACCCATGTAATTTACCTCTGCTATTGCAGGGTTCTCAAGATCATAAGCTTCTTCAGAAGCTGCCTCTTTAGTACTGTTGGATGCATTTTGCCATCCATTCAGACTTTGAGAAATCATGTTGACTTGCTGAGTCAACACTTTGTCCTGAGCCAATATCGCATTTAGAGCATCAATTTCAAGAACTCCCTTTGATGAGCGGATAATTTATACGCTTTTTGGCATTATTTTTAGGTAGTTTTTAGTAAGTTCAAGCTACTTTTAGGGATGTTTTCATTAGTTTTTATGTTAAATTCACATTTCTGGACTTTACTATGATTTTGTGTGTTTTTCTGTGATTTCAGGTAATTTCTGATTTCAGGTAATTTCTGGCTGAAATTGAGGGACTTGAGCAAAACTCTGATAGGAGGCTGACAAAGGACTGCTGATGCTGTTGGAATCTGACCTCCCTTCACTCGAAATGGAATTTTTGGAGCTACAGAACTCCAAATGGCGTGCTCTCAGCGGCGTTGGAAAGTAGACATCCAGAGCTTTCCAGCAATATATAATAGTCCTTACTTTATTCGGGAACTGACGACTTAAACTAGTGCTCAACGCCAGTTCCATGTTGCTGTCTGGAGTAAAACGCCAGAAACACGTCACGACCCAGAGTTGAATGCCCAAAACACGTTACAACTTGGCGTTCAACTCCAAAAGAAGCCTCAGCTCGTGGATAGATCAAGCTCAGCCCAAACACACACCAAGTGGGCCCCGGAAGTGGATTTATGCATCAATTACTTACTCATGTAGAACTTAGTAGCTAGTCTAGTATAAATAGGATAATTTACTATTGTATTAGACATCTTGGGTCTCAGTTTTATTTTATTCTTCATCTTAGGAGGCTATTGATCACGTTTTGGGGGCTGGCCATTCGGCCATGCCTGAACCTTTCACTTATTTATTTTCAATAGTGGAGTTTCTACACACCATAGATTAAGGGTGTGGAGCTCTGCTGTACCTCATGTTTTAATGCAATTACTATTATTTCCTATTCAATTCTCTTTATTCCTATTCTAAGATATTTGTTGCACTTCAACTTGATGAATGTGATGATCCGTGACACTCATCATCATTCTCACCTATGAACGCGCATGATTGACAACCACTTCCGTTCTACCTTAGGCCGGGCGCATATCTCTTGGATTCCTTAATCAGAATCTTCGTGGTATAAGCAAGAATTGATGGCAGCATTCATGAGAATCCGGTAAGTCTAAACCTTGTCTGTGGTATTCCGAGTAGGATTTCAGGATTGAATGACTGTGACGAGCTTCAAACTCTTGAAGGCTGGGCGTTAGTGACAGACGCAAAAGAATCAAGGGATTCTATTCCAACCTGATTGAGAACCGACAGATGATTAGCCGTGCTGTGACAGAGCATTTGGACCTTTTTCACTGAGAGGATGGGATATAGCCATTGACAACGGTGATGCCCTACATACAGCTTGCCATGGAAAGGAGTGAGAAGGATTGGATGAAGCAGTAGGAAAGTAGAGATTCAGGAGGAGCACAGCATCTCCATACACCTATCTGAAATTCCCACCATGGAAATACATGAGTAACTTTATCTTTATTTTATGTTTATTATTTATTATTAATTTTCGAAAATTCATAATCAATTATTATCTGCTTGACTGAGATTTACAAGATGACTATAGCTTGCTTCATACCAACAATCTCTGTGGGATCGACCCTTACTCACGTAAGGTTTATTACTTGGACGACCCAGTACACTTGCTGGTTAGTTGAACGGAGTTGTGTCCACATATAGCAAAGAGCCATTATAATTATTCCATACAACAACAAAGAATACAACATTGATGATCACAATTTCGTCCACCACCCTTCCTCTAAGGCGTCCCATTATTCACGGAATTCCTCTCAAAAGTGTACATGAATTGGTTATTTGCAAACATGTCAATAAGTTCTTGAGCTTCTGCAGGTGTTTTCTTTAAGTGAATGGATCCACCTGCAGAATGGTCCAATGACATTTTGGAAAACTCAGATAGACCATAATAGAATATATCTAATATGGTCCATTCTGAAAACATGTTAGAAGGACACTTTTTGGTCATCTTCTTGTATCTTTCCCAAGCTTCATAGAGGGATTCACCATCTTTTTGTTTGAAGGTCTGAACATCCACTCTAAGCTTGCTCAGCTTTTGAGGAGGAAAGAATTTATCCAAGAAGGCTGTGACCAGCTTATCCCAGGAGTCCAGTCTATCTTTAGGTTGTGAGTCCAACCATGTTCTAGCTCTATCTCTTACAGCAAAAGGGAAAAGCATGAGCCTGTAGACTTCAGGATCTACTCCATTTGTCTTAACAGTCTCACAAATCTGCAAGAACTCAGTTAAAAACTGATAAGGATCTTTAGATGGAAGTCCATGAAACTTGCAGTTCTGTTGCATTAGAACAACTAATTGAGGTTTCAGCTCAAAATTGTTTGCTCCAATGGCCAGAATGGAGATGCTTCTTCCATCAAATTTGGACGTGGGTTTAGTAAAATCACCAAGCATCCTCCTTGCATTATTGTTGTTGGGTTTGGCTGCCATCTCCTTCTCTTGTTCGAAAATTTCAGAAAGGTTGCCTCTGGATTGTTGTAATTTAGCTTCTCTTAGTTTTCTCTTCAGAGTCCTTTCAGGTTCTGGATCAGCTTCAACAAAGATGCCTTTTTCCTTATTCCTGTTCATATGAAAGAGAAGAGAACAAGAGAAAGGAAGAGAAATCCTCTATGTCACAGTAAAGAGGATCCTTATTATTAGTAGAAGAAGAAAGGGAAGAAGAGTGAAGAAGAATGGGTAAGGATAGAAGTAGTGATTTGAGATGAAGAGAGGTGAAGAGAACTGTTAGTAAATAAATAAATAAATAGAAAAAGAGGAGAGATAGAGAATTTCGAAAATAATTTTGAAAAAGTAGTTAGTGATTTTCGAAAATTAAAGATAAGATAGAATTAAATTTAAAACAATTAGTTAATTAAAAAGAATTTTTGAAAAAGGGATGAGATATTTTCAAAAATTAAAGAGGGAAAAGTAGTTAGGTGGTTTTGAAAAAGATAAGAAACAAACAAAAAGTTAATTAATTAGTTGAAAAAGATATTAAAATCAAATTTGAAAAGATAAGAAGATAAGAGGTTAGATAAGATATTTTAAAATCAAATTTTTGAAAAAGATAAAATTTTGAAAAAGATATGATAAAAAGATAAGATAAGAAGATATGATAAAAAGATAGGATTGAAAAAGATTTAATTTTAAAAATTAAAATTAATTACTTAACTAATAAGAAACTAAAAGATAAGATTCTAGAATTTAAAGATTGAACCTTTCTTAACAAGAAAGTAACATACTTCAAATTTTTGAATCAATCATATTACTTGTTAGTATAATTTTCGAAAATCAAGATAAAATTAAGAAAAAGATTTTTTAAAATATTTAAAAAGATTTTCGAAAATTAATAAGAAAAATGAAAAAGATTTAATTTTTGAAAAAGTTTTAAAAAAGATAAGAATTTTTTAAAATTGAAAATTTGACTTGACTTGTAAGAAACAACTAATTTTAAAAATTTTTGACCAAGTCAACTCAAATTTTCGAAAATTTGGAGAAAATTAAGGAAAAGATACTTTTTATTTTTGAATTTTTAATTATGAGAGAGAAAAACACAAATATGACCCAAAACATAAAAATTTTGGATCAAAACACAAGATGCATGCAAGAACACTATGAATGTCAAGATGAACACCAAGAACACTTTGAAGATCATGATGAACATCAAGAACATATTTTTGAAAAATTTTTGATGCAAAGAAAACATACAAGACACCAAACTTAGAATTCTTTAATGCATGGACACTATGAATGCAAAAATGCATATGAAAAACAACATACAACACAAAACAAGAAATTATCAAGATCAAACAAGAAGACTTGTCAAGAACAACTTGAAGATCATGAAGAACACCATGAATGCATGAATTTTCGAAAAATGCAAAAAAAAATTTTAAAGCATGCAATTGACACCAAACTTAAAAATTGACTCAAGACTCAAACAAGAACACAAAATATTTTTGGTTTTTATGATTTTATGATTTTTTTTTGTATTTTTATTATATTTTTCGAAAAACATATGGAAAAATAAAATAAGAAATTCAAAATCTTTAAGAAGAATTCCAGGAATCTTTCAATGTTAGCCCAAAGCTCCAATCAAAGGGTTTGACATGGCTTAATAACTAGTCAGCTTTAGGATGGAATTACATGCATTGTAGTGATTAGTTGAAGACCAATTCTAAAGGAGTTTGAATATGGCTTTGTAGCCAGCTAGGATTCAACATGTTACCATGAAACTCTAGAATTCATTCTTGAAAGTTTTGAAGTCATAGAATAATTTAAAAAAAATATTTTTTTCGAAAATAATAAATTTTTTGGAAAAACGAAAACAAAGAAAAATTTTTAAAAATTTTTGAAAACTTTTTGAAAAGAAAATTACCTAATCTGAGCAACAAGATGAACCGTCAGTTGTCCATACTCGAACAATCCCCAGCAACGGCGCCAAAAACTTGGTGCACGGATTTGTGATAATCAACAATGGCTCCAATAATTTGGTAGCTCTCACACGTGAATTACATTTAGTCACAACTCCGCACAACTAACCAGCAAGTGCACTAGGTCGTCCAAGTAATACCTTACGTGAGTAAGGGTCGATCCCACGGAGATTGTTGGTATGAAGCAAGCTATGGTCATCTTGTAAATCCCAGTCAGGCGGATTAAACTAATTTAAGAGATTATTGGTTTAAATATGATTAACAAAATAAATAGAAAATAAAGATAAAGTTACTCATGTAATCCAATGGTGGGAATTTCGGATAGGTGCATGGAGATGCTGTGTTCCTTCTGAATCTCTGCTTTTCTGCTGCTTTCATCCAATCCTTCTTACTCCTTTCCATGACAAGCTGTATGTAGGGCATCATCGTTGTCAATGGCTACATCCCATCCTCTCAGTGAAAATGGTCCAAATGCTCTGTCACAGCACGACTAATCATCTGTCGGTTCTCAGGTTGGAGTAGAATTCAGTGATTCTTTTGCGTCTGTCACTAACGCCCAGCCTTCAGGAGTTTGAAGCTCGTCACAGTCATTCAATCCCGGAATCCTACTCGGAATACTGATGAGCGGATAATTTGTATGCTTTTTGGCATTGTTTTTAGTAGATTTTTAGTATGATCTAGTTAGTTTTTATTATATTTTTATTAGTTTTTAGTTAAAATTCACTTTTATGGACTTTACTATGAGTTTGTATGTTTTTCTGTGATTTCAGGTATTTTCTGGCTGAAGTTGAGGGACCTGAGCAAAAATCTGATCCAGAGACTCAAAAGAACTGCAGATGCTGTTGGATTCTGACCTCCCTGCACTCGAAGTGGATTTTCTGGAGCTACAGAATCCCAATTGGCGCGCTCTCAACGGCGTTGGAAAGTAGACATCCTGGGCTTTCCAGCAATATATAATAGTCCATACTTTGACCAAGATTTGATGGCCCAAACCGGCGTTCAAAGTCACCTCAAGAAATTCCAGCGTTAAACGCCAGAACTGGCACCTAATTGGGAGTTAAACGCCCAAACTGGCACTAAAGCTGGCGTTTAACTCCAAGGAGAGTCTCTACACGAAATTGCTTCATTGCTCAGCCCAAGCACACACCAAGTGGGCCCGGAAGTGGATTTTTATGTCATTTACTCATCTATGTACTAGTTTTCTATAAGTAGGACCTTTTACTATTGTATTAGGGAGAGCCTTTTGATCATGTTTTTATGATTGAACCCTCTTTGGGAGGCTGGCCATTCGGCCATGCCTAGACCTTGTTCTTATGTATTTTCAACGGTGGAGTTTCTACACACCATAGATTAAGGTGTGGAGCTCTGCTGTACCTCGAGTATTAATGCAATTACTATTGTTCTTCCATTCAATTCCGCTTGTTCTTTTACCAAGATATCACTTGTTCTTCAACATGATGAAGGTGATGATTGACGCCCATCACCATTCTCACCCCATGAACAAGGTGACTGACAACCATTCTTGTTCTACAAGCATCTGAGGCTTAGTGAATATCTCTTGGATTCCTGATTGCACGATGCATGGTTGATCGCCTGACAACCGAGTGCTCGCCTGACAAACGAGCCAACCATTCCGTGAGATCAGAGTCTTCGTGGTATAGGCAAGAACTGATGGCGGCATTCAAGAGAATCCGGAAGGTCTAACCTTGTCTGTGGTATTCTGAGTAGGATTCAATAACTGAATGACTGTGACGTGCTTCAAACCTGTAACCTACTGGGCATTAGTGACAGACGCAAAAGAGTGATTCTATTCCGGTAGGGGAGGGAACCAAACCGGTGACTGGCAGTACTGTGACAGAGTGCGTGCATTAGCTTTCACTGCGCGGATAGGAGGTAGCTGCTGACAACAGTGAAACCCTATACGAGCTTGCCATGGAAAGGAGTAAGAAGGATTGGATGAAGGCAGTAGGAAAGCAGAGAGACGGAAGGGAAGGCATCTTCATACACTTGTCTGAAGCTCTTACACCAATGATATACATAAGTATCACTATCCTTATCTTCTATGTTATTTTCGTTCATCATCATATACATTTGAGTTTGCCTGACTAAGATTTACAAGATGACCATAGCTTGCTTCAATGCTAACAATCTCCGTGAGATCGACCCTTACTCACGTAAGGTATTACTTGGACGACCCAGTGCACTTGCTGGTTAGTTGTGTGAAGTTGTAGTGATCACAATTTCGCGCACCAAGTTTTTGGCGCCGTTGCCGGGGATTGTTCAAGTTTTGAGCAAGCTTTTGGTAACAATGCCTGGGATTGTTCTAGTTTGGACAACTGACGGTTCATCTTGTTGCTTAGATTAGGTATTTTTTTTCGAAATTCTTGAAGATGAATTCTAGAGTTTCATGATGATTTGTTGAAATCTGGCTGGCTGAGAAGCCATGTCTAATCTGATTGGACCGAGGTTTCAACTTATCACCACAAGAGCTTGTTGATTTTAATCAATCTTGCTTTTGGAGCAGTGATCTGCTAAGGCTTGGCTGACCTTTGGTCATGTCTAGTGTTTTGGACCGAAGCTTTCTTTGAAAGCTTGGCTGGCTGTGAAGCCATGTCTAATTCCTGGACCGGAGTCTTAGACTAGCATTGCACTGATTCCTGGAATTCTCATTAAGAATTTTGATACCTTTTCCCACTTAATTTTCGAAAAATACAAAAAAAAAATTTGCAAAACCATAAAATCCAAAAATATTTCTTGTTTGAGTCTAGAGTCTCATCTTAAGTTTGGTGTCAAATGCATGTTTTGTTATATTTTCGAATCCACGCATATATTTCTTGTTTTGATCTTTAAATTCTATTGACTTGAGTGTTCATGTGTCTCATATAGTGTCAGTAGCACACAAACTGCTAAGATTGGTGTCTTGCATGCATTGTTAATTGATTCTTGTTGCATTTTGATTATTAAAAATCCAAAAAATATTTTTAATTTGTGTCTTTTCAAGTCAATGATACAAAGAATTGAAGATTCAGAACATACTGCAGAGGAATTATACAGAAAAAGCTGAGCATTCAAAAATGCCCAGTGAAGAAGGTAGACTGGCGTTTAAACGCCAGCCAGGGTACCTGGTTGGGCGTTTAACGCCCAAAGAGGTAGCATTTTGGGCGTTAAACGCCAGAATGCATACCATTCTGGGCGTTTAACGCCAGGATGGTGCTAGGGGGAAGATTTTGTTTTCAAATCAATTTTTTTTCAAGTTTTCAAAGTTTTTCAAAACCAAATCTTTTTCAAATCATATCTTTTCAATCAAATGTTTTCAAAATCAATTTCTTTCCTTTTTCAAAGATACTTACTAACAATTAATGATTTGATTGACCATTTTTTGCCTTTGCTATTAAGAAAGGTTTTATGTTTGAATCATATCTTTTCTTGTTAGGCAAGTCATTAATATTTCTTTTAAAATCATATCTTTTCAAATTGTTTTCAAATCATATCTTTTAAAATTGTTTTCAAATCATATCTTCTCAATCACATCTTTTTAAAACCATAACTTTTCAATCAAATCTTTTTAACCTCATCTTTTTTAAAATAGTTTTCAATCAAATCTTTTTGATTTCTAATTTCAAAATCTTTTTCAAAAATCACTTGATCTCTTTCTCACTCTTGTTTTCGAAAATCAATTAAGTGTTTTTCAAAATGTTTTCAAAATCTATTACTTAATTTTCGAAAATTCTCTTCCCTCCTTCCCACATCCTACTATTTATGGAGTACCACTCCTTCTAAATGCACAATTCGAACCTTATCTAATTAAAGTTCGAATTCTTCTTCTCCTTCTTCTTTCTATTTCTCTTTTCCTCTGACACTTCAAGGAATCTCTATACTGTGACATAGAGGATTCCACATTTTCTTTTTCTCTTCTCTTTCATATGAGCAGGAGCAGAGACAAAGGCATTCTTGTTGAAGCTGATCCTGAACCTGAAAGGACCCTGAAGAGAAAGCTAAGAGAAGCCAAAGCACAACTCTCTTTAGAGGACCTGACCGAATTCTTCAAGGAAGAAGAACCCATGGCAGCCGAAAACAACAACAATGCCAACAATGCAAGGAAGGTGCTGGGTGACTTCACTGCACCTACTCCTGATTTCTATGGGAGAAGCATCTCTATCCCTGCCATTGGAGCAAACACCTTTGAGCTTAAGCCTCAATTAGTTTCTCTAATGCAACAGAATTGCAAGTTCCATGGACTTCCAATGGAAGATCCTCATCAGTTCTTAGCTGAATTCTTGCAAATCTGTGACACAGTCAAGACTAATGGGGTTAACCCTGAGGTCTACAGACTGATGCTATTCCCTTTTGCTGTAAGAGACAGAGCTAGAATATGGTTGGATTCTCAACCAAAAGAAAGCCTGGACTCTTGGGAAAAGCTAGTCAATGCCTTCTTGGCAAAGTTCTTTCCACCACAAAGATGGAGTAAGCTTAGAGTGGAAGTCCAGACCTTCAGACAGAAGGATGGAGAATCCCTCTATGAAGCTTGGGAAAGATACAAACAATTAATCAGAAGATGTCCTTCAGACATGCTTTCTGAATGGAGCATCATAGGTATTTTCTATGATGGTCTCTCTGAACTATCCAAGATGTCTTTGGATAGCTCTGCTGGAGGATCTCTTCATCTGAAGAAGACGCCTGCAGAAGCTCAAGAATTGATTGAAATGGTTGCAAATAACCAATTCATGTACACTTCTGAAAGGAATCCTGTGAACAATGGGACTAGTCAGAAGAAAGGAGTTCTTGAGATTGACACTCTGAATGCCATATTGGCTCAGAACAAGATATTGACTCAACAAGTCAATTTGATTTCTCAAAGTCTGTCTGGAATGCAAAATGCACCAAGCAGTACTAAGGAAGCTTCATCTGAGGAAGAAGCCTATGATCCTGAGAACCCTTCTATGGAAGAGGTGAATTACCTAGGAGAACCCTATGGAAACACCTACAATTCTTCATGGAGAAATCACCCCAATTTCTCATTGAAGAATCAAGAGAGACCTCAACAAGGTCTCAATAACAATAATGGTGGAAGAAACAGGTTTAGCAATGGCAAGCCTTTTCCATCATCTTCTCAGCAGCAGACAGAGAGTTCTAAGCAGAATACTTCTGACTTAGCAACAATGGTCTCTGATCTAATAAAGACCACTCAAAGTTTCATGAATGAAACAAGGTCCTCCATCAGAAATTTGGAAGGACAAGTGGGTCAGCTGAGCAAGAAAGTCACTGAACTCCCTCCTAGCACTCTCCCAAGTAATACAGAGGAAAATCCAAAAGGAGAGTGCAAAGCCATAGATATGGCCGAATATGGAGAGGAAAGAGAAGAGGAGGACGCCACTGAGGAAGACCTCAGTGAGCGTGTACCAATCTCCTCTGAGTTCCAATGGGAATCTGAGGCTCAAAATGAGACCATAGAGATTCCATTGGACTTACTTCTGCCATTCATGAGCTCTGATGAGTATTCTTCCTCTGAAGAGGATGAGTATGTCACTGAAGAGCAAGTTGCTAAATACCTTGGAGCAATCATGAAACTGAATGACAAGTTATTTGGAAATGAGACTTGGGAGGATGAACCTCCCTTGCTCACCAAAGAACTGGATGACTTGTCTAGGCAGAAACTGCCTCAAAAGAGGCAGGATCCTGGGAAGTTTTCTATACCTTGTACCATAGGCACCATGACCTTCAAGAAGGCCTTGTGTGACTTAGGGTCAAGTGTAAACCTCATGCCCCTCTCTGTAATGGAGAAATTAGGGATCCTTGAGGTGCAAGCTGCAAGAATCTCATTAGAGATGGCAGACAATTCAAGAAAACAAGCTCATGGACTTGTAGAGAATGTTTTGGTGAAGATTGAAGACCATTACATTCCTACTGACTTCATATTCCTAGAGACTGGGAAGTGCATGGATGAATCCATCATCCTTGGCAGACCCTTCCTAGCCACAGCAAAAGCTGTGATTGATGTTGATAGAGGAGAGTTGATCATTCAAGTGAATGAAGAATCCTTGGTGTTTAAGGCCCAAGGACATCCCTCTATCATCATGGAGAGGAAGCATGAAGAGCTTCTCTCAAAACAGAGCCAAGCAGAGCCCCCACAGTCAAACTCTAAGTTTGGTGTTGGGAGGCCACAACCAAACTCTAAGTTTGGTGTTGAACCCCCACATTCAAACTCTAAGTTTGGTGTTGGGAGGTTCCAACATTGCTCTGATCATTTCTGAAGCTCCATGAGAGTCCTCTGTCAAGCTAATGACATTAAAGAAGCGCTTGTTGGGAGGCAACCCAATGTTTTATAGCTAACTATTTCCTTTTGTTATTTTATCTTTTTTGTAGGTTGATGATCATAAGAAGTCACAAAAATAATGAAAAAAGCAAAAACAGAATGAAAAACAGGAAGAAAAACAGCACACCCTGGAGGAGAAGAAGCTGGCATTCAAACGCCAGTAATGCTAGCTGTTGGGCGTTTAACGCCCAGTCTGGCACCATTCTGGGCGTTTAACGCCAGAAAGGGGCACCAGACTGGCGTTAAACGCCAGTAAAGGGCAACAACCTGGCGTTAAACGCCAGGAATGGGCACCAGCCCGGCGTTTAACGCCAGAAATAGCTCAAAACGTGATTTTGAGCAACATTTGGTGCAGGGATGACTTTTCCTTGACACCACAGGATCTGTGGACCCCACAGGACCCCACCATCACTCTCTCTCTTCTTCCCCCACTCACCAATCACCTCAATACCTCTTCCCCAAAAACCCTTCACCTATCAAATCCCATCTTTCTCTTCACCACTCACATCCATCCTTCATAAATCCCCACCAACCTCACCCTTCAAATTCAAACCACTTTCCCTCCCAAACCCACCCTCCATGGCCGAACCATTACACCCCTCTCTCCTATATATACCCTTCTTCAACCCTTCATTTTCACACAACCTAAACACCCTTTCTTTCCCTTATTGGCCGAACACACAAACCTTCCCCCTCTTCCTCATTTCTTCTTCTTCTACTCTATTCTTTCTTCTTTTGCTCGAGGACGAGCAAACATTTTAAGTTTGGTGTGGTAAAAGCGTTGCTTTTTCATAACCGTTTATGGCATCCAAGGCCGGAGAAACCTCTAGAAAGAGGAAAGGGAAGGCAAAAGCTTCCACCTCCGAGTCATGGGAGATGGATAGATTCCTCTCAAGGGTGCATCAAGTCCACTTCTATGAAGTTGTGGCCTTGAAGAAGGTGATCCCCGAGGTCCCCTTTTCACTCAAAAGGGTGAATATCCGGAGATCCGCCATGAGATCCGAAGAAGAGGTTGGGAAGTACTCACCAACCCCATTCAACAAGTCGGAATCTTGATGGTTCAAGAGTTCTATGCCAATGCATGGATCACCAAGAACCATGACCAAAGTGTGAACCCGAATCCAAAGAATTATCTCACTATGGTTCGGGGGAAATACTTGGATTTTAGTCCGGAGAGTGTGAGGGTGGCGCTCAACTTGCCTATGATGCAAGGAGATGAGCATCCTTACACTAGAAGGGTCAACTTTGATCAAAGGTTGGACCAAGTCCTCACAACCATATGTGAAGAGGGCGCACAATGGAAGCAAGATTCAAGAGGAAAGCCGGTTCAATTGAGAAGGCATGACCTCAAGCCCGTGGCTAGAGGATGGTTAGAGTTCATACAACGCTCAATCATTCCCACTAGTAACCGGTCCGAAGTTACCATAGACCGGGCCATCATGATTCATAGCATCATGATTGGAGAAGAAATAGAGGTTCATGAGGTTATAGCCCAAGAACTCTATAAGGTGGCGGACAAGACCTCCACCTTGGCAAGGTTAGCCTTTCCTCATCTCATCTGTCACCTCTGTTATTCAGTTGGAGTTGACATAGAGGGAGATACCCCCATTGATGAGGACAAGCCCATCACCAAGAAAAGGATGGAGTACACAAGAGACCCCTCTCACCATGAGATCCCTGAGATTCCTCAAGGGATGCACTTTCCTCCACAAAATTATTGGGAGCAATTAAACACCTCCCTAGGAGAATTGAGTTCCAACATGGGACAACTAAGGGTGGAGCATCAAGAACACTCCATTCTCCTCCATGAAATTAGAGAAGACCAAAGAATCATGAAGGAGGAGCAACAAAGACAAGGAAGAGACATTGAGGAGCTCAAGCACTCCATAGGATCTTCAAGAGCAAGAAAGATCCGCCATCACTAAGGTGGACCCGTTCCTTGATTTCCTTGTTCTTTATTCTTCTGTTTTTCGATTTTTATGCCTTATGTTTATCCATGTTTGTGTCTTGTGATCATTAGTGTCTTTGTGTCTATGCCTTAAAGTTATGAATGTCCTATGAATCCATCACCTCTCTTAATAAAAACGTGCTTAATTGAAAAGGAAAGAATTGCATGAATTCTGAATTTTATAATAGTTTAATTATTTTGATGTGGTGGCAACACTTTTGTTCTCTGAATGTATGCTTGAACAGTGCATATGTCTTTTGAACTTGTGGTTCATGAATGTTGGCTCTTGAAAGAATGATGAAAAAGGAGACATGTTACTGAGGATCTGAAAAATCATTAAAAATGATTCTTGAAGCAAGAAAAAGCAGAAAAAAAAAAAACCGAAAAGAAAAAAAAAGAAGAAAGAAAAAGAAAGAATAAGAGTTGTGATCCAAGGCAAATAAGAGTGTGCTTAAGAACCCTGGACACCTCTAATTGGGGACTTTAGCAAAGCTGAGTCACAATCTGAAAAGGTTCACCCAATTATGTGTCTGTGGCATGTATGTATCCGGTGGTAATACTGGAAGACAGAGTGCTTTGGGCCACAGCCAAGACTCAATAAGTAGCTGTGTTCAAGAATCATCATACTTAACTAGGAGAATCAATAACACTATCTGGATTCTAAGTTCCTAAGGAAGCCAATCATTCTGAATTACAAGGGATAGAGTGAGATGCCAAAACTATTCAGAGGCAAAAAGATAAAAGCCCCGCTCATCTAATTAATACTGATCTTCATAGATGTTTTTGGAGTTCATTGCATATTCTCTTCTTTTTATCTTATTTGATCTTCAGTTGCTTGGGGACAAGCAACAATTTAAGTTTGGTGTTGTGATGAGCGGATAATTTGTATGCTTTTTGGCATTGTTTTTAGTAGATTTTTAGTATGATCTAGTTAGTTTTATTATATTTTTATTAGTTTTTAGTTAAAATTCACTTTTCTGGACTTTACTATGAGTTTGTGTGTTTTTCTGTGATTTCAGGTATTTTCTGGCTGAAGTTGAGGGACCTGAGCAAAAATCTGATCCAGAGACTCAAAAGGACTGCAGATGCTGTTGGATTCTGACCTCCCTGCACTCGAAGTGGATTTTCTGGAGCTACAGAAGCCCAATTGGCGCGCTCTCAACGGCGTTGGAAAGTAGACATCCTGGGCTTTCCAGCAATATATAATAGTCCATACTTTGCCCAAGATTTGATGGCCCAAACCGGCGTTCAAAGTCACCTCAAGAAATTCCAGCGTTAAACGCCGGAACTGGCACCTAATTGGGAGTTAAACGCCCAAAACTGGCACTAAAGCTGGTGTTTAACTCCAAGGAGAGTCTCTACACGAAATTGCTTCATTGCTCAGCCCAAGCACACACCAAGTGGGCCCGGAAGTGGATTTTTATGTCATTTACTCATCTATGTACTAGTTTTCTATAAGTAGGACCTTTTACTATTGTATTAGGGAGAGCCTTTTGATCATGTTTTTATGATTGAACCCTCTTTGGGAGGCTGGCCATTCGGCCATGCCTAGACCTTGTTCTTATGTATTTTCAACGGTGGAGTTTCTACACACCATAGATTAAGGTGTGGAGCTCTGCTGTACCTCGAGTATTAATGCAATTACTATTGTTCTTCCATTCAATTCCGCTTGTTCTTTTACCAAGATATCACTTGTTCTTCAACATGATGAAGGTGATGATTGACGCCCATCACCATTCTCACCCCATGAACAAGGTGACTGACAACCATTCTTGTTCTACAAGCATCTGAGACTTAGTGAATATCTCTTGGATTCCTGATTGCACGATGCATGGTTGATCGCCTGACAACCGAGTGCTCGCCTGACAAACGAGCCAACCATTCCGTGAGATCAGAGTCTTCGTGGTATAGGCAAGAACTGATGGCGGCATTCAAGAGAATCCGGAAGGTCTAACCTTGTCTGTGGTATTCTGAGTAGGATTCAATGACTGAATGACTGTGACGTGCTTCAAACCTGTAACCTACTGGGCGTTAGTGACAGACGCAAAAGAGTGATTCTATTCCGGTAGGGGAGGGAACCAAACCGGTGACTGGCAGTACTGTGACAGAGTGCGTGCATTAGCTTTCACTGCGCGGATGGGAGGTAGCTGCTGACAACAGTGAAACCCTATACGAGCTTGCCATGGAAAGGAGTAAGAAGGATTGGATGAAGGCAATAGGAAAGCAGAGAGACGGAAGGGAAGGCATCTTCATACACTTGTCTGAAGCTCTTACACCAATGATATACATAAGTATCACTATCCTTATCTTCTATGTTATTTTCGTTCATCATCATATACATTTGAGTTTGCCTGACTAAGATTTACAAGATGACCATAGCTTGCTTCAATGCTAACAATCTCCGTGGGATCGACCCTTACTCACGTAAGGTATTACTTGGACGACCCAGTGCACTTGCTGGTTAGTTGTGTGAAGTTGTAGTGATCACAACTTCGCGCACCAAATACCACAGACAAGGTTAGACTTTCCGGATTCCCATAAATGCCGCCATCAATTCTAGCTTATACCACGAAGATTCTGATCAAGGAATCCAAGAGATATGCGCCTGGTCAAAGGTAGAACGGAAGTGGTTGTCAATCATGCGCGTTCATAGGTGAGAATGATGATGAGTGTCACGGATCATCACATTCATCAAGTTGAAGTGCAACGAATATCTTAGAATAGGAATAAATCGAATTGGATAGAAAATAATAGTAATTGCATTAAAACTTGAGGTACAGCAGAGCTCCACACCCTTAATCTATGGTGTGTAGAAACTCCACCGTTGAAAATACATAAGTGAAAGGTCCAGGCATGGCCGAATGGCCAGCCCCCATGATCTGAGAACTAAACGTCCCAAGATGTCTAATACAATAGTAAACTATCCTATTTATACTAGACTAGCTACTAGGGTTTACAGGAGTAAGTAATTGATGCATAAATCCACTTCCAGGGCCCACTTGGTGTATGTTTTGGATGAGCTTGATCTATCCACGAGCTGAGGCTTCTCTTGGAGTTGGACGCCAAGTTGTAACATGTTTTGGGCATTCAACTCTTGTTCGTGACGTGTTTCTGGCGTTTGACTCCAGAATGCAGCATGGAACTGGCGTTGAGCGCCAGTTTACGTCGTCTAATCTCGAACAAAGTATGAACTATTATATATTGCTGGAAAGCTCTGGATGTCTACTTTCCAACGCTGTTGAGAGCGCGCCATTTGAAGTTCTGTAGCTATAGAAAATATATTTTGAGTGCAGGGAGGTCAGATTCCAACAGCATCAGCAGTTCTTTGTCAGCCTCCTATCATAGTTTTGTTCAGGTCCCTCAATTTCAGCCAGAAAATACCTGAAATCACAGAAAAGCACACAAACTCATAGTAAAATCCAAAAATATGAATTTAGCATAAAAACTAATGAAAACATCCCTAAAAGTAACTAGATCATACTAAAAACTACCTAAAAATAATGCCAAAAAGCGTATAAATTATCCGCTCATCACCTAGCAAGGTGCCTCTCGACCTACATATGAAAAAACAACAACATATATATAGAATGAGAACCAGAGGTTCTCAACATGGTAATGGTGCCCACGTACATAATATATAAGATCCCGGGAAAGCCAGAGACAATCCTAGAACTTCGACTCTCAGATTTAAAACTTAAAGATTAAAAACTGGAAACCATAAGCCCTAGTTTGTCTAAGATTCTTAATCCTAACTCAATTCTAACTTAATTCTAACTTATTTCCTCAGCTTCTCACCTTCCTCCAATCCTCCAAAACTCCGATGAAACTGCCATCATCACTCCTCTGCCATATGAGGGGCCTCTCAGTTGCACAGACATACAATGCAGACAAAGAAAACACAAATTGAATGCAGTTACATCAGGTAGAACATATAGCAAATAAACATAGATATTCAAACAGGCAAACCCAAGCAATGAAAACTCAAACAAGAGAAACAAATGCATATGATGTATGCCTTTCCTATTAGTCATGAGCTCACGTGTTGGTTACTTTGCCAGAACCCAACACACCTAGTAGCTAACCCAAATATCGTCTCTCTGACATGCCTGCACACACTTGGGATATAGTGCCCATCATACTCTCGAGATATAGTGCCCGTCACACTCATGGGATATAGTGCCCGTCGCATTTCTTGGGATAAAGTGTTACCACACTCTTGGGATATAGTGCCCGCCACGCTCTTAGGATATAGTGCCCGACACAATTCCCAGGGTAAAGTGCTCCCACACTCTTGGGATATAGTGCATGCGATGCTCTTGGGATATAGTGTCCGACACACTCATGGGATATAGTGCCCGACACACTTTACAACAGAGAGAAAACTCAAACATACTCATCACCAATCATCCTCATTTATCATTGTTCATTCAAGTTCAATTATTCTTATTCATAATGGCCAATACTCATCACATACTCGACGTTTCCGCACATCTCAACCATAATACATCACTTCGCAAACTTTCTTCACTTCCAAGTTACCACCCTTTCAAGGTTCAACTCCCTCACTATGTCTAAAACTAAGTTTTAAGGTCTTAGAAAGTAAAAATAGATGTTTAGAGGTTTGAAATCATGTTTAAATCACAAAATATAATGTTGCTAAAAAACAGGATCCTGCATACGCATGCCATGTTGCGCGTACGCTGGGGTGTCATTTTTCCTCACTCGTGTATGCGACCCTTGTCTGCGTATGCGAGCCCCCTGGACAGAATTGATTGCTCGCGCTGTGTGGCACTTGCCTGCGTACGCGAGCATGTAAATTTAACCTTCTGCGTACACAGGCACACTCCCGTGTATGCGAGCACGTCTGGGTATAACCAAACAATCGCGTCGCGTGTGCACTCGCATATGCATGCCCCTTAAATTTGTCAAAAAGCTGTTAATGCTACATAATTTCATTTTACACACCAAACTTCTGACGTGCATAATTTTTTCTTTAAAAATAATTTTTCATTCATTCTTTGAACGGCGTAAACTTTACGGACCAAATTTTCATATAAAATAAGTTTGAAGGAAATTGAGGGTCCGAAAGCCCAATTATGGCTTGCCAAAGTTTGGCCAAAAACCAAGTTTTACACAAAAATCACAATCCTCTATTTCCACAATTTCCATTTCAAAACCAAAGTGTTTCCATTCAAATCACCATTCCTCTATTTTAGCAAACTTCGATTCACATTCAATTATTTCACAACTATAACAACCCCAATTCTCTCAAATATTTCTCGTCATCAACACTCTTAACCATTTTTAACTCAAACCACACATAATCATCATTCATACAAGCATCATCCTCATAATTCAATATCATCATTTATCATCACACTTCTTATCATCAATACTTACCATCTCAACAATACATTCCCACACCTTCCAACTCCAATATACTCATTACTCAACAATTGCACATACATACATACCACTCATCAAATTCTTAATTTATCATCATTATTATTCACAATTATCATTAACCAATCATCATACATTCCAATCATTTACTCAATAATTCTAAGCACAAGTATCTAATCCTCAATCATACATATCATACAACTTAACCTAGGACCATCTAGCCTAAGTTTTCACAAAACATTACATGTTATCTATGAGAAACCAAAACCATACCTTAGTCGATTCCTCCCTAAGTCAATGGCACCTCAAAGTAGTAAGATCACAAGCCTCCACCACCAAAATTCTAGCACCCAAGCTTAATCCAACCTTCCAACCTCCTCAAATATGCTCCAAATCACATATATATATTACCTAATTCTTATAATCACATTTATACACACAACTCAATACCCAACCACATATAATTAAGGAAGTTCACTAGGGTTTGGGAGTTCTTACCTTGTTCATGCCTCAAATGAGTGGCTGATGCCATTTTATTTAGTGGATTGGGTTGGTCCTTGGGTCCAATAAGGGCCAGGTTTAACTAATTTAGTCCGTTTGGTCCAATTTTGGGCCAAAACCTTTAAAATTGGTGTCAAAATTTGTATTTTAATTATTTCTTCCATTCTAAACTATAAAATTTAATTTTCTAATTTTTTAAATAATAATTAATTTATTAAATAATTATTTTCTAATTTCACAGGTTTTACACCAGATATGTCAAATTCTGGCAGTTTAACCAACACGTGAGCTCATGCCCAGTAGGATAAACATGCATCGTGTACATCTATGTGCAATTGCTTTAGTATGTATCTTGTGTTTAGTTTGCCTAGTTGAATATCTTTGTTTAACTGCTATATATATGTTGTAATTGCTCTTGATTGTGTTTGCACCCTATTACTTGTGTTTGCTACTGTTGCACTATATACTAATTGGCTATGATACTGAAAAAGAGAGGAATGCTGAGATATGTTGTGAATAGTAGAAGATATGGACGTGATGCACCATGCTGAGCGTACTGAATTCTCTTGGATGGCGAAGACTCTTTTATATTTTATATTTTGTGCTTAGTGCTATTTATTTCTACACTTTTGTATATGTATATGTATATTCCACTTAGAGGTTGATTGGTGAAGGCCTAAATTGGGCTAGGAATTTTTCTCAAAATAGAATTGGCGTTGCAAGTGTAGTCTAAAACCATCAATTGACCAACATCAAATTTTAATTCAAAGATGTCACAATCAATACAAAATAACCGGGAGTTTTAAGTCTCGGGTCGTCTTCCCTAGGAGTTGTAATGAGATGCTCAATTATTGGCTATGAGGAGTGGGGGTTTTGGGATAGCAACAAGCAAGAAATGTAAATATCAAGAAAGTAAATAAAGATGCAAGAAATTAAATGAAAGCAATTACAGCAATAAAAAGGGAATTCAAATACTAAAAAGACCCCTTGGCAAGGATTGAGATTCAAGGCTTCCTATCGTAGCCATTGACCACAAGCATGGCAATTATGAAGAATTAATCCCAATTAGTTAACCCTAATATCAAGGATAAGTTAAAAGGGTATAATTGATCTCAATCTACAAGTCCTAGTCAACTCTATTAATGGAAGACTTAAGAGTTTATGGAAACCAAACCAACTAAGAATCCTAATCACAATTAGTCTCGGACATCAATGGCTCAAGGTCATCTAAGTCCTCAACCACAAGCCAAGAGTACTAAAATCTACTCTAAGACCCAATCAGGCATTTTATCAAACACTTGGAAGACATAAAAGGAAAGCATGGTAAAATAACAAGAAATAATAAAGCCTACAACTACCAATTTCAAGAAAACAATAATAACAACTAAATTAAACAATAAGAAGCATAAAACATGAATTGCATTAATCAAAATTAAAAGTAACAAAGTGTCATAAACATAAAGGAACAAAATAAAGGAAATAACAAGTAGAATTAAAGAACAAGAGTGCAAGAATAATAAATGGCAAGAAAAAAAACTAAATCTCTCTAGAATACAACCTAAAGCATGTTTCTAAACTAGCCCTAACTGCCCTCTCCTTGATATGGAATTGAAGGTTGTAGAAGATTTAGAGAAGGGGGTTGAATCTATGACCTTCTTTTACTTAAATAAATTAACCCTTTTAAAACAACTTAGCAATCTGAATCTGTTTGAACTCAGCAGTGAAAAATTTATGAGCCAATTTTATTTTGTCTTATGAATATCAGAAAACAGAATAGAGCAGGAAAGAGAGAAGCTGACACCATCATGTATCATGGTTCGGTTGCCTTGTGCAATGCACCCTACGTCCGCTCTCCACCACAATAGTGGTGGAATTTCCATTATAATTAAAGTATTACATACACCAATTCCACAGGATTGACACAATCCCTTTCACACTCAAGTTCTAACCTAACTTGACTTTGGCTATGTAAATACCTAACTCTTCACTCTTAGTGCTAACCCATCTAAGAAAGAGATACCTCACAGGTACTGGATGCAAGACACAGACTCACCTAAAGAAATCTAAAATAACTCTAGGCTTTTCACTCAAGTGTATCACTCTGCCTCTTTTCACTCTTAGACTTTTACTTGAACTCTCTCATATATGCCTTTTACCTCAAAAAATTACAAAAAGATAAACCTTAAAAAGAAAATTACAATCTGTAAAACATGAAGGAGATTAATCCAACAACAGCCTCTTTGTTATGTAATAAACCAGATTTGCTAGCCTTTGATTCAGTTCTTCATTATGGCAGAATGCTCCTTTGACTAGGAAACACTGTCCAGTTAAATAAACTTCTTCAAAGACCTCTTCTCAGAACAAACACCTCAACAACACTGGTTATCTCTCCTTGGCTTCTGAATGATCAAAGCTCTTCTTTTGTATCTCCTTGCATGTTGCTGAGTTGCTGTCTCCTAGGTCAACTCTCGAGCTTTGAGCTTTACCAACCCACCGTCTCACTTTTTTCCATTAATCCTCAAAATAAGAACTTTGGTTCTGACCTTCTCTTATTGACCGGAAGCCACATATCAGCGGAAACAAATATCTTCAATGGTAAACTCAGATCTTGGCCATTAAAAAACTACTTGATCCCCAAGACATTATTTTAACCGTAGATACACAGCAGTGTAGAACAGAAATTAACTTTTCCATGTATCCTAAGATGGAGTGGCAGAGAGTTGAAGATGAAGAGAAAAAAATGAGATGCATGTGGAAGGAAATAAAATCACAGATGTGTGCGTACGCACACGTGCTGAATTTTTCTCTTCTGCGTACACACAGGATGTTGTGCATACACACACATGGCTGTGTGCTCCTCCTTTAATTTCTTCATGTTTTCTCCCTGTTGCATGCTTCTCCTTCATTCTTATCAAGCCACTCCAACCTATTGCACCTAAAATCACTCATCAAAACCATCAAGGAATTGAATGGAATGAAAGTGGAATAAAATTGATTAATATAAGCACAAAATAACATGTTTTTACAATTAGGCACAATTTAGAGAGAAAATACAAAAGCATGCTATTTGAATGAATAAATGTGGGATTGTATGATGAAATCCACTCAAATCAATCCAAAATTTATCATCAAATATGGATTCATCATTGATCTTTGGAGAAACAGTATTATATTTTTTTTTTACTTTTAGTTCTGTAATATACTTTCTAGTCAACCTTTTTCTTTATGGGTTGAGACTAGTACTTGCTATGTATCTCTTTTTGGAGTTCTATGTTTATATATATCTTTTGTTTTTTATATGTCGATGCTTTTATCGTTAACGTTTTCGAATGTGATGCGATTCTCATTTTACTTACTCTTTTTCACATGCTCTTAGCTAAATTATATTTCTTTAAATATTATGTATATATTTTTCCATCTAAATTATATTTCTTCGAATTACTATGTATGTACTTTTTTATTTTAGAAGTCGTAATATTTCATTAATGCTAATTTACAATTATAGTATAAGATTTTGTATAATAACGTATTACATTAACAGCTTTTACTAATTTAGTTTGAGATCTTAATTACATTATACGATATTTTAAATTGAACTTTACATACCATAATGATTTCTGAATCTCTTTTCGACGCCATTCAGCAAACACAGTGATAATGTAGCCCTCCTAGACTGAATTGAAATAACAACATTTTTGTTTGGCACCCAATTAAAACCAAAACAACGCTATTTTAACTCTGGTTTCGACCTTTATTGGACATCAAACAAAAATATTATCATTATTTCACGCCAATTCAGTACGGTAAAAGAGTACTATATTATCACTAAGAATTAGTATTTAAAAGGAGTTCAGAAACTATATATTATGATATTTCTAGTTCGATTTGAAAGACTGATATAATATAATAATTAAAATATAGGAAACTAAATTGATAAAAGCGGTAGATCTGAAGAAACACGTTTAACCTATGATCCATCTTTTTTTAGATATTTTATAATAATTAAAATTTAATATATATAATTAATTAAATTATATTATTTTTATTAAAATTATATTAGATAAATTAGTTTAACTTAAAAATTAATAAATTAAATTTTAAATTAGTCTAAATTAATTTTTTTTATAAAAAATGACTATAATATTCTTATTATAAAAAATATAATAACTAAAATATTATTATTATTATTATTATTATTATTATTATTATTATTATTGTTATATATATATATATATATATATATATAGAAAAGTTTAAATCCTAACTTTATGATCGCAGAGAAGTAAAGGGTTAAAATTTTGGATTCTCTAAATTAATATATATATATATATATATATATATATATATATAATATAGGAGTATTTTAGTTATTTTTTATAATATGGGTATTGTAATCATTTTTTATAAAATATATTTTTTATTTCTGAAGTTTGACAAAAGTTTTAAAATACTCTTCCGTTTTTTTTATTTTAATTTTGTCTCAAAAATTTTTTATTTGCATAAAATATATCCTTGACAACTAATTTTTCAAAAACTTTAAGACAAATTCAACAATAATTTCATAAGAACAACCTTTAACACAAGCAAATTAAACATAACTTTCATGTATTATTGTTAGACTCCTCTTATATTTTTTGAAAGTGTAACTGTCAAGGGTATCTTTGATGCAAATCGAAAATTTTTGGGACAAAATTGAAACAAAATAAAACTTAGGGGTACTTTTAAAAATTTTGCCAAACTTCAGGGACCAAAAGTATATTTTACCCAAAATAATATTAATTTAGACTAGTTCAAGATTTGATGCACTATTTTTTGATCAAATTAATTTGTCTGACATAATTTTAACAAAAAAATACGATTTAATCGATTATATGCAATGAATTTTAATTTTTAAAAAACATTTTTAAAAAAAATATTTTAGACGGTTTTATGACTTGCTTGACCAAATATATATATAGTAACATTTAAACTTGTATTTTTAATGCTTGTGATATTTTAGTCACGCTGTCATTTAATTTGTTTTTTTTTTACCTTGATAATATAGCTTTCGTGGTGCCCCCGACCCCCCCCCCCCCCAACCCCCACAAAAAAAAAAAAAAGCACACACACACAATGATATCTGTTCATTTGATACAAAGAGTTTTATGTCTTGGAATCTAGTTAAAATTCATGCATATATATCTGCTACAACAATAATTCAGCATATAGCAATTATTCGTGTGGTACTTCCTTCTTAATTCGGCGGTTGCTTTTCAAAATCAGTAGATATGGTAGAAGAAGAACATTTATGAATATAATTCTACCCTCTTCTTTTACAGTAGTAGTAGTAGTAATCAACCCTTATATATACACACACATGGCGTCTTGCCTATATACTAAGGCACCATATCATATAAAATAAGGGTACAAACAAGAATTGGGCATGGCAAGTTGTGTGGTATCAATAGTGACAAGTTTTCTGTGTATGCTTTTGGGTTGTGTTTGTGTGTCTGCACAACATCAAAGGGCTTTCTTTGTATTTGGTGATTCATTAGTGGATAATGGGAACAATGATTTCTTAGCAACTTCTGCACGCGCAGATGCACCCCCTTATGGGATTGACTACCCAACTCACACACCTACTGGACGATTCTCTAATGGCCTAAACATCGCTGACATAATCAGTATATAACTACTTCTTTCACATTAACTATTATTATTATTATTATAACATTTGCATGTGCATGTGTATGTACATGGAACTATATATGGTTAATTATTATTATTATGTCAGGTGAGCAACTTGGATTAGAGCCTACAATGCCATATTTGAGCCCTTTGCTTACTGGAGAGAAGCTCCTTGTTGGTGCCAATTTTGCATCTGCAGGGATTGGAATTCTTAATGATACAGGATTTCAATTTGTAAGTCCTATTATTAATTGCTAATTTCAATTTTATGTATTCAAGAGCATGAATCATCCCGAATATTCTCCCAGTTTAACTAAAGAGCTAAATTCTTTAAGGGAACACCTAACTTTTACTAATTTTAAATTTTAATCACTAAATTTTAAATTATAAATCTTAAATTATATATCCTAAATTCTAATTTTAAACCATAAATTATCTATAAATGAAAGTTAAAAAAAATATTATAAAAAATTCAACTAATATTAACTATTTAAAATTAATTATTTATATTTTTTTTAATATTTTACAATCTTGTTTGAACTGATTTTATACATATCTATTTTTAAATAAATTTACATTTTTTCTATCTTTGTATTTGTGTTTTAAAACACCTAATAAATGACACTAAAAGATTATAAGAACATATGTTAAATTAAGGTAGTGCAAGTAAATTTTGGGTGTAAAAACAATTTAAACTTTTTTTCTTATAAAAGAAATAGTGTATGAGTAATTTGATTGATTATTGGAAGTATATGAAAATAAAACATGTGGAAAAGGTGGTTAATTTGTAGAAATTGTTTTGGCAGCTAAACATAATCCACATCTACAAGCAACTGAAGCTATTCGAGCATTACCAGCAAAGATTGAGTGCACGCATTGGAGTAGAGGGTGCTCGGAAACATGTGAACCAAGGACTTGTTCTCATAACTCTTGGAGGCAACGATTTTGTTAACAATTATTATTTGGTGCCTTATTCAGTTAGATCTCGCCAGTTTGCTCTCCCTGATTACGTTCGCTATCTCATTTCTGAGTACCGTCTAATTCTCAGGGTATAATAATCTATCTTTGAATTGAACCATGAATCATCGATCTTATCTTATATCATATTATTGTCTTTGTATGTGTATGTACACATAGTTCAATAATTGCAAAAAATGTAGCTTGCTTACCTGTTCATTATTAGAGGGATTCTTGTTCATGTCTAAAAGGCTATGTGAAAGTTACTGAATGAGGATTGTTTTTCATGCACTTCCTTGCATGGTGATGACACCAACCAAAATTATTGGGTTTTCTCACCTTATAATCTTAGTCAAGAAGATGAAAAATTCTCATACAATTTTAAATTATCACTTTTATATTTAATTATACCCATGTAAAATTGATACATAAAAGTCATGAATAATATTAAAAGAAGAAATGTCATAAATTCTATTTTTTTGTATATTTTATATAATATTAAAAGGGATCGATAAAAAGAGAGAAGAGATAAATGTTTATCAATTCCATAATAATGAAGTTAGGAAAACTCATTTTTATTCCAGTAAGACAAAAATCTCTGATTTAGAACCATGTTTTGGTCAAGATTATTTTTGTTTTTTGGTCCGAAATAAAGTGAGGTAATTATGTGTGTGTATGTGATGGATGCAGAGGCTATATGATATGGGAGCTCGTAGGGTTATTGTGACCGGAACTGGACCAATGGGCTGTGTGCCGGCGGAGTTAGCGTTGAGAAGCAGAAACGGCGAATGCGACGTCGAACTTCAGAGAGCTGCGTCTCTATATAATCCACAGCTTGGTGATATGATCAAAGGACTCAACCAAGAGATTGGCTCTGATGTCTTCATTGCTGCTAATGCATATCAAATGCACATGGATTTCGTTTTTAACCCCCAAGCTTATGGTAACCTCTTCTCAATACTATTTAACTAATAATACAACCAAGGGTTAAAAACTTAATTGGGTTCTTTTGACCTTTAAAACATTCTATTTTTATTTTAAATATATTACTTTTAGCATTATTAAATAACTCAATCTAACTCAATGAGGCCTACAGGTTATACGAATTAGTGTGCTTAAGTTTATTTTGTTTATAGACTATAATTTTTTAATCCAAACTGTTTATGATTAGTCTGACAAATTACGTTTTTTTATAAAAAATTATTTTAATAAAAAAAAGCTATATTTAAATCTAAAACTTAAATATTTTGAGTTGAAAGATTTTTGACTTAGATCAACAGATTATTGATCAAAATTGTTGATTTTTTTTTGAGAATGCAAAAAACATAAATTAAATGGGCCATCTATTTAGTTTATAAATTTGTTTGTTTATCCCAAAATTTAAATAGGTTTAATTTGGAGATCAAAACTTATTTATTTAAATAGATAAATAGATTCATCTCTTAAATTTAGTATATTTTGACGGTTTTAATTATTTTGTTGCAATACTATCTTTCGATTAAAATTATAATTTATTCATCTAAAAATATCATTTTAATTATTTTTTCATTTTCACTTTAAAATTACTAAAATCGTTACTATAACCACTACGATCTGATTCTTGCCGTCATCTAAAAAGAAATTATATTGAAAAAAAAGTATATTTTTTGTTAAAAAAAATTTAATTTTGACCAAATTAATAAAATAAAATATTTCAAATATTAAAGACAAAATTAAGAGTTAATTCAAAATGTTAGAAACTAAAAAGATATTTTATCCTTTATAAGTTAATTTTCTTGTTTTTCCTTTTGTGATTACATGTTAGATTGCAAAATTCTTGGTCATATTAACAGCTAATATACTTAGCATGGACCTACAGGATTTGTTACATCAAAGATAGCTTGTTGCGGACAAGGCCCATACAATGGGATTGGATTGTGCACACCCCTGTCAAACTTGTGCCCAAATAGGAACCTATATGCATTTTGGGATCCATTCCACCCTTCTGAGAGAGCTAACCGAATCATAGTCCAGCAGATCTTTACAGGTTCAACCGATTACATGCATCCCATGAACCTTAGCACCATCATGGCCCTTGATTCTAGAGCTTGATTCAATTATAGTTTTAATTTATGGTTGCAATTTTCAGTGTATGGACCCCCTATGTAAGTTTTGCTCATCTTTTGAATTTTGACGACTCCCCTTAGCTATAGTTAGCGTGAGTTTAAAGTGCCAAGTTTATGTGTTGGTTTGTCATCCCTTAACTGCTATTGCTCTATTGGCAGCAATAAAATGCAGTATTTAACTCCTTTGATTGAATTGATATGACAAATGGGAGTACGACTTATAATTAAAAGGTTAATGCTATTCTGAAATTAGAGAAAGAATGGGGAAGGAAAGAGAGAAGGAAGAATAATTCTAATTATAAAAATACGAGGATGGATAGTAATAGGAGGAGAGGGGTGATGAGAGAGAGAGGGGAGAGTGAGATTCTCGCATCATAAATAGAAAGATAAAAAAATAGAATAATTTTGGAAGCTAAGAGAGAACTTTTTTGTTTTTTATATTGGAGTAGCAATGGTGTTTTTTCAAAATATAGGTTGATGGGGTATTATTTTTAAATGTGGAATCATTTAATTAGATAAATAAAAATTGGACCGTATTTAATTAAATAAATAAAAATTGGACCGTCTGATTTGTGAGAAGTATAGAAATCGGACCGAAAGATTTATATTAAAAAAATTAAAAAATTTGAAATATAAAAATTGAACTCTCAGATTTGTGTATCTTTCATACTTTTAAAAAACACAAAAAATTACAATGTTAAGATATATCACTAATTTTATTTTCATATACAATAAAAAGAGTCGTTAAGCGAGAATAATATCACTTAAAAATAAATATTGATATTGTCACTCTAATTTGATTTGTTAAAATTTTGTTATAAATATACTTTGTATTAAAAGTAAACTCATTTGGAAATTTGGGGATGAAAGAAAAATGGAACACTCTATTATACAGATTGAAATAGTATGTAGAGAAAAAATAAATTTTTTTGATAATTATTTTTGATTATTTTATTATTATTCAAAGTGTAGGTCTTATTTTTTTTTAATCTTTCTTTCATTCTATAAAAATAAAGATATGTAAAATTACATCTTTATCGTATAATTCACAAGAAAAATTCGTTTCTAGATAGACTTATGGATCCCAGAGTTTGAGAAGCTCAAAGAAGTAGCTCTGATTAATCTGGATGCATAGAAATTAAATGAAATTATGGACTCGTATGCTACGAGTCAGGCAGAATGGGATTAGAAAGCTCTTCATCAGGTCTTGCAAGGGTTAAAATGGCGGAATTATGGGAATTTTATGTAAGGGTTAAAATGGCGGTTGAATTGAAAATCTCTAACCTGATGGTGGAGTCAGATTTGAAGTGTGCAGTTAGCTTCCTCTTGCAAGCTTTGGAAGGGATGCATATTAGGTCGTCTTTAGTTTGATTAATTAGAGTTAATGAAGAAGTTGGAGCATGTGGTGGTCCAACATGTCTTCTGCGAAGCCAACCAGTGAGTCGATATGCTTGCCATTTGCCAAACACGGACAAGAGCTGGTGGAACCTGGGGTTTTTTACTTTGAAAGTCCACCTTCCTTTTTTATTCCCCTAATTAGAATTGATTCCATGGGAACTACGTTCTCCAGGATTATTTTCTCTAATTTTGTCTTGTCTTTGGGGCTTAGGCCTCGTCCAACATAAAAAAATAATAATATCAATTGGGTTTCAAAATTTACTCCAATTACAATGAAAGGGTAATTATAAGATCTGTTATATTTTGATTGTTCAATTAATATTATATACATTTGTTTACAGATTTGAACATCTTCAATTATTCAATATGCTATATCTCAATAAAAGTAAAAAAAAAAAAAAAAAAAAGAGAGTAATAACCCAAATCTAAGGGGAATGCCCTCAATTATTGTAAAGTGTACCATTTATATAAAGAGCATGACTTAATTTAATATTCTAATGAAGGAGGAGAGATTGAAGCAAACTTATAAAACTATAAAAAGGGAAATAATATGTACCTTAAACCTAATTTTAGAAACTGAATTGGACCGGCCAATTGGGTTGAAAAAATTGGAGAACTAGTGTTCAATCAAGCTCGATTAAAGGTTTTTTTTGTCTTGAGTTCATTAGGGGTTAAAACCAAGTAAATTAAAAATATATTTAAAATGAAAAAATTGGCCAAGTTCAATTGGAACATAACCAATTCTTTTAAAAAAAATAAAATATTCCCAAAACAGAAGAAAAAAAAATCTGAAACAACTTTAGAATGTCCTTTTTTTCAGTTTTCACTGCCTACACCACCTTAAACCAGTCACGCTGCAGTAGACGACACCGTCAAGGATAATGTTCGATGTGACGTGATCCCGGGTGTTTGAGGGGTCAAGTGCTGACGAGAGAGGGTGGTCGGGATCCTAAGTCGACCTGGAACTGAAGGTGGTGCGGATGACAAGCTGGGGACGCCGGCAGTGATGCGATGAGGGGGTGGCCACCTGCAAGGACAATCTGACGGTCAAGTCAGTGTCCGTAGGAAGTGATGGCTGAATTAGGTAAAAGTGTGACGTACCTCGGGGGGAGAGCTGACCTTTCCCCTTTTATACTGTGCTGGGCGGGCCCTATGAATGACCTAGCCCATTGCCCAAGAAGCTTCCATGAGCTGTCGTAATCCACGTGGGAGGGGCAGGTCATTTCGGACCCCGAATCAGGGCTTCGGGTCATGATCCGAAGGTACGGGCCCGACTGGTGTCCTGGGCCATACGGATGGTAAATCGGGTATGCCCTGGGTCGGGTGCTTAGGACCTGGTGCACGAATTTGTGATTCGCACAACTAACCAGCAAGTGCACTGGGTCGTCCAAGTAATACCTTACGTGAGTAAGGGTCGATCCCACGGAGATTATTGGCTTGAAGCAATCAATGTTTATTTTATTAATCTTAGTCAGGAAGCTAATAGGATTAAAAGTGAAATTACCAGATTTGATTATAAAAATAAAAGAGAATAACAGTGTTACTTGTTGTGCAGTAATGAGAAACATGTTGGAGTTTTGGAGATGCTTTGTCCTTTGAATTTCTATTTTTCCTTGAAATCCTCTTCCCACACGCAAGATTCCTTCCATGGCAAGCTCTATGTAAGGTGTCACCGTTGTCAGTGGCTACTTCCCATCCTCTCAGTGAAAACGTTCCTATGCTCTGTCACAGCACGGCTAATCATCTGTCGGTTCTCAATCAGGTTGGAATAGAATCCATTGATTCTTTTGCGTCTGTCACTAACGCCCAGCCCTCAGGAGTTTGAAGCACGTCACAGTCATTCAATCCCGGAATCCTACTCGGAATACCACAGACAAGGTTTAGACTTTCCGGATTCTCATGAATGCCGCCATCAATCCGGCTTATACCACGAAGATTCTGATTAAGGAATCTAAGAGATATTCATTCAATCTGATGTAGAACGGAGGTGGTTGTCAGGCACACGTTCATGGATTGAGGAAGGTGATGAGTGTCACGGATCATCACCTTCTTCACAATTAAGCGCGAATAAACATCTTAGATAAGAACAAGCGTGTTTGAATGGAAAACAAAGGAATTGTATTAAATCATCGAGACGCTGCAGAGCTCCTCACCCCCAACAATGGAGTTTAGAGACTCATGCCGTCAAAAAGTATGTAATTCAGATCTGAAAATGTCATGAGGTACAGAATAATTCTCTAAAAGTTGTTTAAATAGTAAACTAGTAACCTAGGTTTACAGAATATGAGTAAACTAAGATAATTGGTGCAGAAATCCACTTCTGGGGCCCACTTGGTGTGTGCTGGGGCTGAGACTAAAGCTATCCATGAGTAGAGGCTTTTCTTGGAGTTAAACTCCAAGTTATGACGTGTTTTGGGCGTTCAACTCCGGATCATGACGTGTTTCTGGCGTTTAACTCCAGACAGCAGCATGTACTTGGCGTTCAACGCCAAGTTACGTCGTCTATCTTCGCGCAAAGTATAGACTATTATATATTGCTGGAAAGCCCTGGATGTCTACTTTCCAACGCCGTTGAGAGCGCGCCAATTGGACTCCTGTAGCTCCAGAAAATCCATTTCGAGTGCAGGGAGGTCAGGATCCAACAGCATCAACAGTCCTTTTTCAGCCTAAGTCAGATTTTTGCTCAGCTTCCTCAATTTCAGCCAGAAAATACCTGAAATCACAGAAAAATACACACACTCATAGTAAAGTCCAGAAATATGATTTTTGCCTAAAAACTAATAAAATTTAACTAAAAACTAATTAAAACATACTAAAATCTACATGAAATTATCCCCAAAAGCGTATAAAATATCCGCTCATCACAACACCAAACTTAAACTGTTGCTTGTCCTCAAGCAACTAGATAAATAAAATAGGATGAAAAGAAATTAAGAAACAATAATATCTCAGAGTTTCAAGTGAAGCTCAGATTCTAATTAGATGAGTGGGGCTAGTAGCTTTTTGCTTCTGAACAGTTTTGGCATCTCACTTTATCCTTTGAAATTCAGAATGGTTGGCATCCATAGGAACTCAGAATTCAGATAGTATTATTGATTCTCCTAGTTTAGTATGTTGATTCTTGAACACAGCTACTTTATGAGTCTTGGCCGTGGCCCTAAGCACTTTGTTTTCCAGTATTTTCACCGGATACATAAATGCCACAGACACATAATTGGGTGAACCTTTTCAGATTGTGACTCAGCTTTGCTAGAGTCCCCAATTAGAGGTGTCCAGAGTTCTTAAGTACACTCTTTTGCTTTGGATCACGACTTTAACCACTCAGTCTCAAGCTCTTCACTTGGACCTGCATGCCACAAGCACATGGTTAGGGACAGCTTGATTTAGCCGCTTAGGCCTGGATTTATTTCCTTGGGCCCTCCTATCCATTAATGCTCAAAGCCTTGGATCCTTTTCACCCTTGCCTTTTGGTTTTAAGGGCTGTTTGGCTTTTATTTCTTTTGATCCAAATATTATTTTTTTTTCGCAAGAAAATTTTTTTTTTCACTGCTTTTTCTTGCTTCAAGAATCAATTTCATGATTTTTCAGATCATCAATAACATTTCTCTTGTTCATCATTCTTTCAGGAGCCAACAATTTTAACATTCATAAAATTCAATATAAAAAATATGCACTGTTCAAGCATTCATTCAGAAGACAAAAAGTATTGCCACCACATATAAATAATTAGAATTTTCCTTATTAAGAACTCGAAAAAATTAAATTGCCTCTTTATTCTACAAATCTACTATTTTATTCATGTTTGATGATGATGAGAAAAATAAGTTATAACTTAATTGGAAATAAAGCCAAAATAGATATGCTAATTACTACTACTCCTATATAACTTCTAAGGTAAAATCCTATAATAATACTATCACAGAGTTAAAGCTAGAATTAGAACTTAACAACCTGTATTTTGGGAAGTGGATGTTCCTCTAGTCTGTGGGGTGCCTTCAAGAATTAATTTCTGACGCTTCAGCTCCCTTAAGTTCACATCCTTGCTCTTCCTGTTCTCTTAGGTGCCATGATCTTAATGAGTTTTAACTCAGTGATCATGGCATTGAAGATCAATGAAGAACAAAGAACACAAGTCGAAAATTTTAAAGAAAAATATGAGATATGCAATTGACACCAAACTTAGAACAAGACACTAAACTTCACGAAAATTAGCAATTAATTAAAAGAAAAATAATAAATTTTGAAAAGAAATTTTTGAAAAGAAACTATCCTATCAAGATTTAATGACTCTATAACAATAAAAAATAAAAATAAAATATTCCTAATCTAAGAAATAAAATAAGCCTTCAATTGTCCAAACTCAATAATCCCCGGCAACGGCGCCAAAAACTTGGTGCACGAATTTGTGATTCGCACAACTAACCAGCAAGTGCACTGGGTCGTCTAAGTAATACCTTATGTGAGTAAGGGTCGATCCCACGGAGATTATTGGCTTGAAGCAATCAATGTTTATTTTATTAATCTTAGTCAGGAAGCTAATAGGATTAAAAGTGAAATTACCAGATTTGATTATAAAAATAAAAGAGAATAACAGTGTTACTTGTTGTGCAGTAATGAGAAACATGTTGGAGTTTTGGAGATGCTTTGTCCTTTGAATTTCTACTTTTCCTTGAAATCCTCTTCCCACACACAAGATTCCTTCTATGGCAAGCTCTATGTAAGGTGTCACCGTTGTCAGTGGCTACTTCCCATCCTCTCAGTGAAAACGTTCCTATGCTCTGTCACAGCACGGCTAATCATCTGTCGGTTCTCAATCAGGTTGGAATAGAATCCATTGATTCTTTTGCGTCTGTCACTAACGCCCAGCCCTCAGGAGTTTGAAGCACGTCACAGTCATTCAATCCCGGAATCCTACTCGGAATACCACAGACAAGGTTTAGACTTTCCGGATTCTCATGAATGCCGCCATCAATCCGGCTTATACCACGAAGATTCTGATTAAGGAATCTAAGAGATATTCATTCAATCTGATGTAGAACGGAGGTGGTTGTCAGGCACACGTTCATGGATTGAGGAAGGTGATGAGTGTCACGGATCATCACCTTCTTCACAATTAAGCGCGAATAAACATCTTAGATAAGAACAAGCGTGTTTGAATGGAAAACAAAGGAATTGTATTAAATCATCGAGACGCTGCAGAGCTCCTCACCCCCAACAATGGAGTTTAGAGACTCATGCCGTCAAAAAGTATGTAATTCAGATCTGAAAATGTCATGAGGTACAGAATAATTCTCTAAAAGTTGTTTAAATAGTAAACTAGTAACCTAGGTTTACAGAATATGAGTAAACTAAGATAATTGGTGCAGAAATCCACTTCTGGGGCCCACTTGGTGTGTGCTGGGGCTGAGACTAAAGCTATCCACGAGTAGAGGCTTTTCTTGGAGTTAAACTCCAAGTTATGACGTGTTTTGGGCGTTCAACTCCGGATCATGACGTGTTTCTGGCGTTTAACTCCAGACAGCAGCATGTACTTGGCGTTCAACGCCAAGTTACGTCGTCTATCTTCGCGCAAAGTATGGACTATTATATATTGCTGGAAAGCCCTGGATGTCTACTTTCCAACGCCGTTGAGAGCGCGCCAATTGGACTCCTGTAGCTCCAGAAAATCCATTTCGAGTGCAGGGAGGTCAGGATCCAACAGCATCAACAGTCCTTTTTCAGCCTAAGTCAGATTTTTGCTCAGCTTCCTCAATTTCAGCCAGAAAATACCTGAAATCACAGAAAAATACACACACTCATAGTAAAGTCCAGAAATATGATTTTTGCCTAAAAACTAATAAAATTTAACTAAAAACTAATTAAAACATACTAAAATCTACATGAAATTATCCCCAAAAAGCGTATAAAATATCCGCTCATCAGGACCCGACCCGTCGGACCCTGTTTTGTGAGGGATGTCTTGGGCCTGAGTCAGGGGTGGTGCTTCGACCTGACGGCTAGCTAGGCTAGACCCTTGCTGGTCCGTAACAGTACCCCCAACGCACTAGCCTTGAGGTTTTGGGACTCGTGGCTAGGCGCGTTTGTCCTACTCGCCGAGATGGGGCGTGCTCTTCTTCTCGGGAGCTCGTTAGTGGTGTTTCGTGTTCTTCACGCGTGGTTTCTTCGTCTTTGGTGCTATCTCCTTGCCTTCTGCGCTGGGTATTAAATTCCCATCATTTCATGATTTGAAATTTGCGTGAAATGGCGAATATGCCCCTGCCTTTTGGCGCTCTTCCTCGGCGGTTACGCTTTCCCTATTTTTGCTTTGCAACTCCCTCATAACTCCACTTCCCTCTTTTTCTTTTCCTTGCTCTCTCGTGCTGCTGCTGCTTCTATTCCCTGCTCTTGCTGCATTGATTTCTATTTGCATTTCAGGTGTTCCTACTTCCTTTGGATCCTTTCTTCGATCTTTCTGCATTTTCCTGGTACGTTACTTTTATGGTTTCTCCCTTTTGGTTACTTCTTCCCCTTGGTTATCGCATGTTCTTCTTTATGCATTTTTCCTATGCATGCCTGGGTTTTGTTTGTTCTTGATTTCTTTTTCCTTTTAGAGGGGGCGCCACTGGGTTTTCTGGGGTTTTGCTTTAGGTTCTGGGTTTGTGTTGGGTTAGCGTAGGGGGTGATTTAAGGAGTTGTTAGCTTTATTTTTGCTGCTTTAAGGGTTCCCGTCTTCCTGTTTTGACTAAGTGGTGCCCCCACTGTAGCTATGGCCGATCGTCTCGTTCTTTCGGATCAGGCTCAGCGACCGCTAGCCAACCTTGTTGATCACTACGCTTGGGTTTCTTCCGACATGAGGGACACCCCTTCTACGGTCAGAAAGGAGGGCCTCCAGGACTTGCGCTAGGCAGGGCTCTTATGTGGAGGTGGTCCTGAGAAAGCATTTTATCAAGTTTACGTCCCCGCTGCCCGGGAACGTGTCTGCCAGAAGAACCTGGCGGCCCCACGAGTTGTTGACTGGCTCTGGGTTTATGAACCCATGTTCATGACCTTGGGGGTTTGCTTACCCTTCTCCCCTTCGTCATGGGTTTGTTGAACCGTTGTGATGTTGCTCCGTTACAACTGCACCCGAATAGCTGGGCTGCCATCCGATGCTTCGAGATGGTTTGTGAATATTTGGAGCTTCCGACCTCAGTAAATGTTTTCCTTTACCTTTTCCTTCTCACGAACCCTTCACGTCAGGGGAAGGCGAAGAAGGGGTACATGTCCTTCAGGGCTCAACAAGGTCGTTGGATCTTTGGCATTTTTAAGAACTCCTTCCATGGTTTTAAGTCTACCTTCTTCAAGGTTAGGCCAGTCGAGGGTCACCAACCCTTCTGGTTTACTGCCGAGGGGGAGAGACGGATCCCGACTTACTGGAGCTTCGGGGCGGGATCCGATTATTTGATAAAAATTTCTTATGATTGGTTGAGCCCGGAAGATCGTAATATTGCTGATATCTTGTTGGAAATTTTTAGCGAGAGAAACCTTAACCCTCGTATGGTTATGGGGGACCGGGAGGCCGGTCGGTCGCATGTTGGTGAGTTCTTTACTTTTTTGTACTTGGTGCTTATTTTTCTGTTGCTCACACCTTGCCCCTATTTTCTTTCAGTTACCATGGCTGGCGGGAAGGAAACCTTGGCTGACTTGATGAGCCTCATCCAGGGAAACGATGAGGGTGGTGAGGATTTTTTGGCGACTCCTTTGGCGAGTCAAAATTAAGGAGACGCCACGGAGGGCTGCGATCGGGTTGACGGGACCGACCAAAGTCAGCCGGAGAAGGTTGGGGTTTCTCCTGAGAACACCTCGAGGAAACCGAGTGTGGAGGCGGAAGCTCCTTTTGACGAGGAGGATCTGGGCTTTGATGATGATGACTTGAAGGTCGTTAGCAACCCTAAGAAGAGGAAACGGGATTCCGAGAAGGCACTCTCAGTTATGGAGAAGAACTTCGATGCTGGGGGTTTTATTCAATCCCAGTTGCTCCCTGGCACCAAAGATTTTTTCCATGATACCGATCTGGCCGGGCAGGCGAGGTGGATCTACCGCAGTCTTCTTCGAGCAGCAACTATTGCCAAGAAGGTGGAGCCTGTCTTGGGAAGTTATCATGCTATGGAAGTGAAGCTTCAGAACTCCCAGAAAGACCTAACAGATTCGAGGTCTCGGGAGGAGTCTCTGAAGACAAAGTTGTCTGAGCAGAGGAAGAAGGCTAAGGAGGATGCCAAAGAGATCAACAGGCTGTTGGATCGGGACCTCGCCTTGATGAAAGATCTGAATGCTTCTCGTGGCGAGACTGCTGCTGCTGAGAAGAAAGTTAAAGAATTGGAGGAGAAGCTGAAGTTGGCAGAGAGCTTGATAAACCCCATTTGTAGGGTTTATCTTGTGTTGAATTTAAGGGATTTTATGACCTTTTACCCACATTTATTCAATGAATTAGCATGATTTTGTGATTGTTTCCTTATTTGTGTTTAGATGTGAAAACATGCTTTTTAGGCCTTTAACTTGATGATTTTAATCTCCCTTTGATTCCACTAAATGCCTTGATGTGTTTGTTACTGATTTCAGATTGAAAAGGCTAGGAATGGATCAAAGGAGTGAAGACGAAAGCATGCAAAGTGGAGAAATCATGAAAAGCCAAAGAATTGAACTCGCCCATGGACGCGCGCGCGCACCTTGCGAAATGGCCCATGGATGCGTACACGTGCTGTGCGCGTACGCGTCGATGCTGATACTTGATTTTTATGTGAATTCGCACCCAACAAATTTTGAGGAGTTGTGGGGCCCAATCCCAACCAACTTTGGCACCTAAACTGCTATTTAAAGCCAAGGATTGAAGAGCAAAGGGAGATTCACTCACTTAGCATCATTCACACACATTAGGATTAGTTAGAAGTAGTTTCTAGAGAGAGAAGCTCTCACTTCTCTCTAGGATTAGGTTTAGTTCTTAGATCTAGGTTTTAATCTTTGCTTTCTTCTGCTTCTTCTCAATTCTTTGTTGTTGCAATCATCATTCTTCTATTCTTTTGTTGTAATTTCCTTTATGTTGTTCTTATACTTTGTTGTAGATTTACTTTTGTTCCTTCTACTTTCTTTCAATTCAATTCAAGGTAATTCATAATAATTGTGTTCATTTGATTTGTTGTTGTTAATTCTTTACAATTAGTTGTTGTTTGATTTTGTTTTTGTTGTTGATTTACTATGTTTTTTTTATGCCTTCCAAGTGTTTGATGAAATGCTTGGTTGGATTTTAGAGTAGAATTTTATACTCTTGGCTTGGAAAGGTAACTTAGGACTTATTGAATTGCTAATGTCCAAGTAATTGATGATTGGGAGCCATTGACACTAGTTCTCACTAATTGAATTAGTGGAGAGTTAGGACCTTTGGACTAGGATTGATATAGCTCATTTGACTTTCCTTTACTAGTTAGAGAATGACTTAATGGGATTAATCCTTGCCAATTCTCATATTGTGGTTAGTGATTAGGATAGAGATCCTTGACCACCAACCCTTGCGAAGACCTTTTTAGCCATTAGTTTACTTTCTTGCCATTTAACTTTAATGTTTCTTATCAAAACCCCAAAAATAACTCATAACCAATAACAAGACACTTTATTGTAATTCCTAGGGAGAACGACCCGAGGTTTGAATACTTCGGTTATCTAAATAGGGGTTTGTACTAGTGACAACCAAATTTTTGTATGAAAGGACTATTGTTGGTTTAAAAACTATACTGCAACGAGATTTCATTTGTTAAATTCTAAACCGTCAAAAATCCAATCATCAAAATGGCGCCATTGCCGGGGATTGCAATGGTGTTAGTTTATTGGTTATTGTACATATGTGAATAGTGTGAATATCTTGCTTTTTGCTTTATTTGCTAGTTGTAGAATTTTGTTTCTCTCGTTTTCTATTATCTTTTGATTTTTGTTTCTCTTTCCATTATGAATTCTCGCTTTGGCTATGAGTGTGATTACAACTATGTTGTAGGTGATGTGAACTTCAATGAGAATGTGTATCAAGGATGAAACACTCAAAGGTGGGAGGAGCCATATGCATATGATCAATCCTCTTGGCAACAACCTCCACCAACGCACTATGAAGAAGAGCCATTCTATGATGTATACCAATCCAATGGCTATGGTGAATCCACTTGTGACTTTCAAGAACCACCACCATATGCTTATGAGCTATGCCCTCAACATAGCCCTCAACCATACTCACAAGCCTCTTTTCACCAAACACCTCCATATGACCTTGACCCATATCCACCTAACCAACCACCTTTTGAACCATATGAGCCATACATAGAACCACTACCATTCCAATATCAATACTTCCAAGAACCACCACCTTCACGCCCTTACCAAGAAGAACCACCCTCCTATTATGAACCCTCTCTCCAAGATAATGAACCCTCTTATCCACCCCAATCCTCAATGCTTGAGCATTCAAAGCACTCCGATGGTCACATGTGGATAATTAATTGAAAAGCATAGCATGAAAGAGAGATTGGAAACTCTGGTGGAGAATGAGGAATGCCATTTTGTATTAGAGCAATTGGAGGAGCCTATTGGTGCACAAAATTGTGATCACTACTTTTCACAACTCAAATAATTCCCGGTAATGAATCAAAAAACTTGGTGCTCAATACCATGGTATAAACACAACTTCGCACAACTAACCAGCAAGTGCACTGGGTCGTCCAAGTAATAAACCTTACACGAGTAAGGGTCGATCCCACGGAGATTGTTGGTATGAAGCAAGCTATGGTCACCTTGTAAATCTTAGTCAGGAAGATTCAAATGGTTATGAATGATTTATGAATAAAACATAAAACAAGGATAGAGATACTTATGTAATTCATTGGTGAGAATTTCAGATAAGCGTATGGAGATGCTTTGTCCCTTCCGTCTCTCTGCTTTCCTATTGTCTTCATCCAATCCTTCTTACTCCTTTCCATGGCAAGCTGTATGTTAGGCATCACCGTTGTCAGTGGCTACTGTCCCGTCCTCTCAGTGAAAATGTTCAACGCACCCTGTCACGGCACGGCTATTCATCTGTCGGTTCTCAATCAGGTTGGAGTAGAATCCATTGATACTTTTGCGTCTGTCACTAACGCCCAGCCTTCAGGAGTTTGAAGCTCGTCATAGTCATTCAATCATTGAATCCTACTCAGAATACCACAGACAAGGTTTAGACCTTCCGGATTCTCTTGAATGCCGCCATCAATTCTAGCTTATACCACGAAAATTCCGATTAAGGGCTCCAAGAGATAAACATTCAAGCCTTGTTTGCTTGTAGAACGGAGGTGATTGTCAGGCACGCGTTCATAAGTGAGAATGATGATGAGCGTCACATAATCATCACATTCATCAAGTTCTTGAGTGCGAATGAATATCTTGGAATAAGAACAAGCTGAATTGAATAGAAAAACAATAGTAATTGCATTAATACTCGAGGTACAGCAGAGCTCCACACCTTAATCTATGGTGTGTAGAAACTCCACCGTTGAAAATACATAAGAACAAGGTCTAGGCATGGCCGAATGGCCAGCCTCCCAATACATGATCAAAAGACTCAAAATGATCAAGGATCCAAAGATTCAAAGATCTAAAGATGATCTAAGATCCAAAGGATGAAAATACAATAGCCAAAGGTCCTATTTGTAGAGAACTAGTAGCCTAGGGTTTACAAAGATGAGTAAATGACATAAAAATCCACTTCCGGGCCCACTTGGTGTGTGCTTGGGCTGAGCATTGAAGCATTTTCGTGTAGAGACTTCTCTTGGAGTTAAACGCCAGATTTTGTGCCAGTTTGGGCGTTTAACTCCCATTCTTGTGCCAGTTCCGGCGTTTAACGCCAGGCAGTTTTGAGCTGATTTGGAACGCCGGTTTGGGCCATCAAATCTTGGGCAAAGTATGGACTATTATATATTGCTGGAAAGCCCAGGATGTCTACATTTCAACGCCGTTGAGACCGCCCCAATTGGGCTTCTGTAGCTCCAGAAAATCCACTTCAAGTGCAGGGAGGTCAGAATCCAACAGCATCTGTAGTCCTTTTCAGTCTCTGAATCAGATTTTTGCTCAAGTCCCTCAATTTCAGCCAGAAAATACCTGAAATCACAGAAAAACACACAAACTCATAGTAAAGTCTAGAAAAGTGAATTTTAACTAAAAACTAATAAAAATATACTAAAAACTAACTAAATCCTACTAGAAACATACTAAAAACAATGCCAAAAAGCGTACAAATTATCCGCTCATCACAACACCAAACTTAAATTGTTGCTTGTCCCCAAGCAACTGAAAATCAAATAAGATAAAAAGAAGAGAATATGCAATGAATTTCAAAAACATCTATGAAGATCAGTATTAACTAGATGAGCGGGGCTTTTAGCTTTTTGCGTCTGAACAGTTTTGGCATCTCACTTTGTCCTTTGAAATTCAGAATGATTGGCTTCTTTAGGAACTCAGAATCCAGATAGTGTTATTGATTCTCCTAGTTAAGTATGATGATTCTTGAACACAGCTACTTTATGAGTCTTGGCCGTGGCCCAAAGCACTCTGTCTTCCAGTATTAGCACCGGATACATACATGCCACAGACACATAATTGGGTGAACCTTTTCAGATTGTGACTCAGCTTTGCTAGAGTCTCCAATTAGAGGTGTCCAGGGTTCTTAAGCACACTCTTTTTGCCTTGGATCACAACTTTATTTCTTTTCTTTTTCTTTCTTTTTCTCTTTCTCCTTTTTTTTTCGTTTTTTTTCTCTTCTTTTTTTTTTGCTTCTTTTTTTTTATTTGTATTCACTGCTTTTTTTCTTGCTTCAAGAATCATTTTTATGATTTTCAGATCCTCAGTAACATGTCTCCTTTTTCATCATTCTTTCAAGAGCCAACATTCATGAACAACAAATTCAAAAGACATATGCACTGTTTAAGCATACATTCAGAAAACAGAAGTATTGCCACCACATCAAAATAATTAATCTGTTATAAAATTCAAAATTCATGCAATTCTTCTCTTTTTCAATTAAGAACATTTTTCATTCAAGAAAGGTGATGGATTCATAGGACATTCATAACTTTAAGGCATAGACACTAAGACACTAATGATCATAAGACACAAACATAGATAAACATAGGCATTAAAATTCGAAAAACAGGAAAATAAAGAACAAGGAGATTAAAGAACGGGTCCACCTTAGTGATGGCGGCTTGTTCTTCCTCTTGAAGGTCTTATGGAGTGCTTGAGCTCCTCAATGTCTCTTCCTTGCCTTTGTTGCTCCTCTCTCATGATTCTTTGATCTTCTCTAATTTCATGGAGGAGGATGGAATGTTCTTGATGCTCCACCCTTAGTTGTCCCATGTTGGAACTCAATTCTCCTAGTGAGGTGTTGATTTGCTCCCAATAGTTTTGTGGAGGAAAGTGCATCCCTTGAGGTATCTCAGGGATTTCATGATGAGTGGGATCTCTTGTTTGCTCCATCCTTTTCTTAGTGATGGGCATGTCCTCATCAATGGGGATGTCTCCCTCTATGTCAACTCCAATTGAATAACAGAGGTGACAAATGAGATGAGGAAAGGCTAACCTTGCCAAGGTAGAGGACTTGTCCGCCACCTTATAAAGTTCTTGGGCTATAACCTCATGAACTTCTACTTCTTCTCCAATCATGATGCTATGAATCATGATGGCCCGGTCTAGAGTAACTTCGGACCGGTTGCTAGTGGGAATGATTGAGCGTTGGATAAACTCCAACCATCCCCTATCCACGGGCTTGAGGTCATGCCTTCTCAGTTGAACCGGCTTCCCTCTTGAATCTCTCTTCCATTGGGCGCCCTCTTCACAGATGTCTATGAGGACTTGGTTCAACCTTTGATCAAAGTTGACCCTTCTAGTGTAAGGGTGTTCATCTCCTTGCATCATGGGCAAGTTGAATGCCAACCTTACATTTTTCGGACTAAAATCTACGTATTTCCCCCGAACCATTGTAAGCCAATTCTTTGGGTCCGGGTTCACACTTTGATCATGGTTCTTGGTGGTCCATGCATTGGCATAGAACTCTTGAACCATTAAGATTCTGACTTGTTGAATGGGGTTGGTAAGAATTTCCCAACCTCTTCTTCGGATCTCATGTCGGATCTCCGGATATTCACTCTTTTTGAGTTTAAAAGGGACCTCGAGGATCACCTTCTTCAAGGCCACAACTTCATAGAGGTGGTCTTGATGCACCCTTGAGATGAATCTCTCCATCTCCCATGACTCGGAGGTGAAAGCTTTTGCCTTCCCTTTCCTCTTTCTAGAGGTTTCTCCGGCCTTGGATGCCATAAATGGTTATGGAAAAACAAAAAGCAATGCTTTTACCACACCAAACTTAAAAGGTTTGCTCGTCCTCGAGCAAAAGAAGAAAGAAGAGAGTAGAAGAAGAAGAAATAGAGGAGATGGAGATGGCTTTGTGGTTCGGCCAAAGGGGGAGAAGTAGTGTTTAGGTTGTGTGAAAATGAAGGAGTGAAGATGGGTTTATATAGGGTGAAGAGAGGGGTAGGTTTCAGCTATGGGAGGGTGTGTTTGGGAGGGAAAGTGGTTTGAATTTGAATGGTGAGGTAGGTGAGGTTTTATGAAGGATGGATGTGAGTGGTGAAGAGAAAGATGTGATTTGATAGGTGAAGGGTTTTTGGGGAAGAGTGGTTGAGGTGATTGGTGAATGGGTGAAGAAGAAGAGAGAGGGTGGTGGGGTAGGTGGGAATCCTGTGGGGTCCACAGATCCTGAGGTGTCAAGGAAAAGTCATCCCTGCACCAATTGGTGAGCAAAATTGCTCTTTGTGCCAATTCTGGCGTTAAACACCGGGCTGGTGTCCATTTCTGGCATTTAACGCCAGCTTCTTGCCCTTTCCTGGCGTTTAACGCCAGTCTGGTGCCCCTTTCTGGCGTTAAACGCCCAGAATGGTGCCAGACTGGGTGTTAAACGCCCATTTGGTGCCCCTTACTGGCGTTTAAACGCTAGCAGGTTCTTCCTCCAGGGTGTGCTGTTTTTCTTTCTGTTTTTCATTCTGTTTTTGCTTTTTCAATTGATTTTATGACTTCTCATGATCATCAACCTACAGAAAACATAAAATAACAAAGGAAAATAGATAAAATATAACATTGGGTTGCCTCCCAACAAGCGCTTCTTTAATGTCAGTAGCTTGACAGAGGGCTCTCATGGAGCCTCACAGATACTCAGAGCAATATTGGAACCTCCCAACACCAAACTTAGAGTTTGAATGTGGGGGTTCAACACCAAACTTAGAAGTTGGTTGTGGCCTCCCAACACCAAACTTAGAGTTTGACTGTGGGGGCTCTGTTTGACTCTGTTTTGAGAGAAGCTCTTCATGCTTACTCTCCATGGTGACAGAGGGATATCCTTGAGCCTTAAACACAAAGGATTCTTCATTCACTTGAATAATCAATTCTCCTCTGTCCACATCAATCACAGCCTTTGCTGTGGCTAGGAAGGGTCTGCCAAGGATGATGGATTCATCCATGCACTTCCCAGTTTCTAGGACTATGAAATCAGCAGGGATGTAATGGTCTTCAATTTTTACCAGAACATCCTCTACAAGCCCATAAGCTTGTTTTCTTGAATTGTCTGCCATCTCTAGTGAGATTCTTGCAGCTTGTACCTCAAAGATCCCTAGCTTCTCCATTACAGAGAGAGGCATGAGGTTTACACTTGACCCTAAGTCACACAGAGCCTTCTTAAAGGTCATGGTGCCTATGGTACAAGGTATTGAAAACTTCCCAGGATCTTGTCTCTTTTGAGGTAATTTCTGTCTAGACACGTCATGCAGCTCTATGGTGAGCAAAGGAGGTTCGTTCTCCCAAGTTTCATTACCAAATAACTTGTCATTTAGCTTCATGATTGCTCCAAGGTATTTAGCAACTTGCTCTTCAGTGACATACTCATCCTCTTCAGAGGAAGAATACTCATCAGAGCTCATGAATGGCAGAAGTAAATCCAATGGAATCTCTATGGTCTTAGTGTGAGCCTCAGATTCCCATGGTTCCTCATTAGGGAACTCATTGGAGGCCAGTGGACACCCATTGAGGTCTTCCTCAGTGGCGTTCACTGCCTCTTCCTCCTCTCCAAATTCGGCCATGTTGATGGCCTTACATTCTCCTTTTGGATTCTCTTTTGTATTGCTTGGAAGAGTACTAAGAGGGAGTTCAGTAATTTTCTTGCTCAGCTGTCCCACTTGTGCCTCCAAATTCCTAATGGAGGACCTTGTTTCAGTCATGAAACTTTGAGTGGTTTTGTTTAGATCAGAGACCATGGTTGCTAAGTTAGAGTGGTTCTACTTAGAATTCTCTGTCTGTTGCTGAGAAGATGATGGAAAAGGCTTGCCATTGCTAAACCTATTTCTTCCACCATTATTGTTGTTGAAACCTTGTTGAGGTCTCTGTTGATCCTTCCATGAGAGATTTGGATGATTTCTCCATGAAGAATTATAGGTGTTTCCATAGGGTTCTCCCATGTAATTCACCTCTTCTATTGAAGGGTTCTCAGGATCATAAGCTTCTTCTTCAGATGAAGCATCCTTAGTACTGCTTGGTGCATTTTGCATTCCAGACAGACTTTGAGAAATCAAATTGACTTGCTGAGTCAATATCTTGTTCTGAGCCAATATGGCATTCAGAGTATCAATCTCAAGAACTCCTTTCTTCTGATTTGTCCCATTGTTCACAGGATTCCTTTCAGAAGTGTACATGAATTGGTTATTTGCAACCATTTCAATTAGTTCTTGAGCTTCTGCAGGCGTCTTCTTCAGATGAAGAGATCCTCCAGCAGAGCTATCCAATGACATCTTGAACAGTTCAGACAGACCATCATAGAAAATACCTATGATGCTCCATTCAGAAAGCATGTCAGAAGGACACTTTCTGATTAATTGTTTGTATCTTTCCCAAGCTTCATAGAGGGATTCTCCTTCCTTTTGTCTGAAGGTTTGGACTTCCACTCTAAGCTTACTCAATTTTTGAGGTGGAAAGAACTTTGCCAAGAAGGCATTGACTAGCTTTTTCCAAGAGTTCAGGCTTTCTTTAGGTTGTGAGTCCAACCATATCCTAGCTCTGTCTCTTACAGCAAAAGGGAATAGCATAAGTCTGTAAACTTCAGGGTCAACCCCATTAGTCTTGACAGTGTCACAGATTTGCAAGAATTCAGCTAAAAACTGATGAGGATCTTCCAATGGAAGTCCATGGAACTTGCAATTCTGTTGCATTAGAGAAACTAATTGAGGCTTAAGCTCAAAGTTGTTTGCTCCAATGGCAGGGATAGAGATGCTTCTCCCATAGAAGTCGGGAGTAGGTACAGTAAAGTCACCCAGCACTTTTCTTGCATTGTTGGCATTGTTGTTGTTTTCGGCTGCCATGTCTTCTTCTTTGAAGATTTCTGTTAGGTCCTCTACAGAGAGTTGTGCCTTAGCTTCTCTTAGCTTTCGCTTCAAGGTCCTTTCAGGTTCAGGGTCAGCCTTAACAAGAATGCTTTTGTCTTTGCTCCTGCTCATATAAAAGAGAAGAGAACAAGAAAATATGGAATCCTCTATGTCACAGTGTAGAGATTCCTTGAGGTGTCAGAGGAAATGAAAAATAGAAGAAAGAAGTAGAGAATTCAAACTTATCAAGAAAGATGGGGTTCGAATTGCGCATTAAGGAATAATGTTAGTCCATAAATAGAAGGATGTGAGAAGAGGGGAAGAAATTTTCGAAAATTAAGTAAAATATTTTAAAAACATTTTGAAAAATTGATTGATAATTTTCGAAAACTAAAAGTGGGAAAGAAATCAAGTGATTTTTGAAAAAGATTTTGAAATTAGAAATCAAAAAGATATGATTGAAGACTATTTTGAAAAATATGTGATTAAAAAGATATGATTGAAAAATAATTTAAAAAGATTTGATTTTGAAAATTAATGACTTGGCTAACAAGAAAAGATATGATTCAAACATTAAACCTTTCTCAACAGAAAAGGCAACATACTTGAAATGTTGAATCAAATCATTAATTGATAGCAAGTTTTTTTTTTGAAAATGGAAAGAAATATGATTTGAAAAAGATTTGATTTTGAAAAATTTTGAAAACTTGAAAAAAAATCTGAATTGAAAACAGAATCTTCCCTCTTGTGCCATCCTGGCGTTAAATGCCCAGAATGGTGCACATTCTGGCGTTTAACGCCCAAAGCTCTACCCTTTTGGGCGTTAAACGCCCAGCCAGGCACCCTGGCTGGCGTTTAAACGCAAGTTTGCCTTCCTCACAGGGCGTTTTGAACGCCCAGCTTTTTTTGTGTAATTCCTCTGCTGTATGTTCTGAATCTTCAATTCTCTGCATTATTGACTTGAAAAGACACAAATTAAAATTTTTTTTTTGGATTTTTAATAATGAGGAATAATCAAAATGCAACTAAAATCAAATAACAATGCATGCAAGACACCAAACTTAGAAGTTTGTATACTATTGACACAAACAAAATGATAATGCATATGAGAAACAACAAAACACTCAAGACAAGAGAATTTAAAGATCAGAGTAAGGAAATCATCAAGAACAACTTGAATATTAGTGAAGACACATGCATGAATGCAAGAAGAATAGAAACATGCAATTGACACTAAACATAGCATGAGACACTAGACTCAAACAACAAATATTTTTGGTTTTTATGATTTTGTAATTTTTTTTTGAATTTTTCGAAAATTAAGTGGAAAAGAAAATAAAGGTATCAAAATTCTTAATGAGAATTCCAGGAATCATGCAATGTTATCTAAAGCTTTAGTATAAAGAAATTAGACATGGCTAGCCAAGCTTCAGCAGGACATTGCATTCAAGAGCTAAATTGATGAGAATCAATCAGCTTTGGTGATGATAAGAACATCACCTTGAAACACTAGAATTCATTCTTAAGAACTCTGAAGATAAATACCTAATCTAAGCAACAAGATGAACCGTCAGTTGTCCAAACTCAAAACAATCCCCGGCAACGGCGCCAAAAACTTGGTGAACGAAATTGTGATCACTACTTTTCACAACTCAAATAATCTCCGGTAATGAATCCAAAAACATGGTGCTCAATACCATGGTATAAACACAACTTCGCACAACTAACCAGCAAGTGCACTGGGTCGTCCAAGTAATAAACCTTACGCGAGTAAGGGTCGATCCCACGGAGATTGTTGGTATGAAGCAAGCTATGGTCACCTTGTAAATCTTAGTCAGGCAGATTCAAATGGTTATGAATGATTTATGAATAAAACATAAAACAAGGATAGTGATACTTATGTAATTCATTGGTGAGAATTTTAGATAAGCGTTTGGAGATGCTTTGTCCCTTCCGTCTCTCTGCTTTCCTATTGTCTTCATCCAATCCTTCTTACTCCTTTCCATGGCAAGCTGTATGTTGGGCATCACCGTTGTCAGTGGCTACAGTCCCGTCCTCTCAGTGAAAACGCACCCTGTCACGGCACGGCTATTCATCTGTCGGTTCTCAGTCAGGTTGGAGTAGAATCCATTGATTCTTTTGCATCTGTCACTAACGCCCAGCCTTCAGGAGTTTGAAGCTTGTCACAGTCATTCAATCATTGAATCCTACTTAGAATACCACAGACAAGGTTTAGATCTTCTGGATTCTCTTGAATGCCGCCATCAATTCTAGCTTATACCACAAAGATTCCGATTAAGGGCTCCAAGAGATAAACATTCAAGCCTTGTTTTCTTGTAGAACGGAGGTGGTTGTCAGGCACGCGTTCATAAGTGAGAATGATGATGAGCGTCACATAATCGTCACATTCATCAAGTTCTTGAGTGCGAGTGAATATCTTGGAATAAGAACAAGCTGAATTGAATAGAAGAACAATAGTAATTGCATTAATACTCGAGGTACAGCAGAGCTCCACACCTTAATCTATGGTGTGTAGAAACTCCACCGTTGAAAATATATAAGAACAAGGTCTAGGCATGGCCGAATGGCCAGCCTCCCAATACATGATCAAAAGACTCAAAATGATCAAGGATTCAAAGATTCAAAGATCTAAAGATGATCTAAGATCCAAAGGATGAAAATACAATAGCCAAAGGTCCTATTTATAGAGAACTAGTAGCCTAGGGTTTACAAAGATGAGTAAATGACATAAAAATCTACTTCCGGGCCCACTTGGTGTGTGCTTGGGCTGAGAATTGAAGCATTTTCGTGTAGAGACTTCTCTTGGAGTTAAACGCCAGCTTTTGTGCCAGTTTGGGCGTTTAACTCCCATTCTTGTGCCAGTTCTGGCGTTTAACGCCGGGCAGTTTTGAGCTGATTTGGAACGCCGGTTTGGGCCATCAAATCTCGGGAAAAGTATGGACTATTATACATTTCTGGAAAGCCCAGGATGTCTACTTTCCAACACCGTTGAGAGCGCGCCAATTGGGCTTTTGTAGCTCCAGAAAATCTACTTCGAGTGCAGGGAGGTCAGAATCCAACAGCATCTGCAGTCCTTTTCAGTCTCTGAATCAGATTTTTGCTCAAGTCCCTCAATTTCAGCCAGAAAATACCTGAAATCACAGAAAAACACACAAACTCATAGTAAAGTCCAGAAAAGTGAATTTTAACTAAAAACTAATAAAAATATACTAAAAACTAACTAAATCCTACTAGAAACATACTAAAAACAATGCCAAAAAGCGTACAAATTATCCGCTCATCACCTATGATGATTGAAGAAGAGGAAGAAGTGATTGAAGACTTAGGGGATGCGAAACCTCCTTGGGAACCTAGAGTCAAAGAGAACCTCTCCAAGGCGATTGAATTGGATGTTGAGGAGGAGTGTGCACAACCTCCAAAACAATTTTTGAATGAGAACTTGGAAGGAATGGAGCAAAAATTGCATTCCCTTGGAGATGAATATCAAGCATCCGATCTACTTGGTGGTGAATCCTTTGAGTTTGAAGAGCCGTCTTCCAATGAGATAGAAAGAGATGTAGAGGTAGATTTCTCTTAACCTCCCATTTATGACTTGAGTGATGGAGAAGAGCTAGATGAAAATGATGAACAAAGGATTGAGAATGAAGAAGTTTATGAAGAGGTGGTGATTGAGAATGAAGAAAACAAGGGAGTGAAGCTTGCTAGCACATTGGAGATACCTCTCCCCAAGCCACCACCATCCATTCTTTCATTCAAGTGGGTAAATTCCTTATACTTAAGCTTTATTATTCCCCTTAAATATGGTTTACTTGAGACGGATGGTCAACTTAGACATATTTGTGGCTTTAAGAGTAAAAGGGAGATGGTTAGTGGTTTGAAACATCACTCTAGACTCATTATGGTGATATGTTCAAAGCTTAATTGCAATGGTTGGCATAGAACTAGAGTGCATGGGTCTAAAAGGATGTTTGGTCACTTTGTTGAGAATTCACCTTGCTCACTACCCACATGGACTAATGATAATCAACTTGGAGATGGGTGTAAAAACAAAATATGGGATCCAGGAACACATGAGGATCAACTTTGGGAGCCCATGGTGTGTGTAGAACTCCATCAAAGCTTGGAGATATTAATTTTGAAGAATGGAGCTTATTGGAAGTCCAAGCATTGGTGGAAATTCCAAGATGAGTACAAGCACAAACCACCTTGATGAGGAGCTCCCCATAAGTCCAACTTAAGTACAATAAACAAAAGTGCTAGGTGGGAGACACCCTACCATGGTAAAATCTTTTCATTTTTTCTCTTTTGTACATACTAATAGAATTAGTTTAATTTCATGTTTTGTTGAGTTTGCTGAGTCTAATTGGTAGTTTAGTATGTTAAATAAGGTTTTATGGTATTTTGGTAGCTGTTTGGAGGTTTAGAATGCTTGGATTAGTGCAAAAATATAGAAAATTTTTGAAAAATAGAGCACCATCCACACGTACGTGCACTGCATGCGTACGCGTGCATCAAGCGTTTTCGACCATCCACGCGCGCGCGCCATGCGTGCGTACGCGTGGATTGAGAAGTTCCACCTTCTATACATTAGACCCAGGTGCTTACGCGCACCATGCAAATTATCCCATGGACGCGTACGCGTGCTGTGCGCGTACGCGTCGGTGCTGGAATATGATTTTTTAATGAAAACGTGGCCAGCGAATTCAGAAGGGTTGTGGGGCCCAATCCCAACCAACTTTGGCACCAAAAATGCTATTTAAAGCCAAGGATTGAAGAGCAAAGGGAGATTCACTCACTTTTATTCGCTCACACTCATTAGGATTAGTTTAGAGTTAGTTTTAGAGAGAGAAGCTCTCATCTCTCTCTAGGATTAGGATTAGGTTTAGTTCTTAGATCTAGGTTTTCATTCATGCTTTCTTCTACTTCTTCTTCTCAATTCCATGTTGTTGCAATCATTATTCTTCTATTCTTTTGTTGTAATTTCCTGTATGTTGTTCTTATACTTTGTTGTAGATGTATTCTTGTCTCTTTTACTTTCTTTCCATTCAATTCAAGGTAACTCATAATAATTGTGTTTCTTTTGATTGTTGTTGTCAATTCCTTGCAATAATTTTTGTTAGATTCTATTCTTGTTGTCAATTTTCTTTGCTTTTCTTTGGTACCTTCCAAGTGTTTGACAAAATGCTTGGTTGGATTTTAGTATAGATTTTGTTCCTCTTAGCTTTGGTTGAGTGAATAGTGACTCTTGAGTTATCTAATTCCTTTGTTGATTGATAATTAGAAGTTGCTAAGTGATTTGAATGCCTCTAAAGCTAGTCTTTCCTTTAGGAGTTGATTAGGACTTGAGGAATCAACTTGATTCATCCACTTGACTTTCCTCCATGGTTAGAGGTTAACTAGGTGGGAGCAATGGATAATTTGTTATCACAATTGAGGTGGATAACTAGGATAGGACTTCTAGTTCTCATATCTTGCCAAGAGCTTTGTTAGTTGTTAGTTTATTTTCTTTGCCATTTCTAATTCTTGTCTAAAATCTTAAAAACCCCAAATATAACTCATAACCAATAACAAGACACTTCATTACAATTCCTAGGGAGAACGACCCGATGTTTAAATACTTCGGTTTATAATTTTAGGGGTTTGTACTTGTGACAAACAACCTTTTGTACGAAAGGATTATTTGTTGGTTTAGGAACTATATTGCAACGAGATTTCATTTGTGAATTCTAAACCGTCAAAAATCCAATCATCAGAGCTCAGCGGCGACTGTCAGTCAGGAGATGGCAGCCCTGAAGAAGAAAAACAAAGAGCTTGCAAGGGGGGCCCGGGAGGCCATAAAACTAACTGAGGAGGGGATTAAACTTCAGGTGGCTGTGCTAGCTCCCGATCTCGATCTGTCTCAAGTTGGAGCCCTCAAGACGGTTGAGGACGGGAAGATCGTTGATATCCTTTAGTCTTGAGATGAATGCTTCTTTTAGCTTTTGTATTCCATGTTTTGCTTTTTTAAACTTGTTATCTTTATCTTTGGGCCTGTTTAAGGTGCCTTTTATTTGTAATGAACACTTTGACATTTTATATTAAGCCGTTTATGTTTTGTCGTTTGTTCGTTCGGGCCGTTGTGGCTTTTGACTACTGTCGTTTTTCACTTATTTGGGCCGTCGTGGCCTTTTGGTGTTTGGTTTACCATTTTTATGGTATTTGCCATTTTTCGCTCGTTGCTTTTTTAGCTTTTGGGCCCTTTTGGTTCTCGGGGTGATCAGTCCCAAGTTTCTGTTAGGTCGACCGCTCGTCATTTTGTTGTTTTGTCGTATTTGTCGTAGATCTTGCAAAAGACAAGGTTATTATATATGCATATGTAGAACTCAAAACAAAGGAAAGATGTGACACATAATTTTAAAGGAAACAAAAATAAAGAAAAATGGAAGAGTTAAAGTGGTTATGGCAGGGTCGTTCGGCTGCCAGGTCGTTTCCTCTTATGAGTAAAATCTTTTCAGGTTTGTCATGTTCCATGTTCTCAGCACTTCGGTTCCATCTAACTTTTCTAGCTTGTATGCACCTTTGCCGAGGACTTCTCTCACCCTGTAAGGTCCTTCCCAATTTGCGGGCAACTTGCCTTCTCCCGTGGTCGGTGGTCCTATGTCGTTACGTCATAAGACTAGGTCGCCTTCCCCGAGGCTTCTCTTTAGAACTTTAATGTTTTATCTTAGGGCTATCCTTTGTTTGATTACTGTCTCTGTTAAGTGTGTCATCTGCCTTGTCTCGTCAATCAAGTCTTTCTCGATCGCCTCGTCTCCTCCCCCAAGAAGTACTCTTGGACTCAGCTCTCCTATTTCGACTGGGATGACTGCGTCGACCCCGTATGTGAGTCAGAAGGGTGTCTCACTGGTAGATGACTGCGGAGAAGTTCTGTACGACCATAACACTAAAGCTAGCTCATCTTCCCATGAGCCCTTCTTCCCTTCGAGTCGTTTCTTTAGCCCTTCTAAGATGATCATATTGGCCCCTTCTACTTGTCCATTGCCTTGAGGGTGCTCGACTGAGGAGAACCTTTGCTTGATTCCTAGTCCTGAGAGGAATTCTTTGAATTTCTTGTCAGTGAATGTGAATTATGTCCCATTATCTTATATGACGGATTCTGGGATTCCGAACCTGGTGATTACTTACCTCCACATAAATTTCTGGCAGTTTGCTAAAAATATGTTGGCTAGTGACTCTACTTCCACCCATTTAGTGTAGTAATCTATGGCCACTATCAAGTATTTCACTTGTCCTGGCCTGGGTGGGAATGGCCCCAGGAGGTCGATTCTCCATTGGGCGAAAGGTTGGGGTGCCATCATCAAACTGAGTTCCTCAGATGGGGCTTTGTGGAAGTTGGCATTTTCTTGGCACTTCTTACATTTTCTGACGTACTCCTGAGCGTCTGACATCATCGTGGGCCAATAATACCCTACTCGGATGATCTTTCTTGCCAACAATCTTCCTCCAATATGGTGACAACAACACCCCTTATGGACTTCGCTCAAGACGTAGTCCGTCTGATCGGAGTGTAGGCATTTGAGCAAGGGTTGGTGGAGTCCTCGTTTGTACATCTGCCCTTGTATGATCACATACTTGGGGGCTTCCCTCCTGGTGGCTTGTGCTTCTTTCTTGTCTGGGGGCGTTTTGCCATGCTCCAGGTATCGGAAGATAGGGTCTATCCACGAAGGGAAGCTTGGGGTTTGGGTTGCGCATAGGATGACTGCTGGTTCTGTTGCCAACCCCTGGATCAGAGATCTGTTTCCTATTCTAGGTTTGGTGCTGCTAGTTTGGAGAGAAGGTCTGCTCGTGTGTTCTTTTCCCTAGGGACGTGTTGGATTACGACTTCCTCGAAGTTCTTGCATACATCTCTTACCCATTCTAGATACTTTTGTAGTAGTGTGTCCCTCGCCTGGTAACTGTCGTTTATCTAGGATGTGATGATCTGGGAGTCACTACTAACTTCTATTCTCGATGCTCTGACTTCTTTAGCTAGGATCAGCCCTCCTATTAGTTCCTCGTATTCTGCCTAGCTGTTGGAGACTGGGAAATCGAACCTGATTGATTGCTCGTAAGCTACCCCCGCCGACTTCTCGAGGATGATCCTAGCCCCTCCAAACGTTTGGTTAGATGCTCCGTCGACGTGGAATTTCTACCGTGTGTTTGGTATTTCAGGCGCTTCTCTTACGACCTCTACTAAAAAATTTGCCATTGCCTGGGCTTTGATTGCCTGCCTGGGCTCGTACTGCAAGTCATATTGAGACAGCTCTACTGCCCATGCCATCATTCTCCCCACGAGGTCGGGTTTCTGGAGGACTTGCCGAATTGCCTGGTCGGTTCTTAGGATGATCACGTGCTCTTGGAAGTATTATTTGAGCCTCCTCGACGAGGTTAGTACGGCATAAGCCAATTTTTTCAGCTTGGTGTATTTCAGTTCTGCTCCTTGAAATACTTTACTGATGAAGTATATTGGGCGCTGAGTCTTGTCTTCTTCTCGGACAAGAACTGCTGCCATGGCCTGTGTGGTCACTTCTAGGTACAGGTACAGAGGTTCTCCTTTTCTGGGCTTGCTGAGTACGGGTGGTTCTGAGAGTACCTTTTTAAAATGGCTTAATGCTTCCTCACATGCCGGAGTCCATTCGAAGGCGATTCCTTTCTTCATTAGGTTAAAAAATGGGAGGGCCTTCTCAACCGAGGCTCCGAAAAACCGGGATAGAGCCGTGAGCTTCCCAGTCAGTCGCTGCACATCTTTGACGGACACTGGCCTTATCATTTTGAGGACAGCTTCGCACTTGTCTGGGTTAGCCTCTACCCCCCTTTGCGTTATCATGAAGCCTAGGAATTTCTCGGCCTCCATGGCAAACGCACACTTAAGTGGGTTGAGCCTCATGTTGAATTTCCTTAGTGCTTTGAAGACAGCTTAGAGGTCGTTCATAAGGCTTCTTGGTTCTGCCATTTTTACTAGGACTTTGTCGACGTAGACCTCTACCGTTTTGTCGATGAGGTCATGGAAAACCTTGCTCATCAGTCTTTGGTAGGTGGCCCCTGCATTCTTTAATCCAAATGGCATTACTTTGTAGCAATAAGTGCCTCCTGGTGTTATGAACGCTGTCTTTTCCTGATCAGGTCGGTGCATCGGGATCTGATTATAGCCGGAGTATGCATCTATAAAGCTGAGAAAACGATATCCTGCTACCGAGTCTACCAAGGCATCGATGTTGGCGAGAGGAAAAGAGTCTTTGGGGCATGCCTTGTTCAAGTCAGAGTAGTTGACACCCATTCTCCATTTTCCACTAGCTTTTTTGACTAGGACGACATTGGATAGAAATATCGAGTATTGAAGTTCTTTGATGAACTCTACTTCAAGTAGCCCGGCTGTTTGTTTGGTGACCTCACTGGCCCTTTCTTGGGACATTTTCCTTCGCTGTTGTGCTACTGGTTTTGCGTCTGGTTTGACTGCTAGTCGGTGGGATATGACCTTGGGATCCAAGCCCGGCATGTCTGATTGCGCCCATGCGAAGAGGTCGCCATTTGCCCTTACGACCTCCGTGAGGGGTTCTTTGAGTTTATGGGGCAAATTTTTGTTTACGAAGGTAAACTGTTCTGCCGACTTTCCTATCTGGAATTTTTCCATGTCCTCTTCTGGTTCTGGCCTTGGCTTGTCTTCCATCCTTACATCTAGGTCGGCCAAGAACACGCCGACCGCCTTCTTGGATTCCTTCCTTAGGGAGAGATTGGCATTATCGCATGCGACCGCCGCTTCCAAGTCTCCCCTAACAAAGAGAACAGTTTCTTTCTCCGTCACGAACTTTATTGTTAGGAATTTGGTGCATATCACAGCTGAAAATTTATTGATGGTTTTCCTTCCTAAAATGATGTTGTAGGCCGTGGAGTCTCTGAGGAGTACGAAGTTCGCCATAACCGACCTCCTAGCATCCCCAGCTCCAAGGCAGATTGGGAATAAGATCGTCCCGTCGGGCTTTATGTAGTTGTCGCCTAGCCCCATGACATCGTGTTAGTGAGTCTTAAGGTCGGACTCCCTGAGTTCCATGGCGTCAAACACATTCCTGAATAGAATGTTGGAGTAAGCTCCAGTATCGATGAGGATTCGCCTGACCAACCCAGTCCCAACCATTGCCGTGATCACCATGGGGATCTTAGGAAGGTCTTGAAACCACTGATCTTCTGGGCCGAAGAATATCATGGGAGGTCCTCCGTTTGGGGTAGTGGGACCTCCCATTGAAATAAAGAGGATTCGAGTGTCCTTCTTTGCTGCTGACTTAGATTTTGCGGGGGGGGGGGGGGTATCACGTCCGACCACGACGTTAACCACAAAAGTTGGGGGTTGTCAGTGGCCCCTGTGGGTTCTTGTCTCGCCTTGACAGTCTGGCTTCAATCTTCTTCTGAGCGCTCCCATTCTCATCTTCTTGGCTCTCGGATAAGTCGAGAAAACTCATTCAACTTTCCTTCCCGGATGGCCTATTATAAGGCACCTTTGAGGTCGAAACAGTCTTGGGTCTTGTGCCTGGAACCCTTGTGGTAATCGCAGTAGAGGCTTTTGTTGCCTCCCGTTATCTCTTTGAGTGGTCTAGGTCTGGATAGGATTCCCTTATCCGCGATTTGCTAGTAGACTTCCACTATGGCCACCGTGAGTGGCGTGTAGTTCGTGAACCTTCCTACCCATGGGGGCTACTTGGGTTGCTTCCCTTGGGTGCCGTCCCGGGGGGCTTCCTTATATCTGTCAATATGGGGGGTTTGCCGGGCTCGGGGGTTTGGGAGCTGTCATTTGTTGGCTGCTACAACCTAACTTACTTCCTCATCATTGATGTATTCCTTGGCCACGCGTTGAATTTTTTGCATGGACTAGACAGGCTTGGTAGTGAGGTGCTTCCTAAAGTCCTCTTTTAGCAGGCCGTTCATTAGGCAGAGACTATCGACTGAGTCCGTAAGGCCGTCAATCTCTAGACACTCATCGTTGAATCTCTCCAAGAACTTCCTGGTCGGCTCCCTGGATTTTTGGGTAACCCCCAGCAAGTTAATTGGGTGTTTTTCCTTGGCTATGCGTGTCATGAACCGAGCTAGCGTTGAACCATCGAATCGCTGGGCCGGCTAGCGTTGCAGGGAATGCTCGGCATCTGACCACGTCGCCTGATGCGCGTGCATCATTGCCTATTTTAGTAGTTATTTCAGAAGATTTTTGTTTAGTTTTCATACAAATCTTGCCAATATATTGAGTAATAGCATGAAAAATCTCTGCATGAAACAAAATCTCAAGCATAGGTGAATTTTAGCTAATATACAGGGTAAATATGATAAAATAGATTACACTAAGTGAAGTTTTGATTTTGGGCATTATTAGCACACTTAGTAAAATGAAGTTTGTCTTGTATGTTACTTTGATACACTTTGTTTGCTTGATTACAGACCAAACGAAGCAGAGAAGAGCCACGTTAGTGGCTACGTTAGTGCTACTAACGTGGGTACTAACGTGGAAGGAAGGAAAGTTTGGAACGTTAGTGGGAATGTTAACGGCATCAACTTTGAAGAAGGAGCAGCGTTATTGGCAAAAGTGAGTGCCAATAACACTAGCGAAGCAAAGGAAGACCCACGTTAATGGCCACGTTAGTTACACTAACGTGGACACTAACGTGGACAAAGTCTCACCTGGCAGCCTGACCATGCCTTCTTCAAACAAGAATAAATTGAGCCACAAAGCTCCAAATGAGGTGATTCTAATGGCATTGGAAATTAGGATTCCAGATCTTTCCAAGCATATATGGCACAACATGGTGGACACTAAATTTAAGGAAGAAAACCTGCCCCGAAAGTGCAAAGATGAACATGGTATCAATCTGTAGTAAGGCCAGCTGACCTCTTCACCTTCCAAGAAGTGTAACTTGAGCTGTAGAGCTCCAAATGATGCGCTTCCAATAGGCCTTGAAAAGTAGACATCCAGGGCTTTTCAACAATATATAATAGTATGGGGGTGGACAGTAAGTTTGAGTTCCAGAACCTGGTAATATTAAGCCCTGATCGCTAGCGTTATTGTGACTCACTTTTTCCAGTAATGCTAGCGACTATGCCAGCGACTTTGTCCACTTCAAAGGAGCATAACTTGAATTACAGAGGTCCAATTGAGGTGATTCCAGTTGCGTTAGAATGCTAACATTCAGAGCTTTCCAAAGATATATAATAGTTTATAGTAGGCATGAAATTGGAGCACAAACAAGAGGCATCTTTTAAGCCCCCAAAACACCAACTGGGTAGCAAGTGTAACGTTAGCCACAATAACTTCAGCACTAACGCCACACTTGTAGCGTTAGTGTGACTAACGGCAGCACTAACACTAAGCACCTGGACTTCAACTTGATTCACTTCTCTCTCAAGTCCACTTCAAAGCTCAAGCAAGCAAGCCCATAATTGTCAACCAATCAAGGCCACAAGAAGCATCTAGAATAGGAATTTTCATTTAATTATAATTTGCTTTTAATTTCATTTCATTTTGTAATTTAGGAGAGCCTATATAATGGCCTTAGTTTTTACATTCAAGAAAGAGAGGAACGGAGAATTGAAGGAAGAGGGGAGAGAGTGAAGACCGATTCGAACTTCTGTGAATTGGCACACTCCAAGGGAAGTGGGTCTTCGGACCCATCCCCTCAACCACTCTTCTTCCTTTTCTCTTCTTTTCTTTCTTAGGAGTAGTTTCGTTTTAGTTGTAATTTTCATTTATGAATTTGGAAGTTTCAATTTCAGTTTTAATCTTCATCTTTATTTTTCTGCACTTTCTTTCTTTTCTATTTTGGTAGAGCAATGAACAACTAACTCTTTTCATTGGGTTAGAGAGCTCTATTGTGATTCAATAGATCAATTGTAGTTCTTATTCTTCTTCTTCTTTCTTTTCTCTTGATTTACTAGAAAGCTTTCGATCTTAATCTAATTGGTTAGTTGTCTTGGAAAAGAAACTCTCCATAATTGGATCTCCTTTGAGCCTTGGAAAAGGGATGAGGAGATCATGCTAGAAATGCTTTCTCATGTTGGACCAAATTGGGGTTTGGGCGGATATAGTGACATGTAATCCTCCCAATACTTTGATTTGGAAATACATGTGGTATAATCAGTGACCACACTTCATCTCTTCCCATGAGCAATTAAATCAATGAATTGGGAAATTGTTCAAGCTTAGAGAGATTGGATTGCCAAGGAATTGGGATCCAATCACTTAAGATTGCCAAGGAGATCAATGAATGCATTGATTGAGGAAGAGATGAGAATGAACTTGATCCGGAGGATTACAATATCTCTTGATCCCAATGTTCATTTTATTTTTAGTTCTTACATTTACTTTTCTTGCCATTTTACTTTTTTGTACTTTATTGCTTTCTTTACTTTTATTCCATTTACAGTTCCTTGTCACTCATCACTCCAATATGATTCATCTAACTAGAATAATCAATTAACCATTGATTGCTTAATCCGTTAATCCCTGTGGATTCGACCTCACTCTACTGTGAGTTTTTACTTGACGACAAATTCGGCATACTTGCCGAAGGGAGATTTGTTGAGAGACAAGTTTCCGTGCATCATCGCCTACCCCCAAGTTCATCCTTGCTTCAAAGGCTATGATATGCTCCTGGGGATCCTTAGTCCCATCGTACCTTATGTTCGTTGGCTTGTCGAAATTCTTCAGAAGCTGGACCTTGAGGATCGAGGGGTGGAAAGTGGTGGCTCCCATGTTTCCCTTTTTGGGACTCTCCATGGCTCTCGGATTTGTCTTGGTGAGGTCGAGAGGTCGCCTGCGAGTGCGCGTCATCGTGCTTTGTTGGGCTTCTTTCTCGGCTCCCGAAACTTCGGCAGGGGGAGCGATTTGAGTGCGAGATCGGCTGGCATCGCCACGAGAGTGGCTGACGTCTCCGTGGGATCGGCTTCTCGCTGGCAGCTCCCGTTCAAGGTTTTGTAATCTGTGTCTGAGTTCTTGTATGATCTTGGCGCTGTTGGCTCCTGTTTCCCTCGAAGGGACGTCTTTCGGGGGTCTTGGTGTATATCAGTTGGTTTCGCTGGACGGAGGACTGCGGGTGTTCGGCGGCACGAGCCGTCGAACTCGCCCTACTCAGGTGAGCCACTCCTCTTTTGCGAAGCTCCTTGGACGTGGGAACTCACTCCATGTCTACAGGGTCCCCACAGATGGTGCCAATGTTTGATGTGACATGATCCCGGGTGCTTAAGGGGTCGGGTGCTAACGGGAGAGGGTGGTCGGGACCTTGAGTTGACCTGGAACTGAAGGTGGTACGGATGACAAGCTGGGGCCATCGGAGGTGATGCGATGAGGGGGTGGCCACCAGCAAGGACACTCCGACATCAAGTCAGTATCCAAACGAAGTAATGGCCGAATTAGGTAAAAGTGTGACGTACGTCGGGGAGAAAGCTGACCTCTCCCCTTTTATACTGTGCTGGGCGGGTCTTATGAATGACCTAGCCCATTGCCCAAGAAGCTTCCATGATTTGTCGTAATCCACGTGGGAGGGGAAGGTCGTTCCGGACCCCGAATCGGGGCTTCGGGTCACGATCTGAAGGTACGGGCCCGACTGGTGTACTGGGCCGTACGGATGGTAAATCGGGTATGCCCTGGGTCGGGTGCTTGGGACCCGACCCGTCGGACCCTCTTTTGTGAGGGATGTCTTGGGCCTGGGTCAGGGATGGTGCCCAACCATGACGAGGTGGAGATATCAACGACGAGGCCTGAGATAGAACAAAATTAGTGAGTAAAGGTAGAATGGTGACCAACTACAAAAGTGGACGTGTGTTGTTTTTTGTGTGTGAAAAATACAATGAATATTTGAATAGAGATTATTAAAAAGAAAGATGTTAAAATTAGGTTTTAATCCTTTTGGAATGTTGATGACTTACATCTTCTACCCTTTTTCTTGCATAAAAATGACCATAAAAGAGGCATAATCCCATTTGATCCTTGCAATTCATGCCTTAATTGATGAATATCATAGTACATTGCTTTGAAATGAGTTTGTGTTGAATTTCAGGCAAAAAAGACATCAAAAATGGGAAGGAAACAACTAAACAAGTGGGTGTGTAAGGCAGGCGTGCCACTTGGAACAAACGCCACAAAAATGTATTGGCATGGCACGCCAGAAGCTGGGCGTGGCACACTGGTACAACATTCCAGAGAGCAACAATGAAGACCATAAAAGGGGCATGGCACGCCAGAAGCTGGGTGTGGCACACCAACTCATTACCTAAAAGAGTCATCACTAGGGCATGCCACTTTGTATCGAAGGCGTGGCACGCCAATTCCAGAATTCACTTGGGCATGCCACTTGAGGATCAAGGCGTGGCACGCCAAGCCTAAGAGACCCTCAATTGAATGGGCGTGCCACTTGAGCAACATGGCGTGGCACTGATAAACCACTATTATATGGTTTATATTGTATTTAATTGAGTGGTTTTATCAAGCTTTTCACCAACATATTCATATGATTTGCATGATTGTACAATTCCTTCCTAGTCTAGTTCTATGATTGAAAACATGCTTCTTTGGTCTTAATTTAGCTAATCTTAATCCTCTCCTATTACCATTCGATGCCTTGACCTGTGTGTTAAGTGTTTCAGGCTTCATAGGGCAGGAATGGCTTGGAGAATAAAGAGGAAGCGTGCAAAAATGGAAGGAACACAAGGAATTGAGGAGATGACCAGCGAAAAGTCACGCGGTCGCATTGCTCACGCGACCGTGTGAAATGGAAGAAATCAGAGTGACGCGATCGCGTGCCTGACGCAACCGCGCAGATTGGAAGCTGCACGAACGACGCGAATACATGGACGACGCGCACGCGTGATACGAAAAACGCTGAGTGACGCGATCGCGTGGACAACGCGGACGCATGACGCGCGCGATCTGCAGAATTACAAAAGTTGCTGGCAAAGATTTTGGGCCGGATTTCAACCCAGTTTTTGGCCCAGAAACACATATTAAAGTCAGGGAACATGCAGAGACTCATCATGCTTTCATAATTCACTTTTCATAGTTTTAGATGTAGTTTTAAGAGAGAGAGGTTCTCTCCTCTCTCTTAGGAATTTAGGGTTAGGATTTTTAGAAATTAGGAATATTACTTTTTCATCACAGGTTCAATGTTCTTTAATTTATGTTTCTCTTCTACTTTGGATACTCTAATACTTTTATCTGTTTATTACTTATGTTGCCCATTTGATTCATAAATCTTCCCATGTTAGATTTAAATTTATATTTAAATACAATTGAGGTATTTTCAGATCTATGATTTTCATTTAGCTTTTTATATTCTTGGCTTTAATTGATTAACTGAAACCTCTTGAGTTATCAACTATTCATGATTGATTGTTATGTCGGCTAATTAATTTGAATTCCACTAACTCTAGTATTTCCTTAGAAGTTGGCTAGGACTTGAGAATTCTAACCAATTGGTTCACTGGACTTTCCCTTGCTTACGCAAAGGTTAACTAAGTGGGATTAACTTCCATTCATATAGGAGTGACTAGGATAGGACTTCCAAATTTTCATATATTGCCAAGAGTTTATTTTATAGTTATTTATTTATTTCGCTTATCATTTATCATACTTGTTCCTCGTTATCAAAACCCCCAAAATTTTACCTTTTTCATAGCCAATAATAAGTCATACCTCCCTGCAATTCCTTGAGAAGACGACCCGAGGTTTAAATACTTCGGTTATCAATTTATTTAGGGGTTTGTTACTTATGGCAACCAAAACGTTTGTACGAAGGGATTTTTGTTGGTTTAGAATCTATACTCACAACGCGACTATATTTTTATAAAATTCTTTACTAGCAAAAACCTAACATCAAAATGGCGCCGTTGTCGGGGAATCGCAAACGTGTGCCTTATTATTGGTTATTGTAAATATTTTTCAAAAAAAAAAAATAAAAAATAAAAAATAAAAAGAAAAATATTTTTTTTCTTTTACTTGTTTATTTGTTTCTTCTTTTCCCCCTTATTTCTGATAACTACTATGAATTCTCACCCCTCTCGCTTTGAGTTTGGTTCTAATTTTGTTGCAAGGAATGGAAGCTATAACAGGAATATGCATCAAGGTCAAAGCAATCAAAGATGGACGGAGCCAAGAGGATCTGATCAACCTTTTAGGCAACAACACCTTCTAAGATATCCCAGACAAAGACCATCCTACAATGCATACCAAGCTGATAGTTATAGTGGACCGCCTAGTAGCTACCAACAAGCCCCACCGTATGCTCAAAGACCATCCTCACAACATAACTTTGAACCACCACACTCACAAGCCCCTTTCCACCATTCACCTCCATATGACCCCAATCCTCATTCACCACACCAACCACCATATGAACCATACCCAGAACAACCACCTCAATATACACCATCTCCATATCCTTATCAAGAGGAACCACTTCCGTGTTATGAACCTTTTCTCCCCACAAATGAACCCTCTTATCCACACCAAACCTCCATAGAAAGTAAACTTGCCTCTATCACTAGTCTCACCTCTACTTTTCAAGCACTTATATCCCGCTTGGGCCAACCCTTTACACCCAATATTCAACCCTCAAGCTCCACTGCACTTCCATCTCAACCACATAATGATCCACCCATTCCATCACCACCATCCATGGAAGAGCACCAACATCCATCAATCCAAGAGCAACATGATCCCACTGATACGATTGACATAGAACGAGAGAGAAGGGATCATCTTCGCGAATTCATACTTCATAAGGAGCTAGAGGAGGCACTAAAGGTGAAGGTAGTAGAGACCCTTGAAGTTGACAGCACGATTGAAGAACTAGTGAAAAAAGAAGACAAGGAGGATTTTGTGCTTGAAGGTGAAGAAATAGTTGAAAAGAAAATCATCGAGGATGAATACGATTTCATACTTAAATACCTGGATCAAGCAAGAAATCGATTACCTTTCCGACGTTCAGACATTCAAAGAACCTCCATGGTTTCATGTGGGAAATCTACTGAAGAACGTAGCAGGAAGGAGAATTTGGGCACTCCGGTGGATAGTGAGCAGCACGATTTGATATTGGAACAAGTGGAGGAAGCCGGAATTATTGAAAAAGAAGAGAAGGCAGTGGTTGAAGACTTAGGAGATGCTGAACCTCCATGGAAAAGTCAAGTTATAGAGCATCCTTCAAAGATGTTTGAAGCTGATGTTGAGGAGGATGTACAACCTCCAAAGCATATCATAGTTGAAGACTTTGAAGGAGATGATCAAGAGATGGATTCAATCATTAATGAATTCTTATCTACATTTGAATCCTCTCCCATTGGACTTGACATGGAGATTAAAGAAAAAGAAGCACAACCTCCCATGCCCTTGGTGCAAAATAAAGAAGAAATTGAATCGGAAGAAATTCACCAAGAGGAAGAGGTTGATATTGAAGAAGATTGCAAGGAGGAGGAAGATGTCGAAGAAGAGCACAAGGGAGTGGAGCCTCCACGTTCATTCCAAACACCTCCCCTTAAGTTGCCATCATCCGTCACAACATTCAAGTGGGTAAAATTCATATCCCTTAGCTTTCTAATTCCACTTGAATATGGGCTACTGGAGACGGATGGTAAACTTAGAGCTCTCTGTGGCATTAAGAGTAAGAAGAAGATGGTCAGTGATAAGATTTATCCTGCAAGGTTCAACATGGTTGTGTGCTCAAAATTTAAACGTAAAGGTTGGTGTAAAGCTCAACTGAATGGGTCTAGGAAGTTGTTTGGCCGCTTTAGTGAGAATTTAGACTGTTTGCCACCCGGATGGAACAATATTGCTCAACAAGAAGACGGGTGCAAAAGCAAGATTTGGGTCCCCGGAATTCAATCTAGAAATCAACACTCTTGGGGCCTTGTTACTTGCTTTAACTTACTTGAAGGCTTTCTGCGCCTTGTTTGGGACCCCGGAGGCTACTGGAACTCCAAACATTGGTGGAGATTTCTGGATGAGTTCAAGCACAAGCCGCCATAATAGAAAGCTCCTCAATTGTCCAACTTAAGGACTTTAACTAAAAGTGCTAGGTGGGAGACAACCCACCATGGTATGATCGTTCCTTTTTCAGTTTAAATTTTAGTCTGTTTTTGAGTTTTGATTGAACCTGGAATTTTGCATAACATTCATTGCATCTGCATTTGCATCTTATTCGAAAAAAAAAAATCGCACGCAACGCGACAGCGTCGCTGACGCGTCCGCGTCACTAGTGCGTTGGGAAGAAAAGAATTGAAAAGAGAGTCACGTGAGAGCGTGGTTGGCGGCGCGCCTTTAGCATAATTTGACCCCACGCGACCGCGCCGCGTGCCATGAAAATCGACGTGAAAAGGGTGCATAGCCAAAAGTTATGCTGGAGTGGTGCTGGAGTGGTGCTGAAAGCAAAACCTTACCACGCGGACGCATGGCTCACGCGTCCGCGTCATATCCCCATATTGGTCACTCACGCGATCGCGTCACCCAAAATTTGGCAAAATAAGATTTTGAACAGAGAGTTGTGCGAGCGCAAGGGCAGTAGCATAAAATGTGTCACGCGACCGCGTGACCGATGCGTCCACGTCGATTAACTTCAAACGTAAGTCACGCGACCGCGTGCCCCACGCGTCCGTGTCGCTTGCGCCGCACAGCTTATCCTAATTTGCCAAATATCTTATCTTTTCTTCCCCAATCCTAATTTTTTCCTCCCTCCTTTCTTACTCACTTCTTTCCCTTCTCATTCTTCTTATCCTTCATTTTATTTATTTGCATATTTCATTCATTGTATTTTAATTTAGTGCATATTTTTCTTTTCTTTTCTAAATTTATTATTTTTTCTTTGGTGTTGATTTTCTTATTTATCTGTTGCATCTTTTCTGGTATAATTTTTAGTGACTTGTTTTACAATGTTGGGTGATGCTATTTTTCTGTCAATGTTAATCTTTTATGATACCTGTATTCCTTTTGCATTGACATGAACTTACATTGTCTTTCATTACCCACTCTCTTCCCCATTGTTGTACATTTTGTACCACTGGCATGCCATGGCTTCTATTGTTTTCTCACATACATGTTGAAGCTTCCATGTAAATGAGACCCTTATCATTTGGCATTAACCCATCCATACTTCATTTATTTTCTTATCTTTATTTCTGGGTTACTTTTCTTCCCTTTTTCTTTCAGGATGGCCACCCAGAGAGGAACCAGAAGACGTTTACATGGGGAGACAAGACAAGTCCATCTGCACAATCTTTGGAGAGAAGCATCATTTGAAACAACCCGTCCACCTGCACATCTTAGCATGCACCGAGGACGGTGCAATCTTTAAGTGTGGGGAGGTCGATACCGATCTCTATGGGTTAGCTATTTTCTTCTTTTCAACACCGTTGTTTTATTTTCTTTGTTTATTCATTATTGCATTTGCATATTTGATTTTATGCATTTAGTCACTACTTGGTTGAAGTAATATTTTCTTTTTCAAGAAATTTTTATAGTATTTCACTAATTTAAATTGAAAATTTTGTGTTAAACTTGTTTTGAAGTTGTATTTGGAACATTGTTTTTGAGCCAAAGAACACACAACCTGTGAGATTTTGAGCTTAATTGTATGGTTACATTATTTAACCATAAAATTTTATTCTTATGTGTTTTTCTTCTCTATGATTGTAATCTTTATTTTGTTCCATTCTATATGTCCAATATTTAGTGTATTTACATGTTTGCATATGATTGAGGCCATTATTTGATTTTAGCTCACTTATCCCAAATAAGCCTACCCTTTACATCAACTTTTTTAGCCACCTTGAGCCTTTTAACCCCCTTCTGTTCTATAACCACATCACTAGCCTTAAGCAGAAAAACAAAAGTAAAAATCCCAAATTGAATCTTTGGTTAGCTTAAGATAGAGATTATGTATCAACTAAGTGTGGGAAAACTGTGGGAACATGGGTTAATAAGGGAATGTATCATGTTTCTAATTTATTTGAATATTGGGAATTTGGGAACCTACTCATGAAAAACCAAAATAAAAAAAATCAATAAATAAGTAAGTGAATAAGGGGATAAAATTTCCCCAATGTTAAGCTTTAATAAAGATCAATGCACATGTGATAAAAGTAAAGAAATATAAAAAATTTTGGTACATGAGTATGGGAATTATACAAAAGTGGGAATTATGGGTAGCTAGGCATGATTTTAGAAGTTATATAGAATATATGTATGTTAGGTGATAGCTCAGGTTACTCAAAGATTCAATTTATAGATCACTTAGCCATACATATATCCTCACCCTTGCCTTGACCCCATTACAACCTTGAAAAGACCTCATGATGTGTGTATTGGTACATTAAATATTTGTTGATTGGTTAGATGAAGAACAATATTTAGAAAGCATGACTAGGGAAGAGTAGAGTGATTGACCCTAGACACTTGAGAGTTAGAATGATATACACCACCAAGTAAGGATTCAGCGCTTAATTCTATGTTCCCTGCTTTCATGAGCTATCTTCTTCTTGCAAGTTATTTGTATTGTATTTTGTGATTTGAATTAGTGAAATCTAGTTCATATTTATTCTTGAAAGATTTATTTACTTTTTTACCAAGTATGTAGAATCATTTTAGCATGTAGTTGCATTCACATTCATAGGTTGCATTGCATGAGTCTTGCATTTTTCATACTCATTTATTTGGTCTCCTTGAGTTTAGCAAGAGGACTGATGCTTGCATAAACTTGTTATGCTACGATTTTAGGAAATTGCACAAACGGCAAAATTCCTTCCGGCAAGTGCACCGGTTATCGTCAAGTAAAAACTCACAATAGAGTGAGGTCGAATCCCACAAGGATTGGTTGAATGAGCAATTCGAATTAGAAGTTTGTTTAGTTGAGCGGAATCAACTTTTGGATGTGAATTGCATAAAGTAAATGTGGCAGGAAACGTAAATTGCAAGGAATTGAAATTGCATAAACTTAAATTGCGAGAATTAAGGTGCGAGAAAGTAAATTGCTGAAATTAAAAGGGAATTGGGGGTGATTGCATGAAATTAATGGCAGAATGTAAAGAGAAAGTGTAGATCAGAAATGGGGAGTTCATTGGGTGTTAGGAGATATTGAGATCTCCGAATCAAAACATTTTTATCTCTTCCTCAACCAATGCATTCATTGAATTTTGCTTGGCAATCTTATATGATTGGATCCCAATCCCTTGGCTCACCAATTCTCTCTAAAAACAAACAAATTCCCAATCCCTTGGTTTAAATGCTCATAAGAAGAGATGATGCTCGATCACTGATTATACCACACAGTTTCATAAACCACAATTTGGTAGGATTACATGTCACAATATCCATCCAAACCCCAATCCAATTCACTCTGAGAAAGCTTCTCTAGCATGAATCCTCCATTCCTTTCCTAAGGTTCCGAAGGATTCCAATTATGGGTAGTTTCTTTCCCAAGACAACTACCCAATGGAATTAGATTGAGAAGCTTTCTAACAAAATTCAAGAGAAAAGATTGAAGAAGAAGATAAAACTATTATTGATTCATTGAATTACAATAGAGCTCCCTAACCCAATGAAAGGGGTTTAGTGCTTCATAGCTCAGAATTCAATTACACAATATCCAAAGTTCTCTAGTGTAAAAAAAATGTCAAAAGGTCAAAAGATGCTAACTAACTTCAATTCTATCCTATTTATACACTTTCTAAATTGAGCTTCTGTTGTGTTTCTTGGGCTTTGAGGCCCTTCCTTGATTTCCTTTTGCTTTAGGCTTATGGTCCATAATCCTGATGAGGCTGTGATCCAATTCTATAACATTCATTGAGCAAACTTAGTGATAAACAAGTAATGACACAAGACTCAACAATTTGAAGTTCCAGACTCATCAATTCTTCAGGCCCAATCTCATAAACCATGATATTCACTTGGGTTTCACACCATAATACGTTTAAGTTAGTATTTGTGCTCAATTGCTAACTTAAACTTCAATATATTTGGCCCAGAAACCTTTTCAAATGGTGGTGTTTAAGTTGAAGTTTAAGTTTCAGTTTAAGGTCAAACTAAAACTTAAACGTGGAATTGGAAGAAAGCACCCCGGGAGTGTACATAGTCGATCACGTTTAACCTCCAGTTTGAGGTCAAACTGGAGGTTAAACTTGGAAATGAAGAAAGCAACCCCTGGAGGCAATTTGGATCGAACACGTTTAACCTCCAGTTTGAGGTCAAACTGGAGGTTAAACGTGGAATGAAGAAAACACCCTGGAGGAAGGAAATGGTCGAACACGTTTAACCTCCAGTTTGAGGTCAAACTGGAGGTTAAACGTGGAATGCTCCTGGTGCCTCTCTTGCTTCTGGCGTTTAACCTCCAGTTTAAGGTTAAACTGGAGGTTAAACGTGGAATGCTTCTTGGTGAGAAAGAAAAGTGTCGAACACGTTTAACCTCTAGTTTAAGGTTAAACTAGAGGTTAAACGTGGAATGCTCCCTTGGTTCAAATCATCATTCTGGCGTTTAACCTCCAGTTTAAGGTTAAACTGGAGGTTAAACGTGGAATGCTTCTTAGTGCCCTTTCTCATTCTGGCGTTTAACTTCCAGTTTAAGGTCAAACTGGAGGTTAAACGCCAGTTACAGCATTTCCTCTTCTTCTCATGATTTTGGCGTTTAAGCTCCAGTTTAGGCTTAAACTGGAGCTTAAACGTCCCATTTGAATTTCAAGCTTCCTTTATTGATTTTGTTGCTTCCTTGCCTAGCCTCTCTTCCCTGAAATCATCCAAACAATTGCATCAAAGTCTTGCAAAATTTCATGAGAATTCATCCATTCATAGCATTCAAGTAATATCACTAAAAACTCATGGAATTTGCATCAAAATCATAATGTTTTGGATGGTTCATTGCTTTGTTGTTCATTTAACCATTCTTGGTTACTTTAAGCTCAAGAAAATGCATAAAACAACTAAAACTAACAGAAAAATGCTAGTGAAACTAGCCTAAGATGCCTTGGCATCAAGGACATGCTAATGTTTAAATGTGGGGAGGTTAATAAACCACTATTTTATGGTTTATATTGTATTTAATTGAGTGGTTTTATCAAGCTTTTCACCCACTTATTCATATGATTTGCATGAATGTACAATTCCTTCCAAGTTTAGATCTATGATTGAAAACATGCTTCTTTGGTCTTAATTTAGCTAATCTTAATCCTCTCATATTACCATTCGATGCCTTGATCTGTGTGTTAAGTGTTTCAGGCTTCATAGGGCAGGAATGGCTTAGAGAATAAAGAGGAAGTGTGCACAAATGGAAGGAACACAAGGAATTGAGGAGATGACCATCAAGAAGTCACGCGGTCGCATGGCTCACGCGATCGCGTGAAATGGAAGAAATTAGAGTGACGCGATCGCGTGCCTGACGCGACCGCGCGGATTGGAAGCTGCGAACGACGCGAATGCGTGGATGACGCGCACGTGTGATACGAAAAACGCTGAGTGACGCGACCGCGTGGACGACGCGGACGCGTGACGTGCGTGATCTGCAGAATTACAAAAGTCGCTAGCAGAGATTCTGGGCCGGATTTCAACCCAGTTTTCGGCCCAAAAACACAGATTAAAGTCAGAGAACATGCAGAGACTCATCATGCTTTCATAATTCACTTTTCATAGTTTTAGATGTAGTTTTTAGAGAGAGAGGTTCTCTCCTCTCTCTTAGGAATTTAGGATTAGGATTTTTAGAAATTAGGAATACTACTTTTTCATCACAGGTTCAATGTTCTTTAATTTATGTTTCTCTTCTACTTTGGATACGCTAATACTTTTATCTGTTTATTACTTATGTTGCCCATTTGATTCATAAATCTTCCCATGTTAGATTTAAATTTATATTTAAATATAATTGAGGTATTTTCAGATCTATGATTTTCATTTAGCTTTTTATATTCTTGGCTTTAATTGATTAACTGGAACCTCTTGAGTTATCAACTATTCATGATTGATTGTTATGTCGGCTAATTAATTTGAATTCCACTAACTCTAGTATTTCCTTAGAAGTTGGCTAGGACTTGGGAATTCTAACCAATTGGTTCATTGGACTTTCCCTTGCTTACGCAAAGGTTAACTAAGTGGGATTAACTTCCATTCTTATAGGAGTAACTAGGATAGGAAATCCAAATTTTCATATCTTGCCAAGAGTTTATTTTAGAGTTATTTATTTATTTCGTTTATCAATTATCATACTTGTTCCTCGTTCTCAAAACCCCCAAAATTTTACCTTTTTCATAGCCAATAATAAGTCATACCTCCCTGCAATTCCTTGAGAAGATGACCCGAGGTTTAAATGCTTCGGTTATCAATTTATTTATAGGGTTCTTTACTTGTGACAACCAAAACGTTTGTACAAAGGGATTTTTTTTTTGGTTTAGAATCTATACTCACAACGCGACTATATTTTTATAAAATTCTTTACTAGCAAAAATTTTAACGTCAGGCACGTTGGTACAAGAATCCAGAGAAGGGGGTCGAAGGCTAATAAGGTCTGGGTGTGCCACATGAGCAACCAGGCGTGTCTCACCAATGAACAAGAAGGCAAAGCAAAAAGCTGGGCGTGCCACTTGGTGTCGAAAGCGTGGCACGCCCACTCAAGAAGTCCCACTAGGGCGTGCCACTTGAATGATCAGGCATGGCACGCCAGCACTGATGGAGGCCAAACAAAGCTGGGTGTGCCACTTGGTATCGAAGGCGTGCACGCCAGCTCAATTGTCCCACATTGGCGTGCCACATGAACGTCCAGGCATGGCACGCCAACCTTTGGAACCAAGGCAAGTGAAGGGCGTGGCACGCCAGTCTCATGGTGTGGCACGCTGGTAGTGTTTTCCAGAGGAGGAGATAAAGGGCCAAATGAACTGGGCGTGCCACTTGGATGATGAAGCGTGGCACGCCAGCAAGAGGATGAAGCATTTAGAGAGGCATGGCATGCCAAACCCTGGGCGTGCCACGCTGGTACAAGTTTCCAGAAGCATGAAGATGTGGAAAATTGCCTGGGCGTGCCACTTGGTGTCAAAGGGGTGGTACGCCAAGCTACTTGAGGATTTTAAAATGGTCTGGGCGTGCCACTTTGGCTCGAAGGCATGGCACGCTGAAAAACTACTATTTCATGGTTTATCTTGTGCTCAATTGAGTGGTTTTTATCAACTCTTTACCCACTTATTCATACTATTTGCATGGTTTTACTTTTTCCTTCTGGATTTTGTGCTATGATTGAAAACATGCTTCTTTCGCTTTAATTTTGCTAATATTAATCCCCTCTTATTACCATTCGATGTCGTGATATGTGTGTTAAGTGTTTTCAGAGATTATAGGGCAGGAATGGCTTAGAGGATGGAAAGGAAGCATGCAAAAGTGGAAGGAATACAAGAAGTTGAAGAAATTGCTGAGCTGTCTAGCCTGACTTCTTTGCACTCAAACGGTCATAACTTGAGCTACAGATATTCAAATGATGCGGTTCTAGTTACATTAGAAAGCTAACGTCTGGGGCATTGATTTGATATATAATTCGCTATAGTGGCTTTACAGAAAAATGACGCGCATGCGTGAATCACGCGGATGCGTCGTTCTGCTGAAAATCAGCGTGGCAGAATTTGTTTCCAGCAATTTCTGGGCTGTTTTTGACCCAGTTTTGGGTCCAAAAAACACAGATTAGAGGCTATAAAGTGGGGGAATTCATCCATTCATTTAACAATTCATCATTCATTCATAATTCACAATTTTAGTTTTTAGATGTAGTTTTAGAGAGAGAGAGAGAGGAGAGAGAGGCTCTTTCCTCTCTCTTAGGATTTAGGATTAGGATTCCTCTTAAAGGATTTAGGATCTCTTCTTCTCAATTTCTAGATTTAATGTTCCTTTTATTTATTTTGCCAATTTAATTTATGAAATTTTCCATGTTAGATTTGATTTCTTTTATTAATGCAATTTGAGGTTGATGAGCGGATATGTTATACGCTTTTTGGGGGTGTTTTAATATAGTTTTTAGTAGGATCTAGCTACTTTTTAGTATATTTTTATTAGTTTTTATGCAAAATTCACATTTCTGAACTTTACTATGAGTTTGTATGTTTTTCTATGATTTCAGGTATTTTCTGGCTGAAATTGAGGGACCTGAGCAAAAATCTGATTCAGAGGCTGATAGAGGACTGCTGATGCTGTTGGATTCTGACCTCCCTACACTCGAAGTAGAATTTTTGGAGCTATAGATATCCAAATGGTGCGCACTTAATTGCGTTGGAAAGTAGACATCCAGGGCTTTTCTGCAATATTTAATAGTCCATACTTTGCCCAAGTTTAGATGATGCAAACTGGCATTTAACGCCAGCTTTCTGCCCTATTCTGGTGTCAAACGCCAAAAACAAGTTGCAAAGCAGAGTTAAACGCCAGAAACAGGTTCCAAACTGGTGTTTAACTCCAATAATGGCCTATGCACGTGAAAGCTTCAATGCTCAGCCCCAGCACACACCAAGTGGGTCCCAAAAGTGGATTTCTGCACTATCTGTCTTAGTTTACTCATTTTCTTTAAACCAAGGTTACTAGTTGAGTATATAAACTACTTTTAGAGATTTTTATTTTGGACCTCACGACATTTTTACATCTGAAATTGTATCTTTGATGGCATGAGTCTCTAAACCCCATGGTTGGGGGTGAGGAGCTCTGCAGCGTCTCGATGAATTAATGCAAGTATTTCTGTTTTCTATTCAATCTCGCTTGTTTCTATTCTAAGATGTTCATTCGCACTTCAACATGATGAATGTGATGATCCGTGACACTCATCACCATTCTCAACCTATGAACGTGTGCCTGACAACCACTTCCGTTCTACTTTAGATTGAATGGATGTCTCTTGGGTTCCTGGCTCACGAGTTTGACTGCCTCTCCTGACAACAGAGCATTCAAATCCGTGAGATCAGAGTCTTCGTGGTATAAGCTAGAACCAACTGGCAGCATTCCTGAGATCCAAAAAGTCTAAACCTTGTCTGTGGTATTCCGAGTAGGATCTGGGAGGGGATGTCTGTGACGAGCTTCAAACTCACGAACATTGGGTGTAGTGACAGACGCAAAAGGATCACTGGATCCTATTCCAACACAAGTGAGAACCAACAGATGATTAGCCATGTACATGGACCCTTTTCACTGAGAGGACGGCTGGTAGTCATTAACAACGGTGATCCACCAATATACAGCTTGCCATGGAAGGAGACCTGCTTGCGTGAAGAAGAAGTCAGTAGGAAAGCAGAAATTCAAAGGACAAAGCATCTCCAAAACTCCAACCCATTCTCCATTACTGCGTAACAAATATTCATTTCATGCTCTTTTACCTTTTACAATTAAAACTAAAGAACCATATTGATATCATGACTAAGAATAATAAGATAACCATAGCTTGCTTCAAGCCGGCAATCTCCATGGGATCGACCCTTACTCATGTAAGGTATTACTTGGACGACCCAGTGCACTTGCTGGTTAGTTGTGCTGAATTACATAGTTTGAGTGTAATTTTTGTGCACTAGAGGTATTTCAGATGTACGATTTTTATTTAGCTTTCTATATTCTTGGTTCTGGTTGATCAATTGGTGACTCTTGAGTTGTCAAACTCATCGTGATTGATAATTGTTATCTTTGCTGATTGATTTAGATTCCTATAACTCTAGTCTTTCCTTAGGAGTTGACTAGGACTTTAGGTGCTAAATTGATTTGTCCACTTGACTTACCTTCATAGTTAGAGGTTGACTGAGTGGGAGCAAAAATATAATTCTCGTCACCATTGATAAGGATAACTAGGATAGGACTTCTAAATTTCATACCTTGCCAAGTGTTTTCTTAGCTATTGATTTATTAATTCCTGCAATTTATTTCTCTTATTCAAACCTTTCAAAAATCCAAAAATATACTTTTATCCATAACCAATAATAAATCATACTTCCCTGCAATTCCTTAAGAAGACGACACGAGGTTTGAATACTTCGGTTATTTATTTTTATTGGGTTTGCTTAAGTGACAAACAAAACTTTTGTACGAAAGAATTCTCTGTTGGTTTAGAAACTATACTATTTCATGGTTTATCTTGTACTCAATTGAGTGGTTTTTATCAACTCTTTACCCACTTATTCATACTATTTGCATGGTTTTACTTTTTCCTTCCGGATTTTGTGCTATGAATGAAAACATGCTTCTTTTGCTTTAATTTTGCTAATATTAATTCCCTCTTATTACCATTCGATGCCGTGATATGTGTGTTAAGTGTTTTCAGAGATTATAGGGCAGGAATGACTTAGAGGATGGAAAGGAAGCATGCAAAAGTGGAAGGAATACAAGAAGTTGAAGAAATTGCAGAGCTGTCTAGCCTGATCTCTTTGCACTCAAACGGTCATAACTTGAGCTACAAAGGTCCAAAAGATGCGGTTTCAGTTGCGTTGGAAAGCTAACGTCCGAGGCTTCGATTTGATATATAATTTGCTATAATGGCCTTACAGAAAAATGACGCGCACGCGGACGCGTCGTTCTGCAGAAAATTAGCGTGGCAGAATTCGTTTCCAGCGATTTCTGGGCTGTTTTTGACCCAGTTTTCGGTCCAAAAAACACAGATTATAGGCTATAAAGTGTGGGAATCCATCCATTCATTCAACAATTAATCATTCATTCATAATTCACAATTTTAGTTTTTGAATGTAGTTTTAGAGAGAGAGAGGCTCTCTCCCCTCTCTTAGGATTTAGGATTAGGATTCCTCTTAAAGGATTTAGGATCTCTTCTTCTCAATTTCCAGGTTTAATGTTCATTTAGTTTATTCTCCCAATTTAATTTATGAACTTTTTTATGTTAGATTTGATTTCTTTTATTTATGCAATTTGAGGTATCTCATATTTATGACTTTAATTTAGCATTTTACACTCTTAGCTTTGGTTGAGTAATTAGAGACGCTTGAGTTATCAAACTCCTTGTTGATTGAAAATTGGAATTCTTTGCTGATTGATTTGAATTCCCCTAACTCTAGTCTTTTCTTAGGAATTGACCAGGACTTGAGGAATCAAATTGATTTATCCACTTAACATACCTTCATAGTTAGAGGTTGACCAAGTGGGAGCAAAATCCAATTCTCATCACACCTGATAAGGATAACTAGGATAGGATTTCCAGTTCTCATACCTTGCCAAGAGATTTTCGTAATTATTAATTTATTTTTCTTGCTATTTAAATTACTTTTTTTCTATTTCAAAAACCCAAAATAAAATATATCTTTTTCATAACCAATAATAAATCATACTTCCATGCAGTTCCTTGAGAAGACGACCCGATGTTTGAATACTTCGGTTATTTATTTTTATTGCGTTTGCTTAAGTGACAAACAAAACTTTTGTACGAAAGGATTCTCTGTTGGTTTAGAGACTATACTTACAACACGATTATTTTTGTGAATTTCTTTACCATCAATTAATTCGTTCGTCACACGCCAAGGTACTTGGGTCAATTAAAATGCCCTGGGCATGCCACTTTGGCTCGAAGGCGTGGCACGCCAGGGATGTAATAGAGGAAGGCGTGCCACTTGGAGGGTGAGGCGTGGCATGCCAAGCTTGAAACGAAGAGAGCGTGACACGCCAGGGGAGCGCCAATCACACGCCAGCTGGAAGATCGCGTTTGATGAGTTTCTTTTCCTTCTAATTTGTAATTTTCTTTTCACTTTTGTAATTTCCTTTATTTCTAGATCTAGGAGTAGTATAAATACCCTTGGAAGTATTGGAAATGGGGGGATACACAGATCACTATCTTAAGGGGGATACGCAGATCACTATCTTAAGGGCGATATGCAGATCACTATCTTAAGGGGATTATAGAGTTTTAGTTTTTCACTTTTTACACTTCATCTCTTCCATCTTTTGTACTTTCTTTCTGAGCTATGAGTAGCTAAATTCCCTCTCATTGAGAGAGGGAGCTCTATTGTACTTGATGGATTAATGATATTGAATTTCTTCTTCTCTTCATCTTCTCTTTGATTTGCTAGAAGGAATTTAGATTTTCATGCTTATTATTCAATTATCTTGGAAAAGAGATTGAATGCAAAATCGGTTTCATGGAAACCTTGGAAAAGAAAACATGAAACCATGCTAGAAATCTCTTCTCACACTTGAGTAGAATCTGGTTTTGGTGTTTGGATATGGTGGCATATAATCGTCCCTCTACTTGGACCTACAAGAATGTGTGGTATAATCAGGGACTAAGGATATCTCTCTTCATGAGCAATTAGACCAAGGAATTGGCTATTGATCAAGATCTGAGAGATTGAGTCACCAAGGGATTGGGGCTCAATCAATCATGATTGCCAAGAGGTCAATGAGTTGCATCATTGAAGAGGATATAAGATGGATTTAATCAAAAGAGATAATATCTCCTGATCTCAATGAATTCTCTCATTCTTATCTCTCTCATTCTTTTATAGCTTTCATTTACATTCAGCAAATTCCCACTCCCTTTTACATTCTTGCTATTTCTATTTCTGCACTTTATTACTTTCCTTTATTCTTTTGCCATTTATGTTTCTGCCATTTATGATCCTGCACTTACAACTTATTCTGTCTAAGCTTGACTAATTCACCAATTAATTAAAATTGTTCAAATCTACCAATCTCTATGGATACGATCCCACTCTACAGTGGGTTATTACTTGACGATAATTTTGGTGCACTTGCCAAAGAGCAGAATCATCAATTTTATTGGGAGGGGAGTGAATCCAAACTCATCAAGTTTTATGGCGCCGTTGCCGGGGATTGGTTTGAATTTGACAATGATTAAATTAATTGGAGAGCTAGATTAAGCATTTTCATCTACCTTGTTGTTTTCTTTTTCTTTTTTTTGTGATCTTTAAATTCCCTTCTAGTCTCTGTTTTTCTTCCTTTTTCTTTTTGGGATCGTTTTAGCTATTCATTGTTTATACTTTCACTCTTCTAAATGTTTGATTAATTGCATCAACCAAGCTAACCACTAATCTTAACTAAGGAGATTCTTTCACTTGTCCTTTACTTGTTGTGCATTGAGTGTATGACAGGCAGAAGAGGAGAACCTTCATCCTCTTTTGATAGTGAACCTGAGAGAACCTTCCTTAGATTGAGGAGGGAGGCTAGAGGCAAAGGCATAGTTGGAGAAGAACCAATGGAAGAAGATCTAACAACCACCATGGAAGACAAAGTTCACGACAATGTTGGAGGAGGTGCTGGAAATTAAGCGGGGCAAGAGAGGAGAGTCTTAGGCTCCTACATCAACCCAAATCCAGGAAACTGTGGCAGCAGCATCCTCAAGTCAACAATTCATGCTAACAACTTTGAGTTGAAACCTCAACTCATCATACTAGTCCAGAATAATTATTCATATGGAGGAAGTTCCCAAGAGGATCCAAATCAATATCTCAACACATTCTTGAAGATATGTGATACTGTATAGTTCAATGGGGTACACCCTGACACCTACAAACTACTCTTGTTCCCTTTCTCACTCAGAGATAAGGCAACAAAGTGGTTGGAAGCATTCCCCAAGGAGAGCCTAACCACATGGGAAGATGTTGTGAACAAATTTCTAGCAAGATTTTACCCTCCACAAAGGATCAACAGGTTAAGAGCTGAGGTGCAAACCTTCAGACAGCTAGATGGTGAAACACTCTATGAGGCCTGGGAGAGGTTCAAGGATCTAACAAGAAAATGCCCACCAAATATGTTTAATGAATGGGTGCAGCTCCACATTTTCTATGAAGGACTAACCTATGAATCAAAGAAGGTTGTGGACCACTCTTCAGAGGGTTCACTCAACAAGAAGAAGACCATTGAGGAAACCATAGATGTCATTGAAACTGTAGCTGAGAATGACTACTTCTATGCTTCAGAAAGGGGCCAAAAGAAGGGGGTGCTGGAACTCAACTCTGTAGATGCCCTGTTGGCACAAAACAAGGCAATTGTAGCACAACTAGCCGCCTTGACTAAGAAGATGGAGAACAATCAAGTTGCAGTTGTTCAAGCTCAAGCACCACCCCGAGAAGGAGATGCACCAGAAGTTGAATGTGAGTAAGCAAACTATGTACACAACCCCTCTCGACCACCATATGACCCTAACTCCAAGATATAGAACCCAGGATGGAAAAATCACCCAAATTTTGGGTGGGGGAACCAACAAGGTCACAACCAAGATCATAACAAGCCATACCAAGCTAATCACTACCAAAATCACAACCCCAACCATCAATCAAACAACAACAGACCCTACCACAATCCACCTCACACATCATACCCTTTCACCTAGCAAACACACCACCATCAAGACACATTAACCTCAACCTCACAACCATGCGAGATCAGAGGTAACTTTGAGAGAGTAGAGGTTGCAATAGCATAGCTATCATCACAGCTCACATGGGCTATTTCCACCCTTTTGGAGAGACAAGCACAAGTTGAAAAAAAGATAAATGCCAACCAAGAAGAATACAGATCGAATCTGAAGAATCAAGGTGCAGCAATCTCAAAGCTGAAAGCACAAGTGGGGATCTTATCCAAGCAAATTCCAATGCCTACACACACATTTCCCAGTGACACCATGGCCAACCCAAGAAAAGAATGCAAGGCCATCATACTTAGGAGTGGAAAGGTGGGAGAAGAGGCAACCACAAGTGATGCCAGGGCATCTTGGCTAGTTTTACTAGCCATTTTTGTATGTTTCAGGATGGTTTCATGTATTTTCTTAGGAAATAAGCAAGTATTTGGGTAAAAATGCAATCATACCATGATTCAAGCAAACATTGTGAATTTTGAATGATTTCATGAGAATTATGCATGAATTGAATGATAAATTGGATGATGCATGATCCCATGATTAAGAGCAAGACTTTGATGCACTTTGTTTGATTGATTTCAGGTAACAAGAAGCAGAGAAGAGCCATGTTAGTGGCTACGTTAGTGCCACTAACATGGTCATTAACGTGGAAGAAAAGAGAAGCCCCAACGTTAGTGAGAAAGTTAGTGGCATTAACTTTAAAGAAGGAGAGCATGGAATGTTAGTGGTAAAAGTGAACGCCACTAACATTTGCAAAGCAAAGAAGGCTTACGTTAGCTTCCACGTTAGTTACATTAACGTGGGAACAAATGTAGAAGGAAAGGGAAACGCCAACGTTAGTGGAAAAAGTGAGTGCCACTAACGTTTGCGAAGCAAAAAGACCCACGTTAATGGCCACGTTAACTACATTAACGTGGTAGTTAACGTGGAAGGAAAGGGAGATGCCAATATTAGTGAAAAAGGTGATATCCACTAACATTTGTGAAGAAAAAAAAGACCCACGTTAACGGCCACGTTAACTACATTAACGTGGTAGTTAACGTGGGCAAAAGTCTCACCTGGCAGCCTGACCATGCCTTCTTCAAACAAGAATAACTTGAGCCACAAAGCTCCAAATGAGGTGATTCCAAAAGCATTGGAAAGTAGAATTCCAAAGCTTTCCAAGAATATATGGCACTACATGGTGGACACTATATTTGAGGGAGAAAACCTGCCCCGAAAGTCCAAAGATGAACATGGTATAAGCCTGTAGTAAGGCCAACTGACCTCTTCACTTTCCAAGAAGTGTAACTCGAGCAGTAGAGATCCAAATGATGCGCTTCTAATAGTGTTGGAAAGTAGACATTTAGAGATTTCCAACAATATATAATAGTATGGGGAGGACATTAAGTTTAAGCTCCAGAACCTGGCAACATTAACCCCATGATCGCTAGCGTTATTGTGACTCACTTTTTCCAGTAACGCTAGCGACTATGCCAGCGACCATGTCCACTTCAAAGGAGCATAACTTGAGTTACAGAGGTCCAATTGAGGTGATTCTAGTTGTGTTAGAAAGATGACATTCAGAGCTTTCCAAAGATATATAATAGTCTATAGTGGTCATGAAATTATAGCACAAACAAGAGGCATCTTTTAAGCCCCAAAAATACCAATTGGTAACAAGTGCAACGTTAGCCACAATAACTTTGGCACTAATGCCACACTTGTAGCGTTAGTGTGGCTAACGGTAGCACTAACATTAGCACCTGGACCTCAACTTGATTCACTTCTCTTTCATGGACCACCCAAGCTCAAGCAAGTAAGCCCACAAGTGTCAACCAATCAAGGCCACAAGAAGCATCTAGAATAGGAATTTTCATTTAATTGTAATTTGCTTTTAATTTCATTTTGTAATTTAGGAGAGCCTATATAAAGGCCTTAGTTTGTACATTCAAAGAGGCTGGAAATTGGGGATTGAAGAGGGGTCTTCGGACTCCCTCCCCTCACACACTTTTTCTTCTCTTTCTTTTCTTTGTACTTTTCATTTATGAATTTTGAAGTTTCAATTTTAGTTTTAATCTTCATCATTACTTTTTTGCATTTTCTTTATTTTCTATTTTGGTAGAGCAATGATCAACTAACTCTTTTCATTGGGTTAGAGAGCTCTATTGTGATTCAATGGATCAATTATAGTTTCCATTCTTCTTCCTCTTTCTTTCTTCTTGATTTTACTAGAAAGCTTTCGATCTTCATCCAATTGATTAGTTGTCTTAGAAAAGAAACTCTCCATAATTGGATCTCCTCTGAGCCTTGGAAAAGGGATGAGGAGATCATGCTAGAAATGCTTTCTCATGTTGGACAAAATTGGGGTTTAGGCAGATATAGTGACATGTAATCCTCCCAACACTTTGATTTGGATCTACATGTGGTATAATCAGTGACCACACTTCATCTCTTCCCATGAGCAATTAAATCAAGGAATTGGGCAATTATTCAAGCTTAGAGAGATTGGATTGCCAAGGAATTGGGATCCAATCACTTAAGATTGCCAAGGAGATCAATGAATGCATTGATTGAGGAAGAGATGAGAATGAACTTGATTTGGAGGATTGCAATATCTCTTGATCCCAATATTCATTTTATTTTTAGTTCTTACATTTACTTTTCTTGCCATTTTACTTTTTTGCACTTTATTGCTTTCTTTACTTTTATGCCATTTACATTTTCTTGTTACTTATCACTCCTTAATGATTCGTCTAAATAGGATAATCAATTAACCATTGATTGCTTAATCCGTTAATCCCTGTGGATTCGACCTCACTCTATTGTGAGTTTTTACTTGACGACAAATTCGGTATACTTGCCGAAGGAAAATTTGTTGAGAGACATGTTTTCGTGCATCAAGTTTATGGCGCCGTTGTCGGGGATTAATTGTGATTAACAAACTACCGGTTGATTGATTTACTAGATTAGACACTTTTCTTTTGTTTTTATTTTCTTTTGTTTCTTTATTTTCTTTTGCTAACTAACTGTTTGTGATATTGCCTCACTGGGAATTTCCTCATCTGTGACAATGGAGATTCCAATTTCTTTTGGTTATTATTGTTTAAGACAAAGCTTTCTGCAGGAAAGAAAGGAGCATCCATCATATGGTAGTCAATCAAATTTCATGGGAAACTCTCCACCACCACATAATGATCCACTTTACTATGCTCATGGTGGGTGGGAGTATCAAAAACATGAAATGGGGTACTTTCCAGAGCCACAAAATGGTCCATATTTTGATGACTTTGATCACTACTCAAGCTGTGCCTGGGGAGATCAAAACCGAAGAAGTTTCACTTATTCACACCCCATTCATCAAGAGCCATCATCCTTTAATTATTCAACCTCACCTCCTAGCTTTCCACATCAAAACCCTTCACCACTTGGACATGCCTCAACACAAAATTCCCTCCCACATCCATATAATTCATCTCACCACTCACACAATGCATTCTATTACACACAAAATTCTTTTCACACTCCACAAAACCCATATCATTACCCACAAAAGTCACACCACTCTTAGAACATACAACCACAAAACAACCAATTCCGTTCACAAAGTAGCCACCCTCAACCTCCAAATTTCACCCCAGCTGCACACCCTCCCCTCGAGGATAAGCTATCAAGGATAGAGAACCTACTGGCAATGCTCTTAGAAGAATCTAAGGACATGAGGACTTTCCAAGAGGAAATAAAATCCATTATGCAGAACCGGGGGCTTGCCATTAAGAAGCTTGAGGCACAAGTTGGATATCTATCGAAGTAATTCCATACCTATAATTTCCTTAGTGACACCATGGCAAACCCAAGGGAAGAATCATAAGAAAAAGAAAAAGAGGCACCCATACCAAGTGAGATTTCTATGAAGAAGGAGGAGGTTGTGAGAATATATAAGCCTAAGGCTCCATACCCATAGAGGTTACTAGTGGTGACAAAGGAACATGCAAACTCACTCCCAAAAGACTTAATGCAACATCATGTAGAAGAAAGGGAGGAAGTCAATCAAGGGAGCCCACACTCCAATGAAACAGAGAGTTGCATAGAGGGTGAGTTCATTGAACCACCAATTCAAGAAGCACTTGATGAAGAGGATGCTCCAACCATCATACAACACCCATGTCCTGAAATCAAGGTGGTGAAGGCAATCAACATGAGCACTAAAAAGAGGATGGTGACCAAGAAAAGAAGGACAATATCCATGAAGAAGAAAAGGTCAACCAAAAGCCATCCCACCCCTACCCCAACAAGCAAGTTTACTCAAGCTAACAACAAAAGAAAGCTTGCTGGGGAGAGGCACTCTAAACAAGGGGCATTAACTGGTTCCTCTTTCCTCCTGAGGTCATTCCTCTTAACAAACTGGAAGAAGAGGAAGAAAGTCATGAACAACATGTCAAGCTAATGACATTAAAAGAGCGCTTGTTGGGAGGCAACCCAACCGTAGGTAACATTTTCTTTCCTTGCTTAGTTTACTTTCAATAATTTGGCATATGATTGCATTCTAAGTTTGGTGTTGCCATGCAACAATTTCATTTTCAATCTTCACTGGGTACTTGCAACATTCTAAATTGAGAGTGTCACACTAAGTTTGGTGTTGCCACTTATCTTTCATGCAAGGTACCAAGCACACCACTTATTAATGCAATCAAAATGTCTCTGTTTGTATCTCTTGTGCCTTTATTGTATCCTTAATCTGGCTTGCTGAAACACATGCATACTCACACTTCATTCTAAGATATTCATGATCTATCATAGACCCCATCACCACTGTTTTAATTGTTGCTTGAGTATAAGCAAGCATTCTAAGTTTGGTGTGGGAAGGGAAAGACTAGGAGGAAAAGGGCAACAACAATAAAGATAAACTACAAGGTGGTAAAGTTCCTTTCTCCTCTTACTTATTTCTAGCACTTTAAATTGCATGATTGTTTTCTATTTTCTTTGTATGCATGTGTGATTACTCCTTGTGAATAAGCATAATTTGATATTTGATTTGTAACATGTTGCTATGATATCATGATTGTCATCTTGAATTTTACTTGCACCCAATATCTTTAAGAATGCAACAAAGAATTCATTCTTTTGAAAGGAAAATGTTGAAGAATTTTATAAATCATGGGAAAAGCAAAAGATTAAGAGGAGTGGAGGTTCTGATTGTATGATTATGTATTGAGGTTGCATGTTTGTGAAAACTTGCATGGGAGCTCATAGACAGGAAATGAAGTTTAGAGAAGTATTATGGAATTTCTCAAACATCTATTGATCCAAGAAGCAGTAACAAAAGAAAACAAAAGAAAAAGAAAAACAAAGAACAAGCCCAAAGCTCTGAGCATCAATTACTAAGAAGAAAAAGAAAGAAACAAGAACTCAAAGAGTTATTGTCCTAGTTAAATGCTTGTGGTAGATTTGTATCAAAGAAAGAGGCTTGAGCAAGTAAATCCTAAGGGGTACTTCAACACCTAATACCATAGACTAACTGGTTTGGGAGTATTGATTGAAAGTTTATCTTAAAAAGCCGCTTTGATACATGACACCTAGAGTCGAGGCCAAATCCCGAAAAGAAAGAAAAATGCTAGAAAATAAGTGCTGCTTCAAGGTGACAATCTATAAAGAGACTTCCATAATATTATTTGAATGAAAGTCCTAAGATCTAACACTTCCAAAATGTGAGGACTAATGAGTACTGAAATCCTTGCATAAGCATACAAAATAGAGTTCACCTCACTGTCACTTATTCACTTCACCCACTAAGGCATCATAAGTGATTCTTCAATACATTCCAATTAAGAGGATTCTTTGTGCATAGTTCTTTTCTTGCTTGGGGACAAGCAAGATTTAAGTTTGGTGTTGTGATGCCAGGGCATCTTGGCTAGTTTTACTAGCCATTTTTTGTATGCTTTAGGATGGTTTCATGCATTTTCTTAGGAAATAAGCAAGTATTTGGGTGAAAATGCAATCACCATGATTCAAGCAAACATTGTGAATTTTGAATGATTTCATGAGAATTATGCATGAATTAAATGATAAATTGGATGATGCATGATCCCATGATTAAGAGCAAGACTTTGATGCACTTTGTTTGATTGATTTCAGGTAACAAGAAGCAGAGAAGAGCCACGTTAGTGCCACTAACGTGGTCATTAACGTGGAAGAAAAGAGAAGCCCCACCGTTAGTGAGAAAGTTAATGGCATTAACTTTGAAGAAGGAGAGCATGGAATGTTAGTGGTAAAAGTGAACGCCACTAGCGTTTGCGAAGCAAAGAAGGCTTACGTTAGCTTCCACGTTAGTTACATTAACGTGGGAACTAACGTGGAAGGAAAGGGAAACGCCAACGTTAGTGGAAAAAGTGAGTGCCACTAACGTTTGCGAAGCAAAAAGACCCACGTTAACTACATTAACGTGGTAGTTAATGTGGAAGGAAAGGGAGATGCCAACATTAGTGGAAAAGGTGATCTCCACTAACGTTTGCGAAGAAAAAAAAGACCCACGTTAACTACATTAACATGGTAGTTAACGTGGGCAAAAGTCTCACCTGGCAGCCTGACCATGCCTTCTTCAAACAATAATAACTTGAGCCACAAAGCTCCAAATGAGGTGAGTCCAAAGGCATTGGAAAGTAGAATTCCAGAGCTTTCCAAGCATATATGGCACTACATGGTGGACACTATATTTGAGGGAGAAAACCTGCCCCGAAAGTGCAAAAATGAACATGGTATCAGCCTATAGTAAGGCCAACTGACCTCTTCACTTTCCAAGAAGTGTAACTCGAGCTGTAGAGATCCAAATGATGCGCTTCTAATAGCGTTGGAAAGTAGACATTCAGAGATTTCCAACAATATATAATGGTATGGGAAGGACATTAAGTTTAAGCTCCAGAACCTGGCAACATTAAGCCCATGATCGCTAGCGTTATTGTGACTCACTTTTTCCAGTAACGCTAGCGACTATGCCAGCAACCATGTCCACTTTAAAGGAGCATAACTTGAGTTACAGAGGTCCAATTGAGGTGATTCCAGTTGTGTTAGAAAGCTGACATTCAGAGCTTTCCAAAGATATATATTAGTCTATAGTGGGCATGAAATTGGAGCACAAACAAGAGGCATCTTTTAAGCCCAAAAAATACCAATTGGTAACAAGTGCAACGTTAGCCACAATAACTTTGGCACTAACGCCACACTTGTAGCGTTAGTGTGGCTAACGATAGCACTAACATTAGCACCTGGACCTCAACTTGATTCACTTCTCTTTCATGGACCACCCAAGCTCAAGCAAGCAAGCCCACAAGTGTCAACCAATCAAGGCCACAAGAAGCATCTAGAATAGGAATTTTCATTTAATTGTAATTTGCTTTTAATTTATTTTGTAATTTAGGAGAGTCTATATAAAGGCCTTAGTTTGTACATTCAAAGAGGCTGGAAATTGGGGATTAAAGAGGGGTCTTCGGACTCCCTCCCCTCACACACTTTTCCTTCTCTTTCTTTTCTTTGTACATTTCATTTATATATTTTGAAGTTTCAATTTTAGTTTTAATCTTCATCTTTACTTTTCTGCACTTTCTTTCTTTTCTATTTTGGTAGAGCAACGATCAACTAACTCTTTTCATTGGGTTAGAGAGCTTTATTGTGATTCAATGGATCAATTATAATTTCCATTCTTCTTCTTCTTTCTTTCTTCTTGATTTTACTAGAAAGCTTTCGATCTTCATCCTATTGGTTAGTTGTCTTGGAAAAGAAACTCTCCATAATTGGATCTCCTCTTAGCCTTGGAAAAGGGATGAGGAGATCATGCTAGAAATGCTTTCTCATGTTGGACCAAATTGGGGTTTGGGCGGATATAGTGACATGTAATCCTCCCAACACTTTGATTTGGAAATACATGTGGTATATTCAATGACCACACTTCATCTCTTCCCATGAGCAATTAAATCAAGAAATTGGACAATTGTTCAAGCTTAGAGAGATTGGATTACCAAGGAATTGGGATCCAATCACTTAAGATTGCCAAGGAGATCAATGAATGCATTGATTGAGGAAGAGATGAGAATGAACTTGATCTGGAGGATCGCAATATCTCTTGATCCCAATGTTTATTTTATTTTTAGTTCTTACATTTACTTTTCTTGCCATTTTACTTTTCTGCACTTTATTGCTTTCTTTACTTTTATGCCATTTACATTTCCTTGTTACTTATCACTCCTTAATGATTCGTCTAAATAGGATAATCAATTAACCATTGATTGCTTAATCCGTTAATCCCTGTGGATTCGTCCTCACTCTATTGTGAGTTTTTACTTGACGACAAATTTGGTATACTTGCCGAATAGAAATTTGTTGAGAGACAAGTTTTCGTGCATCACCAAGCCAGGAGAATCACGAAGAAGATGCTGCAGAAAAGCCTAAAGAAAAGAAGAAGGAAGAGACCCCTGGCCCATCTTCACCAAAGCCAGTCTTGAAGCTTTATGTGCCAAAGGCACTATACCCACAAAGGCTAAGGAAGGATGGGAAGGATGGCCAGTTTTCCAGGTTCTTAGAAATCTTTAAAACGCTCCAAATCAATATACCATTTGCTGAAGCACTAGAGCAAATGCCCCTCTATGCCAAGTTCTTGAAAGAACTCATGACAAGAAAAAGAAACTTGGGAGAAAAATAGACTGTAGTCCTAACTAAGGAGTGTAGTGCCATCATACAAAAGAAACTCCCCTAGAAAATAAAAGACCCAGGGAGTTTCCAAATCCCCTGCATCGTAGGGAATATTAATATTGAGAAGGCCTTATGTGACTTGGGGGCTAGCATCAATCTCTGTCCTTGAACATGATGAGAAGGATTAGAATTGAGGAAGCCAAACCAACAAGAATGGCACTCCAACTAGCTAACAGGACATTCAAGTTTCCACATGGAGTAGTGGAAGATTTATTGGTGAAAGTGGGTGAATTCATTTTCCCAGCTGACTTTGTTGTGCTGGATATGGAAGAAGAGGTTAACACTTCAATTAACCTAGGAAGGCCATTCCTAGCTACTGCTGGAATCATCATTGATGTGCAAAAATGGGAACTAGTCTTGAGATTACATGAGGAGAAGATGATCTTCAATGTCTTCAAGGCAATGAGTTACCCCAAGAAATCAATAGGAGAATGCATGATAGTGGACACCATAGAATAGATAGTTCAAGTAGTTTTGGAAGAAGAGCAACGTGAAGGAACTAGAATTGGAGCAACAAACATCACGTGGAAAACTACCACAAGAAACCATAGGAAAGTTCAATCATGACAAACCACAAAGACAACAATGGAGAAGAGGCACCAAAACTAGACCTGAAAACCTTACCTTCAAGCTTGAAATATGCATATCTGGGTGACAACATCACCTACCCAGTGATCATTAACTCAAGCTTGAGTACGGAGCAAGAAGAGAAACTCATCCAAGTGCTGAAACAACACAAGAATGCTATAGGCTGGATACTCACAGACTTAAAGGGGATTAGCCTCTCAATGTGCATGCACAAGATCCTGCTTGAGGAGGGTGCTAAGCCCTCAAGATAACAACAAAGAAGGCTGAACCCAACTATGATTGAAGTGGTTCAGAAGGAGGTGTTGAAGTTGTGGAAAGCTGGGGTGATCTACCCCATCTCAGACAGCCCTTGGGTGAGCCCTGTACAAGTAGTTCCAAAGAAGAGAGGGGTCACTGTTGTACCAAATGAGAAGAATGAGCTCATACCAACAAGAACGGTGACTAGTTGGCGCATGTGCATCGACTACAGGAAGTTCAATGAAGCCACCAGGAAGGACCACTTCCCCTTACCATTCATGGACCAGATGCTTAAGAGGTTGGCCGGACATGAATACTACTACTTTCTTGACGGTTATTCGGGTTACAACCAAATAGTTGTAGACCCCAAGGACCAGGAGAAAACTTCTTTTACTTGTCCATATGGTGTCTTTGCTTATAGAAGAATGCCCTTTGAATTGTGTAATGCACCTGCAACATTCGAAAGGTGCATGCTCTCCATGTTTTCAGATATGATTGAAAGATTCATTGAGGTGTTTATGGATGACTTCTCTGTATTTGGTAACTCATATTCTGATTACCTACATCACTTGGCCTTGGTGGTAAAGAGATGCCAAGAGACCAACCTTGTTTTAAATTGGGAAAAATGCCATTTTAAGGTTACATAGGGGGTGGTCCTTGGTCATAAAATCTCAAAAAGGGGCATAGAAGTGGACAAGGCAAAAGTGGAGGTGATTGAAAAGTTACCCCCACCTTGCAATGTCAAAGCAATTAGAAGTTTTCTAGGACATGCTGGCTTCTATAGGAGGTTTATTAGTGACTTCTCTAAGGTTGCCAAACCCTTGAGTAACCTGCTTGTCTCTAATATGCCTTTTGTTTTTGATAATGAATGTGTTCATACCCTGACCGAGCTCTCCTAACCCGGCTAATCCACAGAAGGTCCGAGGTCGTCCCAAAGGCCCACGCCTGAGGTCGGACCTCGGACCAACAAAGGAAAAGGCCCATCAAAAGGAGCGAAGCCCAAAACCTAAAGGCCGAAAAGGCCTGGGAAAGGCGGTTCCACAGAGATAAAGATAAAACTCCCAAAAAGATAAGATAAGATAAGAATATCTTATCCAGGGATGATCACGACCAACTACTATAAATACACTGGAGCACCCAGGTATAACTCATACTCTAATTCTACTCGATATCTGCTTGGACCCATGCTAACTTAAGCATCGGAGTGTCATTGCAGGTACACCCCCCCGTCGTTCAGCACACCAAGCTCGGGTCACAGACCCCTACCTCGGACCTTGCCTGAACGACCGAGCTACACGTTTCAGGTAACCCTCGGAACATTGGCGCCGTTGCCGGGGACCCTGGAAGTCATCCATGGCGGACGACCCTCCCAACAATAACCACGCTACATCAGAACAAGAAGAGGAAGTTGACACCGGAGAACGGCCGGACAGCCCTCTATCACCACGCACTCCAGGGGGAAACAAACAGAATCGCCCAAAGACATCACTCCTAGACAAAGATCCACAAAATCCCGAAAAAGAAAAGAGTTCGGAGATTCTGGAAACAGTACAAGCGCAGCAAAACCGGCTGAAACAGCTCGAAGAAGACATAAAGAAGCAGAAAGAAACTGAACAAGATCTAAGAAGGGAAGCTCGCAAACGCAGAGAATTAGAAGAAAAACTACGAAAGATAGAGGCCAACCTGAAAAATCGGACGGAACGCGGCACCACCCCCGAAGGCAATCATGATCCCTTTACGCAAGAGATCATGAAAGAAAAGGTACCGCGAAACTTCAAACCGCCCGATATGGACCTCTACGACGGCACCACCGATCCAAGCCTTCAGAAGCAGAATGTACCTAGTCGACGCCTCCGACGCGATTCGATGCAAAGCCTTCCCTACCACTCTTACAAAATCGGCCATGAAGTGGTTCGACAACCTGCCGCCAGGATCAATCTCCAGCTTTGAGGACCTGACCAAAAAATTCTTAACAAGGTTCTCTATTCAAAAGGATAAGGCAAAACATGCCCCCAGCCTACTCGGGATCAAACAAGGCAACCAAGAAACCCTCCGAGAATACATGGAGCGATTCAACAAAGCCTGCCTGGACATACAACACTTGCCCACTGAAGCAGCCCTCATGGGACTAGCAAACGGCCTAAAAGAAGGACCGTTTAGCCAATCCCTATCCAAACGATACCCGACCTCCTTATACGAGGTGCAAGAGCGAGCAGAAAAATATATCAACATGGAGGAAACTTCCCAGATAAGGGACTCTTCCAAGAAGGAGTCAACCCATTCATTCCGAGATCGAGATCGGGAACAGAAAAAGAAAGAAGAATCCAGTTCGGACAGGCCACGGAAATACCACAGCTACACCCCCCTCCGAGTCGCCCTGGTAGACGTCTACAGAGAGGTGTGCCACACCGAAAGAATCCCACCACCCCGACCTCTAAAGCACAAGAGAGCAGGGAGAGATCGGTCCGAGTACTGCGAATATCACAGACTCTACGGCCATCCTACTAACGACTGCCACGACCTAAAGAATGTTATAGAAAAATTAGCCAGAGAAGGAAAACTCAACAGATATATAGCAGAGAAAGGAGAAGAGACCAGGAAGAGGAGACGAGGAGATAACGAAGATCGGGCCGAACCGACCCCACGAACCCCTGAAAGGCACGTACACATGATAAACGGAGGTTTCGCAGGCGGAGGAACATCTAGATCCTCGCGAAAGAGACACCTCAAGGAAATATATCACGTCCGAGAAGACAGTCCCCTGCCCGAGTTACCCACCATCTCATTCACCCGAGAAGATGCCCAAGGGATAATACCCGGGCACGACGATCCAATGGTGATCACCATTATTCTAGCAAACGCCAACCTACATCGAACCCTGATCGACCAGGGGAGCTCAGCAGACATCCTGTTCAAAACAGCCTTCGACAAGCTCGGACTTGAAGAAAAAGAGATAAAAGCCTATCCCACCGACCTGTTTGGACTAGGAGATACCCCGATCCGTCCCTTGGGATACATCTCGTTACACACTACCTTTGGAAAGGGCGAGCAAGCCAAAACATTAAATATCGACTACATTGTAGTCGACGTCACTTCGGCATACAACGCCCTCATCGGACGACCAACCTTAAACAGACTAGCAGCTATAGTCTCGACCCCACACCTCTGTATGAAGTTCCCTACCGCAAAGGGGATCGCTACCCTAAAAGGCGACCAAAAACTAGCACGACGATGCTACAACGAAAGCCTGAGCCTAAAAGGGAAAGAGGTCAACACAATAGAACTCGGGCGAGTCCAGGCCCGAGAAGATCTTCGGCCACAACCAGAAGGAGAAACCGAAAAGATCCAAATCGGGAACACACCCGAGAAAGTAACAAACGTGGGGGCAAACCTCGAAGCAGGCCTAAAGGAGGAACTCACAACCCTCTTAAGGGAGAATTCCGACCTCTTCGCCTGGAAAGCCTCCGATATGCCAGGCATAAGCCCCGGCCTAATGTGCCATAAGCTATCAGTATACCCGGGATCCCGACCTGTCCAACAAAGACGCAGGAAGCTCGGGCCCGAACGCATGCAAGCAATAGAAGAACAAGTACAAGCACTACTAGATGCAGGGTTCATTAGGGAAGTAAAATACCCCCTATGGCTCGCAAATGTGGTCCTAGTAAAGAAGCCCAATGGAAAATGGAGGATGTGCGTCGACTACACGGATCTCAACAAAGCCTGCCCCAAAGATCCATATCCACTACCAAACATCGACGCCTTAGTCGATGCAGCTTCGGGCTACAGATACCTCTCCTTCATGGATGCATACTCGGGATACAATCAAATCCCGATGTATGGACCTGACCAAGAAAAGACCTCGTTCATAACCCCAAAGGCAAACTACTGCTATGTAGTAATGCCCTTCGGGCTGAAGAACGCAGGGGCAACCTACCAGAGGCTAATGAACAAAGTATTCTCAGAACACATCGGGCTACAGCTAGAGGTGTACGTCGACGACATGCTGGTAAAGACACAAGAAGACAAAAACTTGGTGGCCGACCTCAGCAGTATCTTCGACACCCTCAGGAAACACAATATGAGACTTAACCCGACAAAGTGCACCTTTGCCGCGGAAGCCGGAAAGTTCTTAGGCTTCATGCTGACTCAAAGAGGCATCGAAGCAAACCCGGACAAATGCCAAGCAATACTCAATATGAAAAGCCCGACGTGTGTCAAAGAAGTACAACAACTGAATGGAAGGCTAGCCGCCCTATCAAGATTCTTGGCAGGATCAGCGATAAGGTCACTACCTCTCTACTCACTCCTAAAGAAAGGGAAACCCTTCTCATGGACCCCGGAGTGCGAAAAGGCCTTCCAAGAATTCAAGGAATTCCTCGGGCGGCCACCAACCCTAACCCGACCTCTAAAAGGGGAAGAGCTCGTGCTATACCTCTCAGTCGGACATCGGGCAGTCGCCTCGGCGCTAATACGAGAAAACGAACAGGGGCAACACCCCATATACTTCGTAAGCAAAGCACTACAAGGGGCCGAATTAAACTATCAGAAAATAGAGAAATTCGCCTATGCACTAGTATTCACAGCTCGAAGACTCCGCCCCTACTTTCAAGCCCACACCATCAAAGTCCGGACAAACCAACCCATGAGACACATCCTACAGAAGACAGACATGGCAGGACGAATCCTACGATGGGCGGTGGAACTGTCCGAGTTCGACCTCCACTATGAAGCCCGGACTGCTATAAGATCTCAATATCTAGCCGACTTCGTCGCGGAATACACTGAGACCCCAGGAACCCCACTCTCATGGAATCTGTATGTCGACGGGTCCTCAAACAAAACAGGAAGCGGAGCCGGTGTTATACTCGAAAGCGATCAAGGAACACGGATAGAGCTATCCCTAAAATTCGAGTTCCAGGCCTCAAACAACCAAGCTGAATACGAGGCCCTACTAGCAGGACTAAAGCTAGCCGAAGAGGTCGGAGCCAAGAGAATCACGATCTTCAGTGACTCCCAGGTCGTCACCTCACAAGTAAATGGAAGCTACCAGGCCAAAGACCCTACTATGAAAAAATACCTGGACCAAACACAGGCGCAATTACGACACTTCCCGGAAATACAAATCCAGCACATACCTCGGGAGCAAAATGCTCGGGCAGACGCCCTCTCAAAACTTGCTAGCACCAAGCCCGGAGGGAACAACAGAAGTCTCCTCCAAGAAACTCTACAATCTCCGTCCGTGTTAAGGGAGGAAGAAATACTAAACATATCCGACCAACAACAAGGATGGATGACCCCCATACTCAGCTACCTGAAGTCGGGAACTCTCCCCGCCGAAAGAAGAGAAGCTAAAAGGCTTACAAAGGACGCCCAGAATTATACGCTAATCCATGACGTATTATACAGAAGAGGATTCTCAAACCCCCTCCTGAGGTGCGACCCGACCTCAGAAACAAAGAGCGTCCTCGAAGAAGTCCACGAAGGCATGTGTGGGAACCATCTCGGAGCTCGGGCCCTATCCAAGAAAATAGTCAGAGCCGGATTCTACTGGCCGACCTTGCAAAGAGACGCGGCGGAGTTTGTGAAAATATGCCCCCCCTGCCAAAAGCATGCCAATTTTCACAAAGCGCCACCCGAAGACCTCATAAGCATCACTGCACCATGGCCCTTCGCAAAGTGGGGACTCGACCTACTCGGCCCGTTCCCACAAGGACCGGGGCAGGTCAAATACCTCATAGTAGGGGTCGACTACTTCACAAAGTGGATCGAGGCTGAACCCTTAGCCACTATTACGGCCCAGAAAAGCCGTAAATTCCTATACAAAAACATTGTCACGAGGTTCGGAGTCCCCTACTCCATCACAACAGACAATGGAACACAGTTCACAGACACAAGTTTTCAGAACTTAGTGGCCGACCTAAAAATCAAACAACAGTTCACGTCAGTCGAACACCTACAGGCCAATGGACAAGCAGAGGCTGCAAATAAAGTCATCTTGGCCGGATTAAAACGAAGACTCCAAGAGGCCAAAGGGGCATGGGCCGACGAACTCCCCCAGGTATTATGGGCATATCGGACAAGCCCACACTCTACAACGGGAGAATCCCCATTCCGACTAGCTTACGGAATGGAAGCAATGATTCCCGTCGAAATAGACGAAGGATCACCCAGAGCCGTCTTCTACAACGAAGGAGGCAACCCTCAGGCACAAAGGGAAGAACTCGACCTCCTCCCCGAGGTCCGAGAAAGAGCCCGAATCCGAGAAGAAGCCTTAAAGCGGCGAACGGCCCTCAGATACAACCAAAAGGTAATAAAGCGAAGCTTCTCCATTCACGACCTGATCTTAATCCGAAATGACATCGGAACACAAAAGTCGGGAGAAGGAAAGCTAGCCGCAAATTGGAAAGGGCCCTACAAGGTAACAGAAGTCTTAGGGACAGGCTACTACAGGATATCCGACTTAGAAGGCAATGAGCTGCCCAGAGCCTGGCACGCCTGTAACTTAAGACGGTACTACAGCTAGAAAAACTTAACCCGAGGTGTACTCTTTTTCCCTACAAGGGTTTTTTAATGAGACACCCGGTTAAGTAGGACACCCGACCTAGTCAAAGGGGTAAACACTTTGTAAATACTCTTCTTTTTTAATACTAATCAAATTTCTTTATTTTCTCTTCTTCGTGATGAAGCATATCCTAGAAAAGTACCCCACCAAGGCGCATTAATTTATGCTCGGCAAAACGCAAAAAATCATTTGCCAAAAGGCCATACAAGGTCGGCAAAGATGAAGCGACGAGGTTCAAATTAATGTGAGAAGTTATAAAAGTAACTCTGAAATGGCTCGAAAAGCCAAATAGAAAAGAGGTTACAAAAATAACTTAAAGGGCCGACCAAACGACGAAGTCGGACCTGACTAAAGGAGGTACTCAAAGGATCCCGAGGTCCGAGAATAAACTCGGACCCAAGAAAGAAAGCCTTAAAACGGCAAAAGAACCAGGACTTCGAGAAAACGCTAGCTAAAAAGTTGTTACCCGAAAACAACTAAAAAGCAAAAAAGCGAAAACGAGAAGCCAAAACGCTAGCTAAAAAGTTGTTACCCAAAAACAACTAAAAAGCAAAAAAGCGAAAACGAGAAGCCAAAACGCTAGCTAAAAAGTTGTTACCCAAAAACAACTAAAAAGCAAAAAAGCGAAAACGAGAAGCCAAAACGCTAGCTAAAAAGTTGTTACCCAAAAACAACTAAAAAGCAAAAAAGCGAAAACGAGAAGCCAAAACGCTAGCTAAAAAGTTGTTACCCAAAAACAACTAAAAAGCAAAAAAAAGCGAAAATGAGAAGCCAAAACGCTAGCTAAAAAGTTGTTACCCAAAAACAACTAAAAAGCAAAAAGCGGAAACAAAAAAAAGCCAAAACACAAAAGCATGGCATAATAAAAGCTACAGAGTAGCTAAAGTAAAAAAGATGTCCAAAATGTTTGCAGAACACATCCAAAAAACAAAGAAGCCCACAGGCCGGGCCAACCACCAAAAAAGATCACAGAGGATCAAGGACCTTCCCGGTCTCCACATCAACAGAAGGCTCCGGAGGGACCATCGAAATCGGGACCGCAGGAACAGCACCATCCCCCCGGCTTGGAACTTCCACACCAGATCTATCCTCGGCCAAAGGGGAAGTCGGGTTCACAACCGGAACCTCGGGATCGGACGCTGGAGCCTGGGGGTCGGACACTGGAACCTCATCCTCAGCAGGAGCAGGAATAATCTTTCCCTCCACAACCATGTTATCAGTACTGAACAAGCTCAGATCCAGGTCGGGAGCAAGAACCCGGACCTGATCCCTCAGATTCACAAACATAGCATCCATACCCTTGGCCACATTATCCTCCAGCTCATAAAAATCATCTCGAGCAGACTGCAATTTTTCCTTTGCCTCCACAAGCTCGGCATACAGCTTAGTGTAGTTCTCCGTCGCCACCCTCGCCATCTCCTCAGACGTCCTCGCCGCCGCCACAGCCGCAATAGCCCTAGTCTTCTCTACCTCCAAAGAGGCCTCCAGCTCAGTAATCCTAGCATCCTTCAGTTGACTAATTTTATCAAGGTCAGACCGTGCCTTCTCAAGTCGGGAGCTGGTCGCCCCAAGGGGAGCTTTCTTGAACTCCCGAGCAATGGCGGCATGAAGACTAGCCATCCGAACACAGCTCCGCGCCATATACTGAAAGTGATGCTCCATAGACGCATCATCAGTAGAAATATAGGTTTGGGGGAGAATGTGCTGCTCAACCCAACCAAGAGCGTCAAAATCCTTGTCATTAAAGCCGGCAAGCTCTCAGGAGGTCTTCTGTTTCTTGGGGGGAGGACCCGAGGTCGAGGACGGGGAAAGCTGACCGGGTCCGGAGGACGGAGGATCCTGAGTTATAGCTCGGAACTGAGGGGTTGGAATAGTCTTCGACCGAGTCTGAACACCCACGGTAGTCTTCTGCGGGGAAGGTCGGGCAGAAGCCTCAGCCTCAATATTCCGAGCTGCAGCGGACTTTTTCGACCGACGAAGAAACTTCATAGAATCAGCCTGAGAAGACATCTCTGCAGAAACAAAAGAAAGAGACTATCACAAACAGAAAAACCAAAAACGAAGCCAAAATACGAAAAAGGAAATCTCAAAGAGAGGTCGGGAACTACCTAACTCGGAACGGAGAAGGCTTGGATCTCCCAGCATTTTCTTCGTATCCAAGTGAGGTGCCCGACCCCATAGACTGCTCAACACACCAACAAAAGCCTGTTCCACCTCATCTAAACTCTCAAAAGTGTACTTAACCGACACCACATTCTCTTGCCAACAAAGAGGAAAAGAAGGCTCCCCACTCTCATCTAAAAAGAAAGGTCGGACATCTCCAAAAGCCCGAACTTTGAAATAATAGTTCTTGAAATCATGAAACGACTCATCATACAAAGTACAAAACTTCTTTCCGGCGTTTGCCCTAAAAGAGACCCAAGACACCTTCCCTCCACCCGAGCCCGGCTTCGTCAACACAAACAGATAAGAAAAAAGGGAAACAGAAGGAGAGACGCCCAAAATCTGACACAAAAGTTGAAACAGCTTTAAAAATGCCCAAGAATTCGGATGGAGTTGCGTAGGGGCAAGGTTACAAGACCAAAGGACCTCGGATTCTAAGTCGGTGAAAGGAAGTCGGACACCTAGCTTAGAGAAGAAACAATCGTAAGCATAGAAGAAAAGTTTCTCGGAACTCTCTAAAGGCGGGAAACATACCCTCTCCTCGGACTCCGGGGCTACTAGCTCATAATCTCGCTCAGACTCCCTGTTCTCACAAATACTACACTCCCTACGGAACCTAATCAAGTACTCAGAATCTACAACAGACGGGACCCTTAGAGGAGCAGGATCTACCCAACCTAGACCACTCGGAATCTTGGTCGACATTGCTTGAAACACCTTTCGAGACATAAAAAATCTTGCCTACAAAGAAAAAATACAACAGCAAGGCAAAAATCACACAAAGGCAGAAAAAAACCCATTTCAGCAGAAGCAAGAAAACAAAGTTCTTTTAGGGAAAATACAGCAACCCGAATAGGCAAAGTAATCAGAGAAAAGAGCCCCCACCACACAACATGCAAACAAACAGTGGCGGCACCTCTTTCCGGGGCAACCCAAACATAGAAGAAAAAGAAACAGAAGCATACGTACACAGCAACAGTGAAAGACGAAAACAAACCTGGAAAAGAAAGGAAGACGACGGCGAGCTCCAACGCAAAAAGAGCGAGAACGGCGGCACAGAAGAAACTCCGAAAAGAACGCACAGAAAAACTGGAGAGAAGAACAGAGAGAAAAAAGGAAGGTGCTCGAAAAAGAAAAGCGACGAAAAAACTCAGAAAAGGAAAGGAATAAACGAAGAAAAATGAGGAAAGGGGCAAATATATAAATGCCTCCACAGAGCGCCGCACGGAAATCGAGGAAGAAACGGTAACAAAGCAATAAATGCTGAAACGACCGTTTTTTCAAAATTCAAAACTACTATGCCCGAGCTCGACCTCTCAAAAGGACGAACTCGGGCAGGGGCACTGTTCATACCCTGACCGAGCTCTCCTAACCCGGCTAATCCACAGAAGGTCCGAGGTCGTCCCAAAGGCCCACGCCTGAGGTCGGACCTCGGACCAACAAAGGAAAAGGCCCATCAAAAGGAGCGAAGCCCAAAACCTAAAGGCCGAAAAGGCCTGGGAAAGGCGGTTTCACAGAGATAAAGATAAAACTCCCAAAAAGATAAGATAAGATAAGAATATCTTATCCAGGGATGATCACGACCAACTACTATAAATACACTGGAGCACCCAGGTATAACTCATACTCTAATTCTACTCGATATCTGCTTGGACCCATGCTAACTTAAGCATCGGAGTGTCATTGCAGGTACACCCCCCCGTCGTTCAGCACACCAAGCTCGGGTCACAGACCCCTACCTCGGACCTTGCCTGAACGACCGAGCTACACGTTTCAGGTAACCCTCGGAACAGAATGCATGTTTGCTTTTGAGGAACTTAAGAACAAACTTTCCTCTGCACCTATCATAGCACCACCATGCTGTGATTTGCCCTTTGAGTTGATGTGTGATGCATCAGATTTTGTAGTGGGTGCTGTTTTAGGACAGAGGAAGGATAAATTGATGCATGTCATTTACTATGCCAGCAAAGTTCTTAATGAGAATCAAAGGAACTACACCACTACAGAGAAGGAATTATTGCTATTATCTTTGCTTTTGATAAATTTAGATCATATCTCATTGGTTCTAAAGTAATTGTATTTACTGATCATGCAGCACTCAAATACTTGCTTACCAAACAAGAGTCCAAGCCAAGACTAATAAGATGGATCCTGCTACTCCAAGAGTTTGACATCGAAAGTAAAGACAGGAGTGGAGCAGAGAATAAAGTGGCTGACCACCTCTCAAGAATTCCACAAGAAGAAGAAGGAGCACACCATCTTGCAGGGAATGAAAGCTTCCTTGATAAGCAATTGATGATGATCCAAGAGACCCCTTGGTTTGCAGACATAGCCAATTTCAAAGCCATTGGGGAACTACCAACCAACATCAACAAACACATGAGGAGAAAGCTCATGAAAAATGCCAAATACTATATCTAGGTTGAGCCATATTTGTTCAAAAAGTGTGCTGATGGGATCTTGAGGAGGTATATCCCATGGGAAAGGACAAGAGGTGCTTTGGCAATGTCATAGATCTGCATATGGAGGCCATTTTAGTAGAGAAAGGACAGTAACTAAGGTGCTTCATTGTGGATTTTACTGGCCAAGCATTTTCATGGATGCAAAGGACTTGGTGTCAAGATGTGATGAATGCCAAAGGGCTAGAAATCTACCCAAGAAAAATGAAATGCCACAGAGATTTATAATGGAGTTAGAACTATTTGATTTATGGGGGATTGACTTTATGGGGCCTTTCCCATCCTCGTACTCAAATAGTTATATACTTGTGGCTGTAGATTATGTGTCAAAATGGGTAGAGGCTATTGCCACCACAACAAATGACAACAAGGTCGTAATGAGCTTCTTAAGAAGGAACATTTTCAGCAGGTTTGGGGTTCCCAGGGCACTCATCAGTGATGGAGTAACACATTTCTGCAATAAATAACTGGAAGCACTCCTTCTCAAATATGGAGTTAAGCATAAGTTGGCAACTCCTTATCATCCGCAGACCAACGGGCAAGCAGAAATTTCCAACAAAGAGCTAAAAAGATTCTTGAAAAACCTGTTGGAAGCTCAAGGAAGGACTGGTCTAAGAAGCTGGACGATGCTTTATGGGCCTACATAACAGCCTTCAAGACCCCCATTGGGATGTCTCCATACCAATTGGTATTTGGCAAGGCTTGCCACTTGCCAGTTGAGCTTGAACACAGAGCATTCTGGGCTCTAAAATTGTTAAACTTTGATGAGCAAGCTGCTGGAGAAAAGAGACTAAGGCAACTCAACGAACTGGAGGAATTTAGGAGCTAAGCATATAAGAATACAAAGATTTACAAAGAGAACACAAAAAGGTGGCATGATCAAAAGATAGCATGGAGAGAGTTCACTGAAGGACAAAAGGTGTTATTGTATAATTCTAGACTTAAGTTCTTCCCTGGGAAAACATTGAATTCTCTTCCTTTCCCACCATTCGAACCACACTCTCACCCCTATAAAAACCTCACTTCCCCATCTCCCTCCTACTTCAAACCCCATCCCACACACAAAAGAAACTCACATAGATCTTTCTTTCTCTCTTCTCTTTTCTCTTTTCATCCCCTTTCTCTCTATCTTTCTACTTGATTGGGACAATCAAGTCCTAAGTTTGGTGTTGGAGCAAAACTTTTGTTTTGCTTGTGTTTCTTTGCAACACTCTATTACTATCTCAAAACCTTTAAACACACACTCTCTCTCCACCCAATGGCACCACCAAGGTCCTCAACCTCAAAGAAAAGAAAGACCAAAGAACCAACTTCCGGTTCCTCAAGCTCAACCTTCAATGAATACAAATTCCTCTCCGCATTCAACCAAAACCAATTCTATGGTTGGGTGAGTGAGAGGGAGATCATCCCAGAGGTTGGTTTCCAACTGGGAAGGAATGAGCACCATGAGATCAACATTGAGATTAACAATAGGGGCTGGGCACTCTTTTGTAACCCACCAAGGAAAATGGTGGAAGGCATGGTAAGGGAATTTTATGCCAACGCCGTGCCACAACCAGGGCAAGCTTATGGGTACATTAGCTATGTGAGAGGGAAGTCCATTGACTATAGTCCCTCTAAGATAGAAAGGGTGCTGATGGTGAAGAGGACAGACTCCACTCGGAGTTATGAGGAGAGGATGAAGCAACCAAACCCAGGATTTGATGAAATCTTGAACGAAATTTGTGTACTAAATGTGCAATGGATCAATGATAAAGATGGAAAACCCAACCAGCTGAGAATAAGGGACTTGAGCCCCAAGCTAGGGGGTGGTTGGACTTTGTGAGAAGATCTTTGATTCCTACATCCAACACCTCTGAGGTGACCAAAGAGAGAGCTGTGCTCATATACAGCATTATGAAAGGAGAGAATGTAAATATTGGGTAGTTGATTGCCAACAACATCAACAAGATACTGAAGAGCACTAATGAAAGCACAAGGTTGGCATTCTCCAGCATCATACAAGAGCTATGTGATGACGCTGGAGTTGAGAAAGTTATTGAGGAGGTGCTAGTGAAGCAAGATAAGCCTATAACTGCCAAGAAAATGGCCAAGGTGTTGGCTGTCAACCCACTTCAGAGGGCCAGAGAGCATAGAGCTCATGCTCATGTGCGACAACAACAACAACAACAACAACAAGAGGCTGAAGAGCAACCACATTTCTTGGCACTTCAACCACCACAATATCAACAATACCAGCAATTTCAACAATTTCTTGAAGGAGTAAACTGGGAGCAGCTGCAAGGAGACGTGCATCAAATGAAGGGAGATTTGCATTAATTGAGGGAAGATGTCAACCAATTTCAAAATAGCCAATAGGAGCAATGGAATTAAGTGAATGAGAACATACAAAACCTCCATGAAAGCTTTGAGCAAGCAAGGAAGGAACAGCAAGAGGAGTTCGATTGGGGAGAGGTGCGAAGTGCACTCGACAAAGTAATAGAGCAGAACAAATGGTAGCAGAGGAACCTCGCTGAGTTCAGGCATCTTTATGATGCCCAAACCATTTCAAGGAGGCAATATGATATCAACACACAAGCAAAGCTGAATCACTTGTGTAATGCTGTGGCCGCTCTTAATCCCGGGTACCCAACATTCATGCAAGGACTGGAGGAATTGAGTGCTAGACAAGAGGAGATCCTAGCTAAGCACAAGGAGGATGAAAGAAATTATATGGTAAGGCTGGGATTCTGGAAGCCCAAGAACAAGAAAGCACAAGAAGGATCCTCCCAAAAAGGTAAAGATGACTCCTTCCCCTCCAAGAAGAAAGACAAAGGCAAAGGGCCAATGAACTAAAGTTGAAGCTGCACAAGGTTGTTGAGTTCCATGGTTGCCATTTTCCAAATTTCTGAATTTTGTTTAATTTTTTATCTATCTACTTTACTTTATGTTTGAGAATAATTGGTAATGCTAGGATAGTTTATGTTTTATGTTTAGTTCTTTATTACTTAAAGTCTTTTGTGAGTCCCTTGATATGCAAGAAAGAGAATGCAATGTTAACTGTAGTCTTTTTCAACATCAATAAAGTGTAGTTTGTCTCCATAAGAGTTGTTGTGAGTTATGCAAGAACAAGAGTAAATGAGACTAAGACCAAGAAAGCTCTTTCAAAGAATAAAGAAACAAAAGACTAAGTGTAAAACTGGTGCACGAAATTGCAATCACAATTTTGCAATTCCGCACAACTAACCAACAAGTGCACTGGGTCGTCCAAGTAATACCTTACGTGAGTAAGGGTCGATCCCACGGATATTGTCGGCTTGAAGCAAGCTATGGTTATCTTGTAACTCTTAGACAGGATATCAATAATTCTCAGGTTTAATTGTGAACAATAAAAGAACATGAAATAAATACTTGTTTTGCAGTAATGGAGAACAGGTTGAGGTTTTGGAGATGCTCTATCTTCTGAATCTCTGCTTTCCTACTGTCTTCTTCTTCATGCACGCAAGGCTCCTTCCATGGCAAGCTGTATGTAGGGTTTCACCGTTGTCAATGGCTACCTCCCATCCTCTCAGTGAAAATGTTCAACGCACTCTGTCACAGCACGGCTAATCATCTGTCGGTTCTCAATCAGGTTGGAATAGAATCCAGTGATTCTTTTACGTCTGTCACTAACACCCAGCCCTTAGGAGTTTGAAGCTCGTCACAGTCATTCAATCCTTGAATCCTATTCAGAATACCACAGACAAGGTTTAGACCTTTCGGATTCTCTTGAATGCCGCTATCAATTCTAGCTTATACCACGAAGATTCTGATTAAGGAATCCAAGAGATATTCACTCAGTCTAAGGTAGAACGGAGGTGGTTGTCAGGCACACGTTCATAAGTGAGAATGATGATGATTGTCACGGATCATCACATTCATCAAGATGAGGAACAAGTGATATCTTAGAATAGAAGCAAGCGTGATTGAATGAAAAACAGTAGTAATTGCATTAATCCATCAAGACACAGCAGAGCTCCTCACTCCCAACCATGGGGTTTAGAGACTCATGCCGTAGAAGGTACAATACGAAACGTGTAAAGTGTCATGAGGTAAAAATACAATGTCAAAAGATCCTATTTATAGTGAATTAGTAACCTAGGATAAACAGAAATGAGTAAATGACGTAAAAATCCACTCCCGGGGTCCACTTGGTGTGTGCTTGGGCTGAGCATTGAAGCTTTCATGTGTAGAGACTTTTCCTGGAGTTAAACGCCAGCTTTTATGCCAGTTTGGGCATTTAGCTCCAACTTTTGTGCCAGTTCCGGCGTTAAACGCCGGGAATTCTGAAGCTGGTTTGCAACGCCAGTTTGGGCCATCAAATCTCGGGCAAAGTATGGACTATTATACATTGCTGGAAAGCCCAGGATGTCTACTTTCTAACGCAATTAAGAGCGCGCCAATTGGGATTCTGTAGCTCTAGAAAATTTGCTTCGAGTGCTGGAAGGTCAGAATCCAACAGCATCTGCAGTCCTTTTTCAGCCTCTGAATCAGATTTTTGCTCAGGTCCCTCAATTTCAGCCAGAAATTACCTGAAATCATAGAAAAACACACAAACTCATAGTAAATCATAGAAAAGTGAATTTTAAATAAAAACTAATAAAAACATGCTAAAAACTAACTAAAATGTACTAAAAACATACTAAAAACAGTGCCAAAAAGCGTATAAATTATCCACTCATCAAGAACCTTGAATGAACTAAAAAGAAAATAAGTCATGAAAGGCAACTAGTCCTAGAAGGCATGACAAGTAGAGGTTGAGGGGTGTTCCTTGAATATCTATAGAACCAAGAAGTAGTAAGCAACAAAGACCCAAGGCTCTGAGCATCAACTACTAGGAAGGAAAGAGAAACATTAAAAAAAACTCAAAAGAGTTAGAGACCCTAGTAGATGCTTGTGGTGAAGATGTGTCAAGAAGAGGCCTGGGCAAGTAAATTTTCAGGGGTGTTTCAACACCTAACACCCTAAAGCCAACTGGTTTGGGAGTGTTGATTGAAAGTCTAACTAAAGGGTTGTCTTGAGACAGAACACTTAAAGTCGTGGTCAATGAATAGAAAAGAAGCAAAACCAAAAATAGAATAAACTAACTCTTACTACTTCAAGGTGACAATTAATGAAAAGGACCCCTGAGACACATACTTGGAAGAACCCTCAAGGATCTAGGGACTCTCTGTGACATTCAAAGCATTCATGCATGTGTTGAGCACTTAATCCCATTCTTAGTTATATTACATCCATTCAAGGTCAAGTCTCAATTCACAAAAAGACCACTCACATTGATTTGCTTGGGACAAGCAAAGCTTAAGTTTGGTGTTGTGATGACTTACATCATCTACCCTTTTTCTTGCATAAAAAGGACCATAAAAGAGGCATAATCCTATTTGATCATTGCAATTCATGCCTTAATTAATGAATATCATAGTACATTACTTTGAAATGAGTTTGTGTTGAATTTCAGGAGAAAAAGACATCAAAAATGGGAAGGAAACAACTAAACAAGTGGGTGTGAGGCAGGCGTGCCACTTGGAACAAACGCCACAAAAATGTATTGGCGTGGCATGCCAGAAGCTGGGCGTGGCACGCTGGTACAACATTCCAGAGAGCAACAATGAAGACCATCAAAAGGGCGTGGCACGCCAGAAGTTGGGCGTGGCATTCCAACTCATTACTTAGAAGAGTCATCACTAGGGCGTGCCACTTTGTATCGAAGGTGTGGCACGCCAGTTCCAGAATTCACTTGGGTGTGCCACTTGAAGATCAAGGCGTGGCACGCCAAGCCTAGGAGACCCACAATTGAATGGGCATGCCACTTGAGCAACATGGCGTGGCACGCTGGTACAAGAATCTAGAGAAGGGGGTCGAAGGCTAATAAGGTCTGGGCATGCCACGTGAGCAACCAGGCGTGGCATGCCAATGAACAAGGCAAATAAAAAAGTTGGGCGTGCCACTTGGTGTCAAAGGCGTGGCACGCCAGCTCAAGAAGACCCACAAGGGCGTGCCACTTGAATGATCAGGCGTGGCATGCCAGCACTGAAGGAGGCCAAACAAAGCTGGGCGTGCCACTTGGTATCGAAGGCATGACACGTCAACTCGATTGTCCCACTTTGGCGTGCCACTTGAACGTCCAGGCATGGCACGCCAACCTTTAGAACCAAGGCAAGTAGAGGGCGTGGAACGCCAGTCTCATGGCGTGGCACGCTAGTAGTGTTTTCTAGAGGACGAGATAAAGGGCCAAATGAACTGGGCGTGCCACTTGGATGATAAGGCGTGGCACACCAGCAAGAGGATGAAGCATTTAGAGGGGCGTGGCACACCAGACCCTGGGCGTGCTACGCTGGTACAAGTTTCCAGAAGCATGAAGATATGGAAAATGGCCTGGGCGTGCCACTTGGCGTTGAAGGCGTGGCACGCCACGCTACTTGAGGATTTTAAAATGGCCTGGGTGTGCCACTTTGGCTCGAAGACATGGCACGCCAGGGTACTTGGGTCAATTAAAACGCCATGGGCGTGTCACTTTGGCTTGAAGGCGTGGCACGCCAGGGATGTGATAGAGGAAGGCGTGCCATTTGGAGGGTGAGGCGTGGCACGCCAAGCTTGAAACGAAGAGAGCGTGACACGCCAGGGGAGCGCCAATCACATGCCATCTGGAAGATCACGTTTATTGAGTTTCTTTTCCCTCCAAATTGTAATTTTCTTTTCACTTTTGTAATTTCCTTTATTTCTAGATCTAGGAGTATTATAAATACCCTTGGAAGTATTGGAAATGGGGGGATACGCAGATCACTATCTTAAGGGGGATACGCAGATCACTATCTTAAGGGGATTGTAGAGTTTTAGTTTTTCACTTTTTACACTTCATCTCTTCCATCTTTTGTACTTGCTTTCTGAGCTATGAGTAGCTAAATTCCCTCTAATTTCTTCATGGGAACCTTGGAAAAGAAAACATGAAACCATACTAGAAATCTCTTCTCACAATTGAGTAGAATCTGGGTTTTGGTGTTTGGATATGGTGACATATAATCCTCCCTCTACCTGGACCGACAAGGATGTGTGGTATAATCAGGGACCAAGCATATCTCTCTTCATGAGCAATTAGACTAAGGAATTGGCTATTGATCAAGATCTGAGAGATTGAGTCACCAAAGGATTAGGGCTCAATCAATCATGATTGCCAAGAGGTCAATGAGTTGCATGATTAAAGAGGATATAAGCTGGACTCATTCTTATCTCTCCCATTCTTTTATAGCTTTCATTTACATTCAGCAAATTTCCACTCCCTTTTACATTCTTGCTATTTCTATTTCTGCACGTTATTGCTTTCCTTTATTCTTTTGCCATTTATGTTTTTGCCATTTATGATCCTGCACTTACAACTTATTTTGTCTAAGCTTGACTAATTCACCAATTAATTAAAATTGTTCAAATCTACCAATCTCTGTGGATACGATCCCACTCTACTGTGGGTTATTACTTGACGATAATTTTAGTGTGCTTGCCAAAGAGCGGAATCATCAATTTTATTGGGAGGGGAGTGAATTCGAACTCATCAGATGTACAATGTGACTAAAAATGAAAATTCTTTTAATCTTTTGGGTTGGATTGCTCATAATTAAAAATGGAGACAAAAACAGAAAAATTAATGTAAAATTAACAATTTATATGGTTATGAAATTTAAAATGCTAAATTTGATTGATTTCTTGCTATAATTTTTGTTGAGTTTAAGAAAAAATTAATTTAATTTGATGATGACAAATACATCATATATGGTTGGGTCTAAAAGCCCAAGTGATTGTTTGACAAGGTGCATTTTATGTGCCTAAATGCTTGTTTGATAAAGTAAATTTTATGTGTAGGCCCATGTTAAAAGTTTAGCCCAATATTGATGCTTTTTGTGCAAATTACTACTTTTTGATTTGTATGGCACATAAGCCCAGCTTATAACACAACAAACAACCATAGAAGGAAAAGCCTTTGTGTGCTGCATTCTTATGCTAGAGCATCAACTTGGGTAAAAGAAGTTACAAGAAAATTAGGTTCTCTTAAATATATGTTTTCATCAAATGGTTGGAGGAAAAAAAATTACAGGAAGAATCAATGGTGATTATTCAAGTAGTATAACAAAGGACAAATGACCTTTACCACCAGAAGGAAGAAAAAGTAGCAGCAAGGACAACTGACAAAGCACTTCTCCTAAGCATAATTTTCTGCTGTAGATGCATTGCTCCTCTGCAACTTTGCGCCTCCACTACCTTTGGGACTCTGCTCTTATTCTAGGAGAAGAAGACAAGCAATACACTGGCTTTATACTCAAACATTATCACCAAGGATAACTTCAAGTTTTGGAATTGTAATGGCCTAGTTTTTTGTAAAATAGAACTTTTTTTCAAAGAAACGGATTTTTTTTCAAAAGTTCAATGAATGAGCACCTTTATTGCATAGTCAAGCACTTCTACTGAAGAAGCAAGAACCTGAAGCACCTTACCATGCAGTCAGCTCCCAGTGCGGTAGAAAACTTGAGTTTTCAAACCACTTCGGCTAGAAATTTCAAAATCCCGAGAATCACGGTTAAGCTCGCCTCGATGAGTCGGAACCAAATTCCGAGAGAAAAATATAATACATTATTATTATTATGATTATTATTATATTATATTATATTATAATTTTACCCACTTTAGGTAAGTCTGAGGTAAGTTTAATAACATTATAACCAGATCTAAAATCTACCGGCATAAACTAATGCCAGCACTCTCCAATGAATCTAGCTATGCTAATGCATCATCATAGATCTTTTATACCCGAGATAATCATGTTACTAGTATCATTTATAGTAGTAGCTCATATATTTACTTTGGTAGTTGGTGCGAATTTAGAAAACCACAAACTAATCGACAAGTGCATCGAGTCATACAAAGTAATACCTCAGGTGGTGAGGGTCGTGATGGTTCAAGAAAAAATAATTGAATGATTTACTTAGTCAGACATGTAGAAAAGAATGTTTTGGGTTCAAATTGCATAAAATAGTAAATCAAGAGAATTGAGAAAGCAAGCAGTAAATTGGTTTTGAGAATTATATGAGAAAACAGTTAAGGTTTTGGAAATATTTACTTTTTCGGATTAACAAATTCTTATTAACCACGTTGATTATGCAAAGATTTAATTCATAGAAAACTTTAAGTGATTAGATTCTAATTCCTTGCTAATTTAATCTTCTTCTAACGCATTTCTTGGTCACTCAATCTAATTAGAGGGTTTAAGTTCAAACCCTAGTTTATAGCCACACAAAACCCTAAAGATCCAAAGATGATATGATTATATGTCACATATCACATTAAATTTAGATAAGTAGAGAGTGATGAGAATTTAGTTTCAAGCTGTTATTCAAGTGAGATAACTTTTCCAAGATTCAACAAGAATTCAATTTAGAAAAGAGTTATTTTTCAATACACTCTAATCCATAGGATAAAAAAGGAAATAGATTCTTGAATATAAATCAATGCATTAATCAGAAGTAGAAAACAATAGTTATTAATCCATTCAAATAAATAGAGCTCATAACCTTAACAATGGTGGTTTAGTTACACGTGATGTGGAAACCCTAACAGAGAATAGTGTAATGCAGAAAAGGAGAAGAAGAAGCCCTAGGCCAAGATCTCTTCTCCTTTTATATCTAATCCTAATTAATGTAAAATATATTTTCTAAAACCTAAAATATTTTTTCTTAATTTAAAAATTAAACTCTAAAACCTAATTAAATTAAATAATAAAATTTAAAGATTTCGCAAAAGTATTCTAGGTCAGAGTCTGGCGCCAAACTTGAGTTATACCAAGTTTGGTAACACTTTGTGTGTACAAGGGGCACCTATTCCAATGTCTTCAGCGCCAAACGCCAGTGATGCGGCGTTTGGCGCTACCCTGGGCGAATCAGATTGTGACTTATGTGGTGATCCTGGTGCCAAACTTGGAGTTTCCAAGTTTGGCGCCACTATGACCGAATCAATTAAGAACTTTATGAGTTCTTGGCACTAAACATGGATGAGTAAAGTTTGGCGCCACCTTCTGTATGCATGTGGCTTTGTTTCTCCTTTCTGAACTCCATAAAATCCGCTTGAACGCTACCTGAAATGAATCAAATTACACACAACTCAAAGTAGCATTCATAGTGGCTTAAAACACCTAAAACTTGATTAAACTTAACAAATTCAAATGCAAATTCACTAAGAAAAGATAAGAAAGATACTCATGCATTAGAAGTGTAAATATATGTGATCTAATACATCTAGCTTTATTAATTATCTCCCTAATAATATTTTAACATTATTTTTTTAATCTTATAACTTTATGGCCTACCCAAGAACCAGCCACCTCCACCTTCATTTTGCTTCATGATCCATCGAGTTTGAGAGAGAAAAGAGCAAGCACACACTTCCATTTCCAATCTTCCAAGTTCAGTTTACTTAGCCTCTAAAACTCCCATTCAAATTCTAAACCGATTAAAGTGTTTTCCTTTTCCTCATCTTCACTTTCAAACCAAATTTTATAAGGTTGAATAAAGTATTTTAGTTGTTCATCTTCTTAAATGTTTCAGCCATGGCTAACCATAGAGGACATTCTTCGAGGAACAACTAGCCTGTAGGTGGGCCACATGGGAACTTGCCTAATGGCGATGTATAATTCTAATTTGGGTACACAAGGCAGCTAGCTTAAAGGCTTTTAAATGGGCTAGGCCTTAGTGTGTTGTATATTTATATATGTTTATATTTGCTATATAGTTCGATGATGGGGTGTAGACTAACTGATCTATATGCACGTTTCCTGATGATAGCTTTTTTATGTACATTATGAGTTATGGATATCTAATGGTTTTATTTATATTTATGTTGGCAGTTATTCTTGTATGGCTTGTTATATTTATTCGTCAAACATTTCCAAAAAAAATTAGCCCGTAAATAAACCACATTTTAACTATGTGACACGCTCATATATTAAATAATAGTTAAAGTTAAGAAAGCCAGTTAGTGACACTTGATTTCTAGTGCGATTATGACGTATTGAAAATCAGGGCATTACAATTTGGAATCAGAGTAGTTCATCCTTAGTGGTCCTGGGGAGTGGACTGAATCATGTTTCATTGCATAATTTGTTGTTTGTCTCATGCAGATAGGATATCCTTGTGATATACATTACATGATCGTCTTTGTGTATTCATTCTAGATATTGATTTTTTGGTGTGAATATGACCTCGATGGCTTTACGGAGATGGGGTACTCAGAGAGAAACTCCCAATAACATTCCTACGAGAGATAAGGATGCTTTTATCACTACTATAAACCCCATGTCTAGAGTCGTGCATGAGACGGTGGCTGCGACTATCAGGGAAGTTGACCATTTAGGGGTGAGAAACGATGATAGTAGCGACAATGACGATACAGATATGATGCATCACGATAGACATATGTCATTAATTGCTTTTTTAAAGGTAAATCCGCCATAGTTTCATGGAACGAATGTTGCAACTCAGGCTGACAACTAGTTTCATAGGATTGAGAGGTCTCTTTGAGCTTAACATGTTCTTGCAGGACAGCATGTAGAGTTTGCATCCTACATGCTAGAAGGAAAAGCACAACACTCGTGGCAGGGTATATAGCGCCTGCTACAACAGGAAAACACATCATCTTAAGCGATTTTTCTGTTTTATTTTAATTTATTTTCTTAGGTTTTAATCTAATTTCTTTTGACTCTCTCTCTCTATGGGCTTCGGGCTAACGCCCTAGATCCTCCACTAAATCCTCCAACGGTGAGTGTATGACTTTCTCTTAAGACTACAGATGTACGTAAAGTAGAGGTCCCTCAATTCCACTATCTCTGAATACTTTTCTGGGTGACCAAGACATAGACTAAGATTCCTTTGTATCCGGGCGCTTACCTCGCTTGTTAGGGATCGATGCTTCGCCTCATCCGTGCTCATTGGAAACCTTGACTCTTCAATAGATTCATCTTAACTTAAGAAAAGTGGTACTTTCTGTTTGCCTTCCCGTCTTTTCTCAGCGGATCAGCCACATAGTCCGAAGTCACTAACGTGACGGGAATGTAGCTATCTTTTGGTCAGGTTTTCCGGGGGTCGGTTCCTCTACTAGAATAGGTTCAGAACGCCTCACTTCCCCTTTTGGCGGAATTGCTTTCGGTGCTTATCTTCAATCATAAGATGGTCACCTGCCCTAAGCAACATCGGTTCACCATAGATATCTCGAGAACTTCTCTTCTTGACTAGGATAGCGCTCTTCCTTCTCAAAGATTTGCCTTTTTTTTCACTTCTCCCAGCGCAGCTCAAGAATCATTCAGGTATCTACTACTCCGGTACCTACTATTCTTTCCGAACCTGGGGCTTTGCTTGCTCGCCCACTTATCCATGTGTTCTTTGGTAGGCAGCATAGCATCTTTTGGTTTTCCACTTCCAAGAAAGACATGAGTGAATTAACCATTCGCTTACTCTTGTAGACCGCTCTCCTCGCTTTTTTTGTTATTAGAAATCTTTCTTACTTGGGTAGCCAGATCTTGATAATTCGAATGGGCAAAGCTATTCCTTCCTTTGGTGATAAAGTTGGGCCATCTTTATTATGTCAATTCTGAGTCAACCATATTCCCATCCTCGGCTTTCAGCCTCCAAGACTTTCCAACCTTTTCGGGAGGAAGGATCACTACAACTTTACTCAGGTTGGGTACTACCGAATGATCAAGTACCGGTTACAGTACAGGATACCACAACTAATTCATGACTCCTCCATCGAGCAATGCAACTCGAGATGGAACATGTATTATTTCATTCAAAATGGCTATTCTAAAAATATGATATGAACAATCTTTTCTCATGAAAAATGAAACTTTGAAATTGCATAGGTGATGGCAGAAAATCCATCAAGAAATTACACAGATAGAGCAGTGCAGGGCTACTCTTGACAGTTTTCATTTTCAATTGAGAAAGCGGCAAGCCCAAAGAGCACTACAATAGCGCCTTGCGAGGATGTAGAGCCGTAACCCTCGTTCGCCAAAGATCGAAAATGCTCTGTCTTTGATGAAAGAGAGATATAGAAAGTGTTCAGTGATTTCATTATTGATACTCGAGATCACTGATGTTACATTTGATCAATAGAATAGGAAAAGGTGGCATTGCCTAAGGCCTAAGGCCGTGCTTGATTTCAGACCTGACCACTTCCTTCGAACTTACTACCTCCCTTACTGGTATCGAGTTTTTAAAAGAGCTAGAAATAAGTAGTAAATCAATCGAACTCAGGACGGGAAGAGCTACATTCAAGCCACCACTAAAGAGGAGAGAATCGGACTTTTAAGAGCCTACAGAAGTCATGGCAGCTGCTAATGTAGTTGATGAAACTGCTGTGCCTTATTCAGTACCTTTGATTCAATATGTAATTTCCCGGTTGAAGAGAAGGAAGTTAGGCACTGGATCCCGGTTAATCTAGGGGCTAATCTCCACAGCTAACTTGAAGGCTTTTGGCGCCCCAGGCTTCTTCCTTAAACTTCTTTTTGGCTTCTCAATCAAAGGGTATCAAAAGTAAACTTCTAAGTCATTCACCTCCTGCGGGTGGATTCCCTGGATACTAAGAACATATCAGACTTGTTTAAGAACTCCTCTGATATGTTATTATTCGTTACCTCTAACTACGTCTAAGCCTACTAGACTGTCTTGTCTAACCTCAAGAAATGGGAAGAGAACTGCAACTTTTTAGAGGTCAATAAAGACTTGACTTATCTCCCCTACTACATTTACTTCTTACGGGGACATTAAGAAGACAGAGAAAGAGGGCTACTTCCCCAGAAGGTGATTTTAGGCTTTAGTCTTACTTCCTGGCCCTAACTTCTCAATCTATAAGGGCTCTTGCACACAAAGAGTTCGAAAGATGAAGCTATGCCTTAAAAACATACGTAATTAAGACTTATCCGAAGTGGAAAGTGTAACACTAAACTCTTATTGCGGCTTTTAATCTTTCAAAGCACAGGAATGTATCTTAATCTAAAAACTTCTTGTCTTCAAACTAAACTACTAAATCCTCAACAAGCTGTAACTCTATCTTGAAGTCAGAATCTCTAAATTCAATTCTGACTGGCTGAGGAAAGAAAGCTTACTTATCATATGACCTTTCTCTTGAAGCTAAGGTATCTTTTCCTTTTTGACTTTTGACTCTGTCTGAAGTAGAGCTAGTGTGAGTTTTGAGCCTAGCAGGCGAGCTCAATATCATGACTGTAATGCAATAGAAAGATCAAGATATGTTCCTTACGGATCTAACTTCTGAAGCGGGGTTATAGACTGGAAAGACGAGACCTGATTCCTTAGTTACTGCCTACCAGAAGTAAAGGCAGGGCTGGCAGTAGAGAAAAAAAAGCACACTACGTGACAAAATCTCAAAGCTACTTACTCTTATCTATCTTCGAAAGTAAGTAAAGTCACTTTTAGCTAAGAGATTAAGCAGGTAAAAAAAAACCTGACCTAACTTAGCTAACCTATCCTATTGTCTTCCTATGGTAATTTGCTAACAGCCTGCCAAGTGTCATTCTACTGCTAAAAAAAGATTCCTGACTATTTCTCCCGTGTAACTAGAATGAGGAAACTTGGTGCACGAAATTGCAATAACACTTTTGCAACTCCGCACAACTAACCAGCAAGTGCACTGGGTCGTCCAAGTAATAAACCTTACGCGAGTAAGGGTCGATCCCACGGAGATTGGTGGTATGAAGCAAGCTATGGTCATCTTGTAAATCTCAGTCAGGCAGACTCAAATGTATAATGGTGATGAACGAAAATAACATAAAGATAAAGATAGAGATACTTATGTATATCATTGGTGTAAGAGCTTTAGACAAGTGTATGAAGATGACTTCCCTTCCGTCTCTCTGCTTTCCTACTGTCTTCATCCAATCCTTCTTACTCCTTTCCATGGCAAGCTCATGTAGGGTTTCACTGTTGTCAGCAGCTACCTCCCATCCGCGCAGTGAAAGCTAATGCTCTTACACTCTGTCACAGTGCGGCCAATCACCGGTTTGGTTCCCTCCCCTACCGGAATAGAATCACTCTTTTGCGTCTGTCACTAACGCCCAGTAGGTTACAGGTTTGAAGCACGTCACAGTCATTCAATCATTGAATCCTACTCAGAATATCACAGACAAGGTTTAGACCTTCCGGATTCTCTTGAATGCCGCCATCAGGTCCTGCCTATACCACGAGGATTCCGATTAAAGAATCCAAGAGATATTCACTAAGCCTCAGATGCTTGTAGAACAAGAATGGTTGTCAGTCACCTTGTTCGTGAGTGAGAATGATGATGGGCGTCAATCATCACATTCATCAGGTTGAAGAACAAGTGATATCTTGGATAAAGAACAAGCGGAATTGAATAGAAGAACAATAGTAATTGCATTAATACTCGAGGTACAGCAGAGCTCCACACCTTAATCTATGGTGTGTAGAAACTCCACCGTTGAAAATACATAAGAACAAAAGTGATCATTGGTTTCGGCCCCAGAGAGGGAACCAGAAGAACCAAGATCTGATCTAAGAACTAGATGTCCCAAAAGATGAAAATACAATAGTACAAGGTCCAACTTATAGAAAACTAGTAGCCTAAGGCGTACAGAAATGAGTAAATGACATAAAAATCCACTTCCGGGCCCACTTGGTGTGTGCTTGGGCTGAGCAATGAAGCATTTTCGTGTAGAGACTCTTCTTGGAGTTAAACGCCAGCTTTAGTGCCAGTTTGGGCGTTTAACTCCCAATTAGGTGCCAGTTCCGGCGTTTAACGCTGGAATTTCTTGAGGTGACTTTGAACGCCGGTTTGGGCCATCAAATCTTGGGCAAAGTATGGACTATTATATATTGCTGGAAAGCCCCGGATGTCTACTTTCCAACGCCGTTGTGAGCGCGCCAATTGGGCTTCTGTAGCTCCAGAAAATTCACTTCGAGTGCAGGGAGGTCAGAATCCAACAGCATCTGCAGTCCTTTTTAGTCTCTGAATCAGATTTTTGCTCAGGTCCCTCAATTTCAGCCAGAAAATACCTGAAATCACAGAAAAACACACAAACTCATAGTAAAGTCCAGAAAAGTGAATTTTGACTAAAAACTAATAAAAATATAATAAAAACTAACTAAAAGATACTAAAAACATACTAAAAACAATGCCAAAAAGCGTACAAATTATCCGCTCATCACAACACCAAACTTAAATTGTTGCTTGTCCCCAAGCAACTGAAAATCAAATAGGATAAAAAGAAGAGAATATACTATAGACTCCAAATTATCAATGAAACTTAGCTCCAAATTAGATGAGCGGGACTAGTAGCTTTTTGCCTCCGAACAGTTTTGGCATCTCACTTTATCCCTTGAAATTCAGAATGATTGGCTTCTTTAGGAACTCAGAATCCAGATAGTGTTATTGATTCTCTTAGTTAAGTATGATGATTCTTGAACACAGCTACTTATTGAGTCTTGGCCGTGGCCCAAAGCACTCTGTCTTCCAGTATTACCACCGGATACATACATGCCACAGACACATAATTGGGTGAACCTTTTCAGATTGTGACTCAGCTTTGCTAAAGTCCCCAATTAGAGGTGTCCAGGGTTCTTAAGCACACTCTTTTTGCCTTGGATCACAACTTTATTTCTTTCTTTTTCTTTCTTTTTCTTTCTTTTTCTCTCTTTTTCTTTCTTTTTCTCTTTTTTTTTTGTATTCACTGCTTTTTCTTGCTTCAAGAATCATTTTTATGATTTTTCAGATCCTCAGTAACATGTCTCCTTTTTCATCATTCTTTCAAGAGCCAACAATTTTAACATTCATGAACAACAAATTCAAAAGACATATGCACTGTTCAAGCATACATTCAGAAAACAAAAAGTATTGTCACCACATCAAACTAATTAAGCTAGTTTTAAAGATGAATTTGAAATCCTGTACTTCTTATTCTTTTGTGATAAAAACAGTTTTCATTTAAGAAAGGTGATGGATTCATATTGATAGCTTTAAGGCATAGACACTAAGACACTAATGATCATAAGACACAAACATAGATAAACATAAGCACTAAAATTCGAAAAACAGAAGAATAAAGAACAAGGAAATCAAGGAACGGGTCCACCTTAGTGATGGCGGCTCTTCCTTCCTCTTGAAGGTCCTATGGAGTGCTTGAGCTCCTCAATGTCTCTTCCTTGCCTTTGTTGCTCCTCTCTCATGATTCTTTGATCTTCTCTAATTTCATGGAGGAGAGTGGAGTGTTCTTGGTGCTCCACCCTTAGTTGTCCCATGTTGGAACTTAATTCTCCTAGGGAGGTGCTTAGTTGCTCCCAATAGTCTTGTGGAGGAAAGTGCATCCCTTGAGGCATCTCAGGGATCTCTTGATGAGAGGGGTCTCTTGTTTGCTCCATCTTCTTCTTAGTGATGGGCTTGAGGTCATGCCTTCTCAGTTGAACCGGCTTTGGATGCCATAAATGGTTATGGAAAAGCAAAAAGCAATGCTTTTACCACACCAAACTTAAAAGGTTTGCTCGTCCTCGAGCAAAAGAAGAAAGAAGAGAGTAGAAGAAGAAGAAATGGAGGAGAGGGAGATGGCCTTGTGGTTCGGCCAAAAGGGAAAGGAGTGGTGTTTTATGAAGGATGGATGTGAGTGGTGAAGAGAAAGAGATGTTGAGGTGATTGGTGAATGGGTGAAGAAGAAGAGAGAGTGGTGGGGTTGTTTGGGGATCCTGTGGGGTCCACAGATCCTGAGGTGTCAAGGAAAAGTCATCCCTGCACCAATTGGCATCAAAATCCACGTTTTGAGCCATTTCTGGCGTTAAACGCCGGGCTGATGCCCATTCCTGGCGTTTAACGCCAGGTTCTTGCCCTTTCCTGGCGTTTAACGCCAGTCTGGTGCCCCTTTCTGGCGTTAAACGCCCAGAATGGTGCCAGACTGGGCGTTAAACGCCCAAATGCTAGGCTTACTGGCGTTTGAACGCCAGCAGCATCTTCCTCCAGGGTGTGCTGTTTTTCTTCCTGTTTTTCATTCTGTTTTTGCTTTTTCAATGGATTTTGTGACTTCTTATGATCATCAACCTACAAAAAAACATAAAATAACAAAAGAAACTATATAAAATATAATATTGGGTTGCCTCCCAACAAGCGCTTCTTTAATGTCAGTAGCTTGACAGAGGGCTCTCATGGAGCCTCACAGATACTCAGAGCAATGTTGGAACCTCCCAACACCAAACTTAGAGTTTGAATGTGGGGGTTCAACACCAAACTTAGAGTTTGGTTGTGGCCTCCCAACACCAAACTTAGAGTTTGACTGTGGGGGCTCTGTTTGTCTCTGATTTGAGAGAAGCTCTTCAAGCTTCATCTCCATGGTGACAGAGGGATATCCTTGAGCCTTAAACACAAAGGATTCTTCATTCACTTGAATGATCAGTTCACCTCTATCAACATCAATCACAGCCTTTGCTGTGGCTAGGAAGGGTCTGCCAAGGATGATGGATTCATCCATGCACTTCCCAGTCTCTAGGACTATGAAATCAGTAGGGATGTAATGGTCTTCAATCTTAACCAAAACATTCTCTACAAGTCCATGAGCTTGTTTTCTTGAATTGTCTGCCATCTCTAATGAGATTCTTGCAGCTTGCACCTCAAAGATCCCTAATTTCTCCATTACAGAGAGGGGCATGAGGTTCACACTTGACCCTAAGTCACACAAGGCCTTCTTGAAGGTCATGGTGCCTATGGTACAAGGTATGGAAAACTTCCCAGGGTCTTGTCTCTTTTGAGGTAATTTCTGCCTAGACAAGTCATCCAGTTCTTTGGTGAGCAAAGGAGGTTCAGTCTCCCAAGTCTCATTTCCAAATAACTTGTCATTTAGCTTCATGATTGCTCCAAGATATTTAGCAACTTGCTCTTCAGTGACATACTCATCCTCTTCAGAGGAAGAATACTCATCAGAGCTCATGAATGGCAGAAGTAAGTCCAATGGAATCTCTATGGTCTCATTTTGAGCCTCAGATTCCCATGGTTCCTCATTGGGGAAGTCATTGGAGGTTGGTGCACGCCCATTGAGGTCTTCCTCAGTGGCGTTCACTTCCTCCCCTTCCTCTCCAAATTCGGCCATATTGATGGCTTTGCACTCTCCTTTTGGATTTTCTTCTGTGTTGCTTGGAAGAGTACTTGGAGGGAGTTCAGTAACTTTCTTGCTCAGCTGTCCCACTTGTCCTTCCAAATTCCTAATGGAAGACCTTGTTTCAGTCATGAAACTTTGAGTGGTTTTGATTAGATCAGAGACCATGGTTGCTAAGTCAGAGGGGTTCTGCTTAGAACTCTCTGTCTGTTGCTGAGAAGATGATGGAAAAGGCTTGCTATTGCTAAGCCTGTTTCTTCCACCATTATTGTTATTGAAACCTTGTTGAGGTCTCTCTTGATTCTTCCATGAGAAATTTGGATGATTTCTCCATGAAGAGTTATAGGTGTCTCCATAGGGTTCTCCTAGGTAATTTACCTCTTCCATTGAAGGGTTCTCAGGATCATAAGCTTCTTCCTCAGATGAAGCATCCTTAGTACTGTTTGGTGCATTTTGCATTCCAGACAGACTTTGAGAAATTAAATTGACTTGTTGAGTCAATATGTTATTCTGAGCTAAAATGGCGTTCAGAGTGTCAATCTCAAGAACTCCTTTCTTCTGACTAGTCCCATTGTTCATAGGATTCCTTTCAGAAGTGTACATGAATTGGTTATTTGCAACCATTTCAATTAGCTCTTGAGCCTCTGCAGGCGTCTTTTTCAGATGAAGAGATCCTCCAGCTGAGCTATCCAAAGACATATTGGATAGTTCAGAGAGACCATCATAGAAGATACCTATGATGCTCCATTCAGAAAGCATGTCTGAGGGACATCTTCTGATTAATTGTTTGTACCTTTCCCAAGCTTCATAGAGGGATTCTCCATCCTTCTGTCTGAAGGTTTGGACTTCCACTCTAAGCTTACTCCATCTTTGTGGTGGAAAGAACTTTGCCAAGAAAGCATTGACTAGCTTTTCCCAAGAGTCCAGGCTTTCTTTAGGTTGAGAATCCAACCATATTCTAGCTCTGTCTCTTACAGCAAAAGGGAATAGCATCAGTCTATAGACCTCAGGGTCTACCCCATTAGTCTTGACTGTGTCACAGATTTGCAAGAATTCAGCTAAGAACTGATGAGGATCTTCCATTGGAAGTCCATGGAACTTGCAATTCTGTTGCATTAGAGAAACTAATTGAGGTTTAAGCTCAAAGTTGTTTGCTCCAATGGCAGGGATAGAGATGCTTCTCCCATAGAAATCAGGAGAAGGTGCAGTAAAGTCACCCAGCACCTTCCTTGCATTGTTTGCATTGTTGTTGTTTTCGGCTGCCATGTCTTCTTCCTCTTTGAAGAATTCGGTCAGGTCCTCTAAAGAGAGTTGTGCTTTGGCTTCTCTTAGCTTTCTCTTCAAGGTCCTTTCGGGTTCAGGGTTAGCTTCAACAAGAATGCCTTTGTCTCTGCTCCTGCTCATATGAAAGAGAAGAGAACAAGAAAATGTGGAATCCTCTATGTCACAGTATAGAGATTCCTTGAGGTGTCAGAGGAAGAAAAATGGAAGACAGAGGTAGAAAATTCGAACTTATTAAAGAAGATGAAGTTCGAATTTTGTATTAAGGAATAGTGTTAGTCTATAAACAGAAGGATGTGAGAAGAGGAGAAGTAATTTTCGAAAATTAAGTAAAAAAATTTTGAAAACATTTTGAAAAACACTAATTGATTCTCAAAAACTAAGAATAGAAAAAGAATCAAGTGATTTTTGAAAAAGATTTGAAATTAGAAATCAAAAAGATATGATTGAAAACTTATTTTGAAAAAGATGTGATTGAAAAATTATGGTTTTAAAAAGATATGATTGAAAAGATATGATTTGAAAACAATTTTAAAAAGATTTGATTTTAAAAATTAATGACTTGCCTAACAAGAAAAGATATGATTCAAACATAAAACCTTCCTCAACAGAAAAGGCAAAAAATGTTCAATCAAATCATTAATTGTTAGTAAGTATCTTTGAAAAAGGAAAGAAATTGATTTTGAAAATATTTGATTGAAAAGATATGGTTTGAAAAAGATTTGATTTTGAAAAACTTTGAAAACTTGAAAAAAATTGATTTTGAAAACAAAATCTTCCCCCTTTGCCATCCTGGCGTTAAACGCCCAGAATGGTGCACATTCTGGCGTTTAACGCCCAAACTACTACCCTTTTGGGCGTTAAACGCCCAGCCAGGCACCCTGGCTGGCGTTTAAACGCCAGTCTGTCTTCTTCACTGGGCATTTTTGAATGCCCAGCTTTTTCTGTATAATTCCTCTGCAGTATGTTCTGAATCTTCAATTCTCTGTATTATTGACTTGAAAAGACACAAATTAAAAATATTTTTGGATTTTTAATAATGAGGAATAATCAAAATGGAACTAAAATCAAATAACAATGCATGCAAGACACCAAACTTAGCAGTTTGTACACTACTGACATTAACAAAAATGAGAATGCATATGAGAAACAACAAAACACTCAAGTCAATAGAATTCAAAGATCAGAGCAAGAAATCATCAAGAATTACTTGAAGATCCTTAAGACACATGAATGAATGCATGCAATTGACACCAAACTTAAGATGAGACACTAGACTCAAGCAAGAAACATCAAATATTTTTGGTTTTTATGATTTTTGTAAAATTTTTTTTTTTTCTGATTTTCGAAAATTAAGTAGAAAAAGATATCAAAATTCTTAATGAGAATTCCAGGAATCATGCAATGTTAGTCTAAAGCTTTAGTCTAAAGGAATTAGACATGGCCGGCCAAGCTTCAGCAGCACACTGCATTCAAGAGCTAAATTGATGAGAATCAATCAGCCTTGGTGATGATAAGAACATCACCTTGAAACACTAGAATTCATTCTTAAGAACTCTGAAGAAAAATACCTAATCTAAGCAACAAGATGAACCGTCAGTTGTCCATACACAAGAACAATCCCCGGCAACGGCGCCAAAAACTTGGTGCACGAAATTGCAATAACACTTTTGCAACTCCGCACAACTAACCAGCAAGTGCACTGGGTCGTCCAAGTAATAAACCTTACGCGAGTAAGGGTCGATCCCACGGAGATTGGTGGTATGAAGCAAGCTATGGTCATCTTGTAAATCTCAGTCAGGCAGACTCAAATGTATAATGGTGATGAACGAAAATAACATAAAGATAAAGATAGAGATACTTATGTATATCATTGGTGTAAGAGCTTCAGACAAGTGTATGAAGATGCCTTCCCTTCCGTCTCTCTGCTTTCCTACTGTCTTCATCCAATCCTTCTTACTCCTTTCCATGGTAAGCTCGTGTAGGGTTTCACTGTTGTCAGCAGCTACCTCCCATCCGCGCAGTGAAAGCTAATGCTCTTACACTCTGTCACAGTGCGGCCAATCACCGGTTTGGTTCCCTCCCCTACCGGAATAGAATCACTCTTTTGCGTCTGTCACTAACGCCCAGTAGGTTACAGGTTTGAAGCACGTCACAGTCATTCAATCATTGAATCCTACTCAGAATACCACAGACAAGGTTTAGACCTTCCGGATTCTCTTGAATGCCGCCATCAGGTCCTGCCTATACCACGAGGATTCCGATTAAAGAATCCAAGAGATATTCACTAAGCCTCAGATGCTTGTAGAACAAGAATGGTTGTCAGTCACCTTGTTCGTGAGTGAGAATGATGATGGGCGTCAATCATCACATTCATCAGGTTGAAGAACAAGTGATATCTTGGATAAAGAACAAGCGGAATTGAATAGAAGAACAATAGTAATTGCATTAATACTCGAGGTACAGCAGAGCTCCACACCTTAATCTATGGTGTGTAGAAACTCCACCGTTGAAAATACATAAGAACAAAAGTGATCATTGGTTTCGGCCCCAGAGAGGGAACCAGAAGAACCAAGATCTGATCTAAGAACTAGATGTCCCAAAAGATGAAAATACAATAGTACAAGGTCCTACTTATAGAAAACTAGTAGCCTAAGGCGTACAGAAATGAGTAAATGACATAAAAATCCACTTCCGGGCCCACTTGGTGTGTGCTTGGGCTGAGCAATGAAGCATTTTCGTGTAGAGACTCTTCTTGGAGTTAAACGCCAGCTTTAGTGCCAGTTTGGGCGTTTAACTCCCAATTAGGTGCCAGTTCCGGCGTTTAACGCTGGAATTTCTTGAGGTGACTTTGAACGCCGGTTTGGGCCATCAAATCTTGGGCAAAGTATGGACTATTATATATTGCTGGAAAGCCCAGGATGTCTACTTTCCAACGCCGTTGAGAGCGCGCCAATTGGGCTTCTGTAGCTCCAGAAAATCCACTTCGAGTGCAGGGAGGTCAGAATCCAACAGCATCTGCAGTCCTTTTTAGTCTCTGAATCAGATTTTTGCTCAGGTCCCTCAATTTCAGCCAGAAAATACCTGAAATCACAGAAAAATACAAAAACTCATAGTAAAGTCCAGAAAAGTGAATTTTAACTAAAAACTAATAAAAATATAATAAAAACTAACTAAAAGATACTAAAAACATACTAAAAACAATGCCAAAAAGCGTACAAATTATCCGCTCATCAAAACTCTTGCTGCTAAATCTCATGACTAGATTGCAACTGCATACTCTGACTATAGTAAAGTGAGCGGTAACTAAATCTAAAGATCTCCTTTGGCACTGGATTATAGGCTTTCTTACCGGAAGTCCAGGCTTTAAAAGAGCTAGAAAATGAAGAAAGTAGGGCATGTATTAGCACTACTATTGGCACTCTAGACTTTTCCATCTATACTAACCTTACTAACTGGCATTGAAGACTTTGATTCCATCGGCAACTAAAGATTCCTTGTAGTCAGACTCCCCTGGAACTAGTGTTAAGTAGCTAATTCTCTTCTACTAAATTTCATCAGTAAAGTCAAACTTCTGGCTGACTCAACAGTATGAGCTCTTGAGATAAATTTTGTTAGATTTGGGTATAACCTTTTACGGCTACCTTATCCTCATTCCCCCAGAATGGTTAATCGGAAGGAAGCTCAACACTAACTTGCCGGATCTTGTGTGCTATAGACTTATGGCTTTTTATGGTCATCTTGTGGATAATCGGTCGAGTTAACTTCTAATAAGGCTTAGAGGTCGGTCGACTTACAAACCTCTAACTTTCCAATGTCGAGCATCTTCACTCCTACTGAAGGATCTAATGAAATAGGCAGTTTAAGGTACAGAGATGAGTTCCATATCCATTGATATCTTTCCTTCTATTGGTTTTCTTCTTCCCTTGTGACCAATGCGAATGACTTGTTTGCTGGAGAAATCCTAGTTTCATCGGAGGGAGTCAAGACTACAATGAATTCAATCCCTTCTGATACTGCTTTCGGGGATGACGAAGTAAATACTTTAAGTATTTTCTGGACTACAAATATGGCTTACTTGTTTACTGAAAAAAGAAAGAAAGAAAGGACTTCTCTCGGGCTTCTCCGAGATATGGGAAAGCGGCAGAGCTTATCTTATATAGGAGTAAAGTGAGACTTGCACGGATGATAAGGGGGTGTGGGGACAACCAGGCCACCACTTTTACCAGATATGGGTCCGGACGACCCAAGAGCCCGCCACTAGAACCCAACCCAAGGGGCTACTGCAGGAAGTCAGCTTCACCTGTAACCTTAAGGAATAGAGAAAGTTAGCCGGAATTCCTTTTCTTTACTTTGCCTGCTATTCATTCCTAAATCCCTTTCACCCAACACTAGCTAACTCGATGGGACGTCAACAGCGTTCAAATGCAAGACCTGGATAGTTTGTGGTGGCCTTCTAATACGCCTGACGGACCCGTTTTGCTCCATTCCTCCGCCGAGCGTCCTCCACCACTCCAAGACTCACACTCGGCGTATTTGCACCTTTGGAGATGGATTTTGGGCCTTTCCTCCAAATTTTTTCTTATCAAAGCCAGTTTAGAAGCAATGACAACTCTCGGATTCAATAATTAAGGCCCAAGCCTAATTATCCGCATCAGTAGAGGCCTTAATCATATCCAAAGTATTGAGGAATCTAGAAAATTAGTTATTTATTCTTTCTAGAAACATAAGAGATTTGGTCATTTAGATTTTGATTTGAATTATTATTTTGAATTTGAAATTATAGTTAGTAAGCAGATATCTTGTTTTCCTCTCTGGAAGATAAGTGGTTATCTTGTCTTTCTCTTCGAGAGACAAGATTATGATAGTTTGATTTTGAATTCTAGAATTAGGATATTAATAAATGAACCTAGTTCACAAAGAGGATCATCTAGCTCCTTCGTAATCCATTCTTCTTATTTCTCTTTCACTTTTTCATGGCTAACTAATCCTTTGTTAAAGGGGTTCAAAGGGGTTAGGAGCCCTATTTATGTTTTCCATGGGTTATTAATCCATGTTTATTTTATTTTGAAGTTTTGTATTCATCTATTTCATTTGAGTTATTTATTTTTCATTGGGATTAGTAGTATCGAAAGGTATGCTAATCTCATTTGAATTCTGGGATTTCTGGAGGAATTTCCCATGAAATTAACCTGCTCAGGAGTAAACTGGCCGTAGTCATTAGTTTCACCTTGAGGGAAGCCACCACTGATATCATAAGAAGTGTCTTGAGTACTGATAATTGAAACCTGCATTCCACTTAAGTGCTGATGGTGAAAAATTGAATTCGCACAAACTGCTGGCAAGTATACCAGGTCGCACAAATTGCATTCCACTTAAGAGTGAGGTCGATCCCATAGGGATTGATGGATCAAGCAATTTTAGTTCGGTGATTTGTCTAGTCAAGCGAATATTGATGAATTGAGTGAAATTTGATTAACAAAATGTAAATTGCAAGGAATTTAAAGTGCATAATGTAAATTGCTTGAAAGGTAACTGACAGGAAACTTAAATAACTGAAACTTAAAGAGCAAGAAATTTAAAATAGTTGAATCTTAAATTGTAAGAAATATAAATGATTGGAATCTTATATTGCAAGAAAGTAAAAGAGCAGAATCTAAATGGTAATAAAACTTAAATTTACATGAATTATAAAGGGAATTGGGTGCTGGGAATTAAAACAGCAGTGAACAATTTCAATTGAAGTGAATTAAGAGAGATCTAAATTGAAGGAATTCAAAGAAAATAATTCATCAGGGATTGGAGATATCATAATCCATCATGAATCAAATGGGTCTCAACTCTTTTCTCAATCATATGAGTAGATCTATGGCGGAATAAAATTGATTGGATCCCAATTCTTTGGCAATCCAATCTCTCTAATCACAATTAATCTTGCCAATTCCTTGATCTAATTGTTATGAGAAGAGTTAGAGCACATTCTCTTATCCATAAGCCACACAAATTCTCAAAATCTCAATTCCTCCCGAATGATGTTGGTTAAGAGAATTGTGAAGGATAGAGCTCCAATTCTAATGCAAGTAATTTCCCTTCCGAAGCTCACACACGCATTCAGTTGAATTAAACCCCCTTCCGGAGTGAATAATTCTCAATCAAAATAGAAGTTATCCTATAGCTACCCAAGTGGATTGAAAAGAAGAAGAATTTCATTGATTCATTATGATTACAATAAAGCTCCTCCCCCTAATGAAATTGGGGTTTAGTTCATCTTTGCTCAATTAAACCAGAAAGCAGAAGAAAAATTAGAAAAGTGCATAACAGTAAAGAAAATACAAAGGAAAATGAATGTAGAGTTTCCAAATTAGGGTCCCTGACTCCCAGCCTTCCAGATCCTTCTCTAAATCAAATTCTCTACTATTTATACACTTTCTTCTTTCAATTCTTCAAGTTTTTGGATTGGGCTTTTGGCCTCTGTTGGAGTAAGCTAGAGTCGCTCTTAGTGACGTTAAAGAGGAACATTTGGCAATTAACGTTCATTATCTGCATGGGTGCTCAATTGTACTAGAGCTGGTGTCAACGTTGGTGATCAACGTTTGTAAGAAAACGCTGAGTCAAACATTGCATTTGAAAAAGGATTGGGCATTGCCACCAACGTTTTTCCATCCACACGTGGGCAACCATCAAAACAGTGTTTTGCACATGCGCGTCGCTCACGTGTTTGCGAGACTGGCTAAAAGTTGCTTCCACGCGTACGCGTCATAGACGCGTGCGTGTCGTAGCAAGTTTTCCAACTCCAAAAATTGAGATCTCATCGAGGACGTTGGAGGCAATGTTTGAGGCAACGTTTGCATACCAATGTTCTCTTGGTCACGTGTACGCGTCGCCCATTCGTTTGCGTCAAACTGGGTTTTTTCCATTTTGTGCGTGTGCGTTGGTCCTCCATACGCGAGAATTTCACACTAAAATTTTCCAGCTCCAGAAATGAAAGTTATCGAAGACGTTGGAGGTAACGTTGGTTCACCAACGTTCCCTCCAACGTTGGCACCCAAATTGCAAGAATGTTGCTAGCAACGTTGGTGAGCCAACTGTGGCCACCAACATTGCATACCCCTTTTCCTCCAACGTTTGAGGTAATATTGGTGAGCCAACTTTGGCCACCAACGTTACTTCCTCTGATTCTTTCTCTGCTTCTTCCTTGGTTCTCTTCACCTATCATCAACCAAACACATGCATCAAAGCCTTACCAAAATCACAAGATTTCGCATCATTCATAATAATCAAATAAATATTGGATTAATCTCGTGAAAATGCACCAATTTAACCATGTTTGATTGAATCAAGATATGCATGAATTTCTAATCCAATTACTTACTTGTTGCTCAAGAAAGTGCATGAAACCTAATGAAAACAAATGAAAAATGCTTGTTGTAACACCCTAATTAGCCTAAGCTTTACCTCGCATCGTAAAGCAAAGGTTAATCAAAGGTTACAACAGTTCTAAAGCTCATACATATAATATGTAGAAAGAATTAATATAGTCTAGAAGCCTGATGAAGGATATAGCAGAAAAACAGGATTTGAAAAGCGCAAAGCGTACTCACGAAGCTACTAACTTAATGCACAGGATATGGATAAAATATAACAAAAGATAATAGTATAACAGTATAAAGATCTATCCACGACTCGTGGAGTTTAAGCCATATAGTTATATACAGATAGTATAGATGTTTGACAATTAAAAACAGCTTATACAAATTGTTCTCTCAAAGATAAGCCTCTAGGCAAAAGCAAAGTACAAAAGTGAGAGATATATATAAACAAAACAAATAAAAAAGACTCCAAGAGTAATAGGATCCTCCGCTTCTGTCACCATCCAAGCAACTCACCGAGGTGGGTTGCGACCTGCATCTGAAAAATAACAACAGAATATGGTATGAGAACCGGAGGTTCCTAGTATGGTAACAGTGCCCAATAAGTAAGATGTAAGGCTCCGGGACGCCGAAGGCAATCCTAGAACTTCACATCGAATACAGGTATTCCAGCTTAACAAAATAAATTAAATAAATAAAGAACTTAAACCAGAAATTGTGTTACCTAAATTTAGGGGAGTTCTAACTAATACTAACCACACCGTTATATTCCACAGCCTTCGCCAACCTAATCTCCGTGTGATCCCATCGCCACTGCCTACCTAACTTCATCAGCACCAGACAATCACAATTACTGCAAACAACTAATACACAGGTAATAATCATATACCACAATTAATCCAAGAAGCAAGTAGGCATGTTATACAATTAGGCAAACTCAAGTAATCAAAGCAAACAAGCACATAAAGGATGCATATGATGAATGCCTGTCCTATTGGCTCGTGATATCACTTGTCGGTCCATAAATGCCAACCCAACACATCCTTTAGGATGTAGCTTTTCTACCATGCCCACGAATATAGTGTCAGGCACACTCTATTGACCCACGGATATAGTGCCGGGCACACTCGGATTCACAACCCAAGGATATAGTGCCTGGCACACTCTTGCAGCAGAAAAGATTATCATTCATAATTCAATCCCAGGGACAGAGTACCCTGCACATTATCATAATTAACCCAAGGATATAGTGCCTGGCACACTCTCAATATTCATCAAGATCATCATTCCTCTTTGAATTACCACCACACTTAACCCAAGGATATAGTGTCTGGCACGCTCTCAACATCATCTACTCATGCAGCAGAGGAATCTGCTACGCCAGGGATATTGGCTCTGCACACTCTCACATAATCTAATAAGTCTATCGACCTCAAATCATCACTAGTCATAACCATTCCTCATCTCAAACCACTTTCAAGTACCAATTCTCACATTCCAAGGATAAAGTGCCTGGCACACTTTCTTTCAATATTCATCAAGCTCGTAATAACCATCATCAGTTCTTAATTTTGTTTCGAACTCATTAGTCCATTAGTTTCTCAACTCATTGTCAATAATCACCAAGTTTACTACTCTTCCCTCTCAACCAAACTCATCCTCAGTACACCAGAAACCTAAACCTCCGTTCTCTAACTTTTCAAGTGAAACCCAAGTTAAACCTCCTAGGATCCTTCCCATGCTTTGATACCCGAAAATTAAACCCAAGAGTCTTAAAATGGTTTCTAAGAAGTATACAAGCTTGTTAGGAAAGTGAAATAATTGAAAACTAAATTTAAGTTGAGAAACAGGGCGTGTGCATACGCATAGGAGTGTGCATGTGCACGCGCAGGAGAAGTTTCAAAACGTGTGAGTTTGTATAGAGGTGTGCGTACGCACAAGTACAAAAGTTTTCAGTTCTGTTCACTCGCACAAGGTGTGCTAGCGCCCTCGACAGACTGATCTTCCCAATGTGTGTGTGCGCACAGGGCTGTGCGTACGCATAGGTTGTAAATTCTCCTTGGGTATGTGCCCGCACAAGTCGTGCTAGCCCTGTAAACAGGAAGCCTTCCCTTGCGTGTGCGTATGCACGGGTCTGTGCGTGCGCACAGGTTTGAAATTTCCTAGGGGTGTGCGTGCGCACATACCAGAAATAACAAAAACCCAACTTTGAGTGATCATAACCTCCTCTACAAAAATTCAAATCATACAAACTTTATACCGATTTGAAGAGTTTTCAATAAGCTTTAATTTCAAACAAATTTCAATCAATTTCAAAAACCGAGGCCCAAGTTATGATCCATCAAAGTTCACCAAAAATCAAGTTTTACGCAAAAACATTAAAACTCAATTTTAACTAATTCTCAATCCTAAAAGCAACTCAATCACTTTTCAACCATACCAAAGCAACCCAAAATTCATACCAAACACTGCTTCAACCATTTTCTCAATCACACAACCTTTTAAATTATTCAACAAGTCTATATCCAACCTAATTCACATTTTCCAAAATTCCATTAACCTTATTAATATCAATATGACTACTCACCATTCCCTCCATTATTCAACTATACCACATCCAACATTTAATATCTCAAATTATCAACCCCTTCAACACTCATCCATCCAAACATCAAATATAAAACACTATAATCAATCCTCCACCAACACCTTCGCCAATCATCATTCTTCCACTATCAATCTTCATCAACAACCTCATTCATGCTTTATACCAATAATCAACAATATACATTCATTCAAATTCAATATACATCATACCTCAACAACATTATTTAACAATATTTACAAAATTAATTCATCAAGCATCATCAACCAACCAACATCAACAACTACTACAAATCCTTATCAATTCCAACAATAATCACCAAACAATATCTAACATTAACCAACATCATAATACATCATTAACACTAATAGTCCTCAACAATTATCATCATCATATATCTACCACAAACAATCACATATCCAATTCAATCCTATCCTTTGGGCTACTAGCCTAAGTTCTAGAAACATTACATATTACATAAAGGAAACTGAAATCATACCTTGACCGATTTCCAAAGCCACGAAGCCACGAAGCTTGATCCAAAGCCTCAACCAACTCTAACAAACACCAAAACTCAATCTAACATCACATATATACCAAAATCAAAACCTATAAACCACAACATATAACACCATAAGGGTGTATGACCAACTTTACCTTGTCCAAAGAGGATTGGGGCAATTTCCAACAATTACTCACTACTAGAGATCACCTAAATAAGCAAAACCACAAAATCTACTCAAAAACCAAACCCAAAAAATGCAGAAACATAAGACAGAAAACTGGAGCGTGAAGAGAGAGATCATACCAGATTTGCTTAGATATAAACGTAGAGCTCGTCGAGAGTTTTGTGTGGCTGTAAAGGGCTCCCTAATCGGATCTCCGTAGCTGAAGTTATGGCTCCCGGAAGGTGGAGATGAATAGTACTCTCCTTCCTCCTCTATTCTCTCAAAACCAGCGCCCTTTTCTTTGTGGGTTGCTGAAAATGAGCTTAAGGCTCATTAAAAGGTGCTTTTATATGTTGGGCTTGGGTCGAACTTGGTACCGGTCCAACCGCGTAGCGTTTTTTGGTTCGTTTGGCCCACTTTGGGCCTAAACCTTTAAGATTAGTGCCCAATTTTTAATTCTAAATTATTTTTATCCTTTCAAAATAATAAATCATTTTTTTCAAAATCTTATTTTTATTCTCAAAACAAATTACCGAACAGACTAGAGCCGGTACTGCCGGCATAAGCGCCAGTGCGCATTTTTACAAAAACCTTTCAAAAGGATACATTTTCCAACTCAGAAAAATTCATTTAGATCAAATTTCACCTTTAAATTTTCAAATTAAAACTTCTAAATTTTGAATCTATCTTATGCACTTGAAATTATAATTTTTATAAAAACGATTTTGCCTGAAAAACTCTAGTTCTTACATTCTCCCCTCCTAATAAAATTTTCACCCTCGAAAATTCGAATCACGCAATATATCCTCCTCGAAACGTTCTACCGTGTCGATGTTCTCTCTCGCCTTCCGTTGCGTCACTTTGATTATCGTCATTAAGCATCCGAAATTTTCCTTAAAAAATACCTATTTTTTGTAACATTTTTTCAAAATCTTCAAAACAAGATCAATATCAAACCTTTTTCAAAAGACTCAAGAATCATTTATTCCTTAATCAATTACTTTGTACTATAATTTTCTTAAATTCATTTAAAATCCTTAAATCATAATTTCAAGTTGAATCCCTTCTTGATAAGATAAATTGTAAACCAAAATCAAAAATCAAGAAATTCTTAAAACTCACTTTTTCTGTAAACTAAAATGTCCAACTAAGAGTTTCGGCTGAGTTTCAAAACCAAATAATTTAAACCAAAGTTTCAAACTAGATTTGAAAATCATTCTAAACCTTAAAATCGCAAAAATCATAGTTAAAAACCGGAAAAGCGTCAGTTGGTACTTTCATTGCCACTAGTGCTGAACCACACCCATCACCCATACAGGGAGCCAACAAGATTGCAGTCATGCCCGATAACCATCCCGGCACGTCCACTCTGATTATCGTCATTAAGAATCCAAATTACTCAGCTATATGCATCCAAAGCCTCCTTCTCCATCGGTCCCTCTAACAATTCTCTAAGTCCGGCCAAACTTACGACAACCTTCTATAGGATAAAACTAAGCCAACTGGATCCTAATAACATATCACAACAACCTTATGTTCTTACCTCTTATCAGTGGATCCGATTCCGTAGTCTCTCCTGCATCTCTAATGAAATTTTGCCCTGGTTGCCGACTCCTACCCACATCTCGGTTCCTCCCTCAACGACAGTCCTTAGCAAGGTGCCCTGGCAATCCACAGGTATAGCATCAACAATTTCCCTTTGCCATGTTGAACTGAGCATTGTTGTTTCTTCTAAAATCCACTTGACCTCGAAGATGCTGAGGAGTGTGTCCATTTCCCTTAAAGTTTTTTCCCCTTGATCCAAGATAATTGTCACATCATCGATTAGTGTTTCTGATGAGCGGATAATTTATACGCTTTTTGGCACTATTTTTAGTATGTTTTTAGTACATTTTAGTTAGTTTTTATTATATTTTTATTAGTTTTTATTTAAAATTCACTTTTCTGGACCTTACTATAAGTTTGTGTGTTTTTCTGTGATTTCAGGTATTTTCTGGCTGAAATTGAGGGACCTGAGCAAAAATCTGATTCAGAGGCTGAAAAGGGCTACAGATGCTGTTGAGTTCTGACCTCCCTGCCCTCGAAGTGGATTTTTTGGAGTTATAGAAGCCCAATTGGTGCTCTCTCAATTGCGTTGGAAAGTAGACATCCTGGGCTTTCCAGCAATATATAATAGTTCATACTTTGCCCAAGAATTGATGGCCCAAACCGGCGTTTCAATTCAGCTTCAGAATTCCCAGCGTTTAACGCCGGAACTGGCACAAAAGTTGGAGTTAAAGGCCCAAACTGGCACAAAAGCCGGCATTTAACTCCAGGAAAAGTCTCTACACATGAAAGCTTCAATGCTCAGCCCAAGCACACAGCAAGTGGACCCTAAAAGTGGATTTTTACGTCATTTACTCATTCTTGTAAACCTTAGGTCACTAGTTCACTATAAATAAGACTTTTTGCTATTGTATCTTTACCTCATGACACAATACAATTTTCATATTGTATCCTCATTTCCCGTTCTCCATCATGAACCTAAGTGGAATTGAGCAGTCCAGAAGGACTCTGGGATCATATGCTAACCCCATTACAGCTGCATATGGGAGTAGCATCTGTATACCCCCCATTAAAGCAAGCAGCTTTGAGCTAAATCCTCAACTCATTATCATGGTGCAGCAAAATTGCCAGTATTCCGGTCTTCTACAGGAAGAACCTACTGAGTTTCTAGCACAATTCTTACAGATTGCTGACACAGTACGTGATAAAGAAGTGGATCAGGATGTTTACAGATTGTTACTGTTTCCATTTGCTGTAAAAGATCAAGCTAAGAGGTGGTTAAATAACCAACCCACAGCAAGCATAAAAACATGGAGACAGTTATCAGACGAATTCCTGAATCAATTTTACCCTCCAAAAAGGATGACACAACTAAGGTTGGACATCCAAGGCTTTAAACAAGAGGATAATGAATCCCTTTATAATGCCTGGGAGAGGTATAGAGGTATGCTAAGGAAATGCCTCTCTGAAATGTTTTTAAAGTGGGTACAGTTAGACATCTTCTACTATGGGTGGTGGACGAAATTGTGATCCATGCTCTTTGTACTTGTATGAAATTTAATAATTGGCTCTATTTGAATTCACAACTCCGTTCAACTAACCAGCAAGTGTACTGGGTCGTCCAAGTAATAAACCTTACGCGAGTAAGGGTCGATCCCACAGAGATTGTTGGTATGAAGCAAGCTATGGTCATCTTGTAAATCCCAGTCAGGAGGATAAAATTATGGAACTTAGAAAATCAAATATAAAAAGAAAATAAAAGGGATAGAAATACTTATGTAAATCAAGAGTGGGAATTTCAGATAAGCGTATGGAGATGCTATGCTCCTCTTGAAACTCTACTTCACTACTCTCTCTTCCAATCCTTCTTATTCCTTTCCATGGCAAGCTGTATGTAGGGCATCACCATCATCAATGGCTACTTTCAATCCTCTCGGGAAAATGGTCCTATGCGCTGTCACTGCACGGCTAATCGTCTGGAGGCATCACCCTTGGTTGATAGCTACATCCCATCCTCTCAGTGAAAATGGTCCAAATGCTCTGTCACAGCACGGCTAATCATCTGTCAGTTCTCAATCAGGTTGGAATAGAATCCATTGATTCTTTTGTGTTTGTCACTAACGCCCAGCCTTCAGGAGTTTGAAGCTCATCACAGTCATTCAATACCGGAATCCTACTCGGAATACCACAGACAAGGTTAGACTTTCCGGATTCCCAGGATCCTACTCGGAATACCACAGACAAGGTTAGACTTTCCGGATCCCCATGAATGCCGCCATCCATCTAGCTTATACCACGAAGATTCTGTTGGGGAATCTAAGAGATATGCGCCCGGCCTAGAGTAGAACGGAAGTGGTTGTCAATCACGCGCGTTCATATGTGAGAATGATGATGAGTGTCACGGATCATCACATTCATCAAAGTTAAGTACAACGTATATCTTGGAATAAGAATAAAAGAGAATTGAATAGAAAGGAATAGTAATTGCATTGAAACTTGAGGTACAGCAGAGCTCCACACCCTTAATCTATGGTGTGCAGAAACTCCACTGTTGAAAATACATAAGTGAAAGGTTCAGGCATGGCCGAATGGCCAGCCCCCCCAAAACGTGATCAATAGTCTCCTAAGATGAGGAATAAAACAAAACTGAGACCAAAGATGAAACGTGGTCAAAAGACTTCTAATACAATAGTTAAATGTTCTATTTATAATAACTAGCTACTAGGGTTTACATGAGTAAGTAATTGATGCATAAATCCACTTCCGGGGCCCACTTGGTGTATGCTTGGGCTGAGCTTGATCTATCCACGAGCTGAGGCTTCTCTTGGAGTTGAACTCTGAGTTATGACGTGTTTTGGGCGTTCAACTCCGGATCATGACGTTTTTCTGGCGTTTAACTCTAGACAGCAGCATGTACTTGGCGTTCAACGCCCAGTTACGTCATCAATTCCCGAATAAAGTATGAACTATTACATATAGCTGGAAAGCCCTGGATGTCTATTTTCCAACGCCGTTGAGAGCGCGCCAATTGGAGTTTGGTAGCTCCAGAAAATCCATTTTGAGTGCAGGGAGGTCAGATTCCAACAGCATCAGCAGTCCTTTTGTCAGCCTTTTTCAGAGTTTTGCTCAAGTCCCTCAATTTCAGTCAGAAATTACCTGAAATCACAGAAAAACATACAAACTCATAGTAAAGTCCAGAAATGTGAATTTAACATAAAAACTAATGAAAACATCCCTAAAAGTAGCTTGAACTTACTAAAAACTACCTAAAAACAATGCCAAAAAGCGTATAAATTATCCGCTCATCACAACACCAAACTTAAATTGTTGCTTGTCCCCAAGCAACCGAAAATCAAGTAGGATAAAAGAAGAGAATATACTGTAAATTCCAGAATATCAATGAATATTAATTATAATTAGATGAGCGGGACTTGTAGCTTTTTGCTTCTGAATAGTTTTGGCATCTCACTTTTTCCTTTGAAGTTCTGAACGATTGGCTTCTCTAGGAACTTAGAATTTCGGTTAGTGTTATTGACTTTCCTAGTTAAGCATGTTGATTCTTGAACACAGCTACTTATGAGTCTTGGCCGTGGCCCTAAGCACTTTGTTTTCCAGTATTACCACCGGATACATAAATGCCACAGACACATAACTGGGTGAACCTTTTCAGATTGTGAGTTAGCTTTGCTAGAGTCCCCAGTTAGTGGTGTCCAGAGCTCTTAAACACACTCTTTTTTGCTTTGGATCACGACATTAACCACTTAGTCTCAAGCTTTTTACTTGGACCTTCATGACACAAGCACATGGTTAGGGACAGCTTGATTTAGCCGCTTAGGCCTGGATTTTATTTCCTTGGGCCCTCCTATCCATTGATGCTCAAAGCCTTGGATCCTTTTTACCCTTGCCTTTTGGTTTTAAGTGCTATTGGCTTTTTCTTCTTGCTTTTTCTTTTTCTTTCTAATTTTTTTCGCAAGCTTTTGCTATTCACTGCTTTTTCTTGCTTCAAGAATCAATTTTATGATTTTTCAGATCATCAATAACATTTCTCTTTGTTCATCATTCTTTCAAGAGCCAACAATTTTAACATTCATAAACAACAAGATCAAAAGACATATGCATTGTTCAAGCATTCATTCAGAAAACAAAAAGTATTGTCACCACATCAATATAATTAAATTAATTTCAAGGATAAATTCGAAATTCATGTACTTCTTGTTCTTTTGAATTAAAACATTTTTCATTTAAGAGAGATGAAGGATTAATGAAATTTATTCATAGCTTTAAGGCATAGTTACTACATACTAATGATCATGAAGTAAAGGCACAAAACATAGATAAACACAACATTAAAAACCGAAAAGCAGAAAGAAATAAGAACAAGGAATGAATCCACCTGAGTGAGGGTGGCGCCTTCTTGAAGGTCCAATGGTGCTCTTTGAGCTCCTCTATGTCTCTTCCTTGCTTCTGTTGAATGATTCCTAGTAATTTTGGTGTTCCTCCCCTTAGTTGCTTTCAATATTTGTGTGGAGGACAACTTATCTCATGAGGTATCTCAGGGATCTCTTGATTTGCAGCCACCTGTTCTACCACTGAGCTATGACGGCTTTATATGAGTCTTTCCATCTCCCAAGACTCAGAGGTGGAAGCTTTTGTCTTCCCTTTGAGGTTTCTCTGGCCTTAGGTGCCATTAATGGTAATGAAAAAGCAAAAAAGCTATGCTTTTACCACACCAAACTTAAAATATTGCTCGCCCTCGAGCAAGAGAAGAAAGAAGAGAAGAAGAAGAAGAGGTTGAGGGATGTGTGTATTCGGCTATATGGGTGGGTTTGGGTGGGAAAGAGTTTTGAATTTTGAAGGTGAGTGGGGAAGATTGGATAGAAGTGAGTGGTGAATGAAAAACAGAAGGGATGACCATGAATGGAGAGAGAGAGAGCGAGGTAGGTGGGGATCCTGTGGGGGTCCACAGATCCTGAGGTGTCAAGGAATTCCATCCCTGCACCAAATAGGCATGTAAAATGCCTTGGCACACCATTCTGGCGTTTAAACGCCCATTGGTGCACGTTCTGAGTGTTCAACGCCCATGTAAAGCATGTTTCTGGCATTGAACGCCAGTTTCATGCTTGTTACTGACGTTCAGCGCCAGCTTTTCTTCTCCAGGCACATTCCTGGCGTTTAGCGCCAGAATGTTGCTTGTTTCTGGCGTTCAGCGCCAGAATGGTGCTCTGTTCTGGCGTTGAACGCCGGCCAGATGCATCTTACTGGCGTTGAACGCCAGCCTGTGCGTCCTCTAGGGTGTGAATTTTTTTCTTCTGCTGTTTTTGATTCTGTTTTTAATTTTTATGATTTTTTCGTGACTCTTCATGATCATGTACCTAATAAAACATAAAATAACAATAAAATAGAATAAAATAAAAATTAGATAAAATTGGGTTGCCTCCCAACAAGCGCTTCTTTAATGTCAATAGCTTGACAGTGGCTCTCATGGGGCCACAAGGTGATCAGGTCAATGTTGTATAGTCCCAACACCAAACTTAGAGTTTGGATATGGGGTTTTAACACCAAACTTAGAGTTTGGTTGTGGCCTCCCAACACCAAACTTAGAGTTTGACTGTGGGGGCTCTTCTTGACTCTGAACTGAGAGAAGCTCTTCATGCTTACTCTCTTTTGTCACAGAGGGATGGCCATGTGCCTTAAACACAAGGTAGTCCCCATTCAATTGAAGGACTAATTCACCTCTATTGACATCTATCACAGCTCCTGCTGTGGCTAGGAAAGGTCTTCCAAGGATGATGCATTCATCATCTTCCTTCCTAGTGTCTAAGATTATGAAATCAGCAGGGATGTAAAGGCCTTCAACCTTTACTAGCACGTCCTCTACTAATCCATAAGCTTGTCTCAATGACTTGTCTGCCAATTGTAATGAGAACAAGGCAGGTTGTACCTCAATGATCCCCAGCTTCTCCATTACAGAGAGTGGCATAAAATTTATCCCTGACCCCAGATCACACAGAGCTTTTGCAAAGTTCATGGTGCCTTTGGTGCAAGGTATTAAGAACTTGCCAGGATCTTATTTCTTTTGAGGTAGAGTTTTCTGAATCCAAGAATCTAGTTCACTAATGAGCAAGGGATGTTCACTTTCCCAAGTCTCATTACCAAATAACTTGGCATTCAGCTTCATGATAGCTCCTAAGTATTGAGCAACTTGCTCTCCAGTCACATCTTCATCCTCTTCAGAGGAAGAATAGTCTTCAGAGCTCATGAATGGCAGAAGGAGATTTAATGGAATCTCTATGGTCTCTATATGAGCCTCAGATTCCTTTGGATCCTTAATAGGAAACTCCTTCTTGCTTGAGGGACGTCCCAGGAGGTCTTCCTCACTAGGATTTTCGTCCTCCTCCTCCCTTGTGCATTCGGCCATGTTGAGTATATCAATGGCCTTGCACTCTCTTTTTGGATTCTCTTCTGTATTGCTTGGGAGAATACTGGGAGGGGTTTCAATGACTTTCTTACTCAGCTGGCCCACTTGTGCCTCCAAATTTCTAATGGAGGATCTTGTTTCATTCATGAAACTGAAAGTGGTCTTTGACAGATCAGAGACTATATTGGCTAAATTAGAAGTGTTTTGTTCAGAATTCTCTGTCTGTTGCTGAGAAGATGATGGATATGGCTTGCTATTGCTCAGCCTATTGCGTCCACCATTGTTAAAGCCTTGTTGAGGCTTTTGTTGATCCTTCCATGAGAAATTTGGATGATTTCTCCATGATGAGTTATAGGTGTTTCCATAAGGTTCACCCATGTAATTAACCTCTGCCATGGCAGGGTTCTCAGGATCATAAGCTTCTTCAGAAGCTGCCTCTCTAGTACTGTTGGATGCATGTTGCCATCCATTCAGATTTTGAGAGATCATGTTGACCTGTTGAGTCAACACTTTGTTCTGAGCCAATATGTCATTCAGAGCATCAATTTCAAGAACTCCTTTCTTCTGAGGTATCCCATTATTCACAGAATTCCTCTCAGAAGTGTACATGAATTGGTTGTTTGCAACCATGTCAATGAGTTCTTGAGCCTCTTCATGCGTTTTCTTTAGGTGAATAGATCCACCTGCAGAATGGTCCAATGACATTTTCGAAAATTCAGAGAGACCATAATAGAATATATCTAATATGGTCCATTCTGAAAACATGTCAAATGGACATCTTTTGGTCAGCTGCTTGTATCTTTCCCAAGCTTTATAGAGGGATTCACCATCTTTTTGTTTGAAGGTTTGAACATCCACTCTTAGCTTGCTCAGCTTTTGAGGAGGAAAGAATTTGTCCAAGAAGGCTGTGACCAGCTTATCCCAGGAGTCCAGGCTATCCTTGGGTTGTGAATCCAACCATATTCTAGCTCTGTCTCTTACAGCAAAAGGGAAAAGCATGAGTCTGTAGGCTTCAGGATCAACTCCATTCGTCTTTACAGTCTCACAGATCTGCAAGAACTCAGTTAAAAACTGATAAGGATCTTCAGATGGAAGTCCATAAAACTTGCAGTTTTGTTGCATTAAAGCAACTAGCTGAGGTTTCAGCTCAAAGTTGTTGGCTCCAATGGCAGGAATGGAGATGCTTCTTCCATCAAACTTGGACGTTGGCTTTGTGAAGTCACCAAGCATTCTCCTTGCATTATTATTATTATTTTCGGCTGCCACCTCCTTCTATTGTTCGAAAATTTCTGAAAGGTTGTTTCTGGATTGTTGTAATTTAGCTTCTCTTAATTTTCTCTTCAAAGTCCTTTCAGGTTCTGGATCAATTTCAACAAGAGTGCCTTTATCCTTGTTCCTGCTCATATGAAAGAGAAGAAAACAAGAAAAGAAGAGGAATCCTCTATGTCACAGTATAGAGATTCCTTTATGTTAGTAGAAGAAGAAAGTGGTAGAAGAATGAAGAAGGAGATTCGGATTTTTGGATGAAGAGAGGTGAAGAGAAGTGTTAGTAAATAAATAATTAAATAGAATAAGAAAAGAGAAGGGAAGATTTTCGAAAATAATTTTGAAAAAGGGGTTAGTAATTTTTGAAAATTAGAGATAAAATGTAATTAAAATTAAAACATGAAACAATTAGTTAATTAAAAAGAATTTTGGAAAAAGAGAGAGATATTTTTGAAAATTGAAGAGGGAAAAGTAGTTAGGTGGTTTTGAAAAAGATAAGAAACAAACAAAAAGTTAGTTAGTTGATTGAAAAAGATTTAAAATCAAATTTGAAAAAGATAAGAAGATAAGAAGTTAGATAAGATATTTTGAAATCAAATTTTGAAAAAGATAAAATTTTTGAAAAAGATAAAATAAAAGATAAAAAGATCTAATTCAAAAATTTTGAAATTATTTACTTCACTAACAAGAAACTACAAGATAAGATTCTAGAACTTAAAGATTGAACCTTTCTTAACAAGAAAGTAACAAACTTCAAATTTTTTAACCAATCACATTAATTATTAGTGAATTTTCGAAAATATGATGTAAAGATAAGAAAAAAGATTTTGAAAATATTTTGAAAAAGATTTTTGAAATTTTTTTCGAAAAATAAAAAAAATAAAAAAGATATGATTTTTGAAAAAGATTTTGAAAAGATAAGATTTTTTTTTAAAATTGAAAATTTGACTTGACTTGTAAGAAACAACTAATTTTGAAAATTTTTGACTAAGTCGACTCAAATTTTCGAAAATTTGGAGGGAAATAAGGAAAAGATATTTTTTTTATTTTTGAATTTTTAATGAGGAGAGAGAAAAACACAAACATGACCCAAAACATAAAAATTTTGGATCAAAACACAAAATGCATGCAAGAACACTATGAATGTCAAGATGAACACCAAGAACACTTTGAAGATCATGATGAACATCAAGAACATATTTTTGAAAATTTTTGATGCAAAGAAAACATGCAAGACACCAAACTTAGAAATCTTTAATGCATGGACTCTAACAAACGAAAAATGCATATGAAAAACAAGAAACAACACAAAACAAGAAAACATCAAGATCAAACAAGAAGACTTACCAAGAACAACTTGAAGATCATGAAGAACTCTATGAATGCATGGAATTTTTGAAAAAAATGCAAGAAAAATTTTTAAAGCATGCAATTGACACCAAACTTAAAAATTGACTCAAGACTCAAACAAGAAACACAAAATATTTTTGGTTTTTTATGATTTTATGATTTTTTAGTATTTTTATTATTTTTTTTTCGAAAATTATATTAAAAAAACGAAAATAATAAAAAAATATTTTTGAAAGATTTTAGAAAACTTTTTGAAAAGAAAATTACCTAATCTGAGCAACAAGATGAACCGTCAGTTGTCCATACTCGAACAATCCCCGGCAACGGCGCCAAAAACTTGGTGTTGTTGCCGGATTAAAAACTTGGCACCATTGTGGGTTGGAAACAATTGTTTGAATTGTTGTTCGAAATTGATTGTCCCCCGGCAACGGCGCCAAAAACTTGGTGGACGAAATTGTGAACCATGCTCTTTGTACTTGTATGAAATTTAATAATTGGCTCTATTTGAATTCACAACTCCGTTCAACTAACCAGCAAGTGTACTAGGTCGTCCAAGTAATAAACCTTACGCGAGTAAGGGTCGATCCCACAGAGATTGTTGGTATGAAGCAAGCTATGGTCATCTTGTAAATCCCAGTCAGGAGGATAAAATTATGGAATTTAGAAAATCAAATATAAAAAGAAAATAAAAGGGATAGAAATACTTATGTAAATCAAGAGTGGGAATTTCAGATAAGCGTATGGAGATGCTATGCTCCTCTTGAAACTCTACTTCACTACTCTCTCTTCCAATCCTTCTTATTCCTTTCCATGGCAAGCTGTATGTAGGGCATCACCATCATCAATTGGTACTTTCAATCCTCTCGGGAAAATGGTCCTATGCGCTGTCACTGCACGGCTAATCGTCTGGAGGCATCACCCTTGGTTGATAGCTACATCCCATCCTCTCAGTGAAAATGGTCCAAATGCTCTGTCACAGCACGGCTAATCATCTGTCGGTTCTCAATCAGGTTGGAATAGAATCCATTGATTCTTTTGCGTTTGTCACTAATGCCCAGCCTTCAGGAGTTTGAAGCTCGTCACAGTCATTCAATACCGGAATCCTACTCGGAATACCACAGACAAGGTTAGACTTTCCGGATTCCCAGGATCCTACTCGGAATACCACAGACAAGGTTAGACTTTCCGGATCCCCATGAATGCCGCCATCCATCTAGCTTATACCACGAAGATTCTGTTGGGGAATCTAAGAGATATGCGCCCGGCCTAGAGTAGAACGGAAGTGGTTGTCAATCACGCGCGTTCATAGGTGAGAATGATGATGAGTGTCACGGATCATCACATTCATCAAAGTTAAGTGCAACGTATATCTTGGAATAAGAATAAAAGAGAATTGAATAGAAAGGAATAGTAATTGCATTGAAACTTGAGGTACAGCAGAGCTCCACACCCTTAATCTATGGTGTGCAGAAACTCCACTGTTGAAAATACATAAGTGAAAGGTTCAGGCATGGCCGAATGGCCAGCCCCCCCAAAACGTGATCAATAGTCTCTTAAGATGAGGAATAAAACAAAACTGAGACCAAAGATGAAACGTGGTCAAAAGACTTCTAATACAATAGTTAAATGTTCTATTTATAATAACTAGCTACTAGGGTTTACATGAGTAAGTAATTGATGCATAAATCCACTTCCGGGGCCCACTTGGTGTATGCTTGGGCTGAGCTTGATCTATCCACGAGCTAAGGCTTCTCTTGGAGTTGAACTCTGAGTTATGACGTGTTTTGGGCGTTCAACTCCGGATCATGACGTTTTTCTGGCGTTTAACTCCAGACAGCAGCATGTACTTGGCGTTCAACGCCAAGTTACGTCGTCAATTCCCGAATAAAGTATGGACTATTATATATAGCTGGAAAGCCCTGGATGTCTACTTTCCAACGCCGTTAAGAGCGCGCCAATTGGAGTTCTGTAGCTCCAGAAAATCTATTTTGAGTGCAGGGAGGTCAGATTCCAACAGCATCAGCAGTCCTTTTGTCAGCCTTTTTCAGAGTTTTGCTCAAGTCCCTCAATTTCAGTCAGAAATTACCTGAAATCACAAAAAAACACACAAACTCATAGTAAAGACCAGAAATGTGAATTTAACATAAAAACTAATGAAAACATCCCTAAAAGTAGCTTGAACTTACTAAAAATACCTAAAAACAATGCCAAAAAGCGTATAAATTATCCGCTCATCAATGGGCTTACATAAAAAGCTCAGATATCTTTAGACCACTCAGCTGGTGGATCTATACATATGAGGAAGATGATTGAAGAGGCTCAAGAGCTCATAGATACGGTTGCTAGAAATCAACATTTATACTCAAGCAGTGAGTCCTCTATAAAAGAAGAAGCAATGGCAGTAACTACTGATCCTAATCCTCAAGAACATATTGTTGAACTTAATCAACAATTACTCCTGATGACAAAACAATTAGCAGAGTTTAAAGAGATGCTCCAAGAAACTAAAAATGCTATCCAGAATATGGAAGCACAATTGAATCAGACAAGACAGCAGCTATCTAAACAGATAATAGAAGAGTGCCAAGCTGTTAAATTGAGGAGTGGGAAGACATTGAATGTATCAATTCAAAGCAGTAGAAAGCCAAGAAAGGAACAACTGGCAGAGGATAACCAAACCACTGCCCAAAATCCCTCTGAGGACAGTAAGAGCCCAGAGAGGAGTACTTCTGGCGTTTAAACGCCAGAAGAGGAGGAAAAACAGGCGTTAAACGCCCATTCCTTGCCCAGTTCTGGCGTTCAAACGCCAGAAAAGGGTGAAAAGCTGGCGTTAAACGCCCATCCTACACCCATTCCTAGCGTCCAAACGCCAATGAGGAATCAGACACCTGAGAGTGCTGATAGTAACCCCTCTAAGAAGGCTTCTCCAACTACCTCTGTAGGGAATAAAACTGCAACAACTAAGGTTGAAGAATATAAAGCCAAGATGCCTTATCCTCAGAAACTCCGCCAAGCAGAACAGGATAAACAATTTGCCCGCTTTGCAGACTATCTAAGGACTCTTGAAATAAAGATTCTGTTTGCAGAGGCACTTGAGCAAATACCCTCTTATGCTAAGTTCATGAAAGAGATCTTAAGTCGTAAGAAGGATTGGAGAGAAATTGAAAAGGTGTTTCTCACTGAAGAATGCAGTGCAGTCATCCTGAAAAGCTTACCAGAGAAGCTTCAAGATCCAGGAAGCTTTATGATACCATGCACATTAGAAGGTGCTTGCACCAAGACAGCCCTATGTGACCTTGGAGCAAGTATCAACCTAATACTTGCATCCACTATCAGAAAGCTTGGGTTGACTGAAGAAGTCAAACCAACCTGGATATGTCTCTAACTTGCTGATGGCTCCATTAAATATCCATTAGGCATAATTGAGGACATGATTGTCAAGGTTGGGCCATTTGCCTTTCCCACTGACTTTGTAGTGCTGGAAATGGAGGAGCACAAGAGTGTAACTCTCATTCTAGGAAGACCTTTCCTAGCAACTGGACGAACTCTTATTGATGTACAAAAAGGGGAAGTGACCCTGAGAGTCAATGAGGATGAGAGTTCAAGTTGAATGCTGTCAAAGCTATGCAGCATCCAGACACATCAAATGACTGCATGAGCATTGATATTATTGACTTTTTGGTGGAAAAAATCAATATGACTGAGAGTCTCGAATCAGAGCTAGAGGACATCTTCAAGGATGTTCAACCTGATCAGGAGGAACCAGAGGAAATAAAAGAAACTCTGAAAATTTCTCAGGAAGAGGATAAGCCTCCCAAACCTGAGCTCAAACCACTACCACCATCCCTGAAGTATGCATTTCTGGGAGAGGATGACACTTTTCCAGTGATTATAAGCTCTGCTTTAAATTCACAGGAAGAGGAAGCACTGATTCAAGTGCTAAGGACATACAAGATAGCTCTTGGATGGTCCATAAGTGATCTTAAGGGCATTAGCCCAGCAAGATGCATGCACAAGATCCTATTGGAGGATAATGCCAAACCAGTGGTTCAACCACAAAGGCGGCTAAATCCAGCCATGAAGGAGGTGGTGCAGAAAGAGGTCACTAAGTTACTAGAGGCTGGGATTATTTATCCTATTTCTAATAGCCCCTGGGTGAGCCCTGTTCAAGTTGTTCCCAAGAAGGGAGGCATGACAGTGGTTCATAATGAAAAGAATGAACTGGTTCCTACAAGAACAGTTACAGCATGGCGTATGTGTATTGACTACAGAAGGCTCAATACAGCCACCAGAAAGGATCATTTTCCTTTACCATTTATAGACCAGATGCTAGAAAGACTACCGAGTCATGATTATTACTGCTTTTTGGATGGCTATTCAGGCTACAATCAAATTGCAGTGGATCCTCAAGATCAAGAGAAAATAGCATTCACATGTCCTTCTGGCGTATTTGCTTACAGAAGAATGCCTTTTGGTCTATGCAATGCACCTGCAACTTTTCAGAGGTGCATGTTATCCATCGTTTCTGATATGGTAGAGAAGTTCCTGGAAGTCTTCATGGATTACTTCTCAGTATTTGGAGACTCATTCAGCTCCTGTCTTGATCATCTAGCACTTGTCCTGAAGAGATGCCAAGAGACTAACCTGGTCTTAAACTGGGAGAAATGTCACTTTATGGTGACTGAAGGAATTGTCCTTGGGCACAAAATTTCAAGCAAGGGAATAGAGGTGGATCAAGCAAAGGTAGAAGTAATTGAAAAATTACCACTACCTGCCAATGTTAAGGCAATCAGAAGCTTTTTGGGGCATGCAGGATTCTATAGAAGGTTTATAAAGGATTTTTCAAAAATTGCAAAACCTCTGAGCAACCTGCTAGCTGCTGACACACCATTTATGTTTGACATAGAGTGTCTGCAGGCGTTTGAGACCCTGAAAGCCAAGCTGGTCACAGCACCAGTCATCTCTGCACCAGACTGGACATTACCATTCGAACTAAGGTGTGATGCCAGTGACCATGCTATTGGTGCAGTGTTGGGACAGAGGCACAACAAGCTTCTGCACGTCATTTATTATGCTAGCCGTGTTCTAAATGACGCACAGAAGAATTACACAACCACAGAAAAAGAGTTACTTGCAGTGGTTTATGCCATTGACAAGTTTAGATCCTATTTAGTAGGGTCAAAAGTGATTGTGTACACTGACCATGCTGCTCTTAAGTACTTAATCACAAAGCAGAATTCAAAACCCAGGCTCATAAGATGGGTGTTGCTTCTGCAAGAGTTTGATATAGAAATAAGAGATAGAAAAGGGACAGAGAACCAGGTAGCTGATCACTTGTCCTGGATAGAACCAGTAGCTGCGGCGTCTCTCTCCTCTACTGAGATCTCTGAGACCTTTCCAGATGAGCAACTCTTTACCATCCAGGAAGCACCATGTTTTGCAGACATTGCAAACTCTAAAGCTGTGAGGTTCATACCCCAGGAGTACAGTAGGGTGCAACGAAAAAATTTAATTTCAGATGCCAAGTACTACCTATGGGATGAGCCATATCTCTTTAAGAGATGTGCAGACGGAATGATCCGCAGATGTGTACCTAGAGAGGAAGCACAAAGGATCCTATGGCATTGTCATGGATCACAGTATGGGGGATATTTCGGAAGTGAGCGAACAGCCACTAAGGTCCTCCAATGTGGCTTCTATTGGCCTACTCTCTATAGGGATGCCCGAGAGTTTGTGTGTAACTTTGACAGTTGCCAAAGAGCTGGTAACTTGCCTCATGGTTACGCCATGCCTCAACAAGGGATCTTAGAGATTGAATTGTTTGATGTATGGGGTATTGACTTCATGGGTCCCTTCCCACCATCATATTCAAACACTTATATTCTGGTGGCAGTAGACTATGTATCTAAATGGGTAGAAGCAATTGCCATACCCAATAATGATACTAAGACCGTGCTGAAACTCCTCCAGAAACACATCTTCAGCAGGTTTGGTGTTCCCAGAGTACTAATCAGTGATGAGGGCACTCATTTCTGCAATAAATAGCTATACTCTGCTATGGTCCGATATGGAATTAGCCATAAGATGGCAACTCCGTATCATCCACAGACAAATGGGCAAGCTGAAGTCTCTAATAGAGAGCTAAAAAGAATCCTGGAACGGACTGTAATTGCCCGTAGAAAGGATTGGGCAAAGAGCTTGGATGATGCTCTGTGGGCGTACAGAACAGCATTCAAGACTCCTATAGGAACCTCTCCATACCAACTTGTGTATGGCAAGGCCTGTCATCTGCCCGTGGAGCTAGAACATAAAGCCTACTGGGCAACCAGATTCCTAAACCTGGATGCTAAGTTAGCTGGTGAAAAAAGATTGCTCCAGCTAAATGAGCTAGAGGAATTCAGACTCAATGCCTTTGAAAATGCAAAAATTTATAAGGAAAAGTCAAAAAAGTGGCATGACAAGAAGTTGTCATCCAGAGTCTTTGAGCCAGGACAAAAAGTCCTGCTCTTCAACTCTTTGGGCCCGTATGTGATTACAGGGGTGTCACCATATGGATATGTTGAGCTTCAGGATATTGATTCTGACAAAAAGTTCATTGTTAATGGACAGAGGGTCAAACATTATCTTGAAAGCAATTTTGAGCAGGAATGCTCAAAACAGAGGCTTGAATGAGTCTCAGTAAAGGTCCAGCTAAAGACAATAAAGAAGCACTTGCTGGGAGGCAACCCAATTATTGACAGGTTATTTGTTTTACTTAATAAAAGTTTGATATATATTCTTCAAGGTTGATCATCAAAATTGAAGGAATTCACAGAGTTACAGAAGGATTCAGTGAAAAAAGTAGAGAAAAGGAGCTTGCTGGCAAGAAAACGCCAGTAAAGGGCACTCTGAGCATTAAACGCCAGAATGGATACCATTTTGGGCGTTTAACGCCAGTAAAGGCACCATTTTGGGCGTTAAACACCAGAATGGGCACCATTTTGGGCGTTCAATGCCAGAATTGCAGCATCTTGGGTGTTCAGCAAAACGCCCAGTGATAAAGGGGTTTCTGGCGTTTAACGCCAGCCAGGGTGCCTGGCTGGGTGTTAAACGCTCATAATGGCCACCAATTGGGCGTTAAATACCAGAATGGATACCATTCTGGGCGTTTAACACCAGAAAGGCAGGGGAAAGAGATTTTGCTTTCCACTTCAAATTTCTTCACACTTTCATGTTTTGACCCATAATTTTCTACATAAACATGTTACAAATTTTCATTATTCACCATCAAATTTCGAAAATCCAACGATTTTCTAAATTATTTCTCAAATCTCTTTCAAATCCCTTCCAAATCTTTTTCAAAAACTCAAGTATTTTCTCAAATTCTTTTCATATCTTCTCAAATCTCTTTCAAAACTTTCTAAATCCCTCCCCCTCCCTTATAAATACACATTCGGCCATCCCCCTCTCTTCACCATTCGAATTTGCTTCTCCTCCTCTCTTTCCCCTTTCCTTTCTTTTACTTGAGGGCAAGCAAACCTCTAAGTTTGGTGTGCTTTTCCGTGATCACTAGGCTAAGGCTCATCAAAACCATGGATCCCAAAGGAAAACAAACCAATTCAAGAGGCAAGAAAGAGAATACTCCAAAGAATCTTTGGAGTCAAGAGAGGTTCTTAACCAAAGAACATGCAGACCATTACTACAAAATAATGGGTCTAAGGTCAGTGATCCCGGAAGTTAAATTCGATCTGAAAGAAGACGAATATCCAGAGATCCAAGAGAAAATTCGAAATAGAGGATGGGAAATTCTAACCAATCCTGAGACAAAGGTTGGAAGAAACATGGTTCAGGAATTCTACTCAAATTTGTGGCTGACAGACAAGCAGAGAATGACTGGAACTGCTTTCCATACCTACAGAACCATGGTCAGAGGGAGAATTATTTACTTCCATCTGGACAAAATAAGAGAGGTCTTCAATTTGCCTTAACTACAAGATGATCCTGAATCCTTTAATAGGAGATTGGTGAGAGTGGATAAGGGGTTAGATCAAGTTCTAGAGGACATATGCCTCCCTGGAATTAAGTGGATGACCAATTCAAAAGGTGTCCCAAACCAACTTAAGAGGGGAGATCTCAAACCAGTTGCAAGAGGTTGGTTAGACTTCATTGGGCATTCTATTTTGCCCACTAGTAACCGTTCTAAGGTTACTATCAAGAGAGCAGTGATGATTCATTGCAATATGCTGGGAAAAGAAGTAGATATTCATCATCTGATTGCTTGTGAGATTTACACAATTGCAAACAAGAACTCCACCGAAGCCAAACTGGCTTACCCAAGCTTAATCTCTTTGCTATGTAAAGATGCTGGGGTGAGGATGGGAGTAGATGAATTCATCCCAATTGAACATCCAATCACCAAGAAGTCAATGGAAGGACAAATGCAAGATAACTCTATCAAAAAGAGGGCGCAGGAATTCCCCCTGAACTTCCTGAATTTGACTACTGGGCCCGCCTAGAAGCATCTGTTGCCAAGTTGCAAGAAGCTGTGGAACAAATTAAGGAAGAACAGCAGAATCAAAACTGCATGCTCTGCAAACTACTGAAGGAACAAGAGAAACAGGGGCGTGAGCTACAGGAGCTGAAGCGCCAGAAGCTCTCCCTTGAAGGGTCAAACACCCCACAAGTTGAAGGAGCATCCACTTCTCAAAATCAAGGTTGTTGAGTCCTAACTCTGTGATAACCTCTATCATTAGGAATCTATTTTAGAATCATTTAAATTTCTATTTTTAATTTTCTATTTTCTATTATTATTAGTCTTCTCTTATAATTATCCTTGAGTCTTGTTCTTACTCCATGATTAATAAAATTTAAAGTTTATGTCTTAAAGCTATAAATGTCCTATGAATCCATCACCTCTCTTAAATGAAAAATGCTTTAATCACAAAAGAACAAGAAGTACAGGATTTCGAATTCATCTTTGAAACTAGTTGAATCAGTTTGAAGTGGTGACAATACTTTCTGTTTTCTGAATGAATGCTTGAACAGTGCATATGTTTTTTGAATTTGTTGTTTTAAGAATGTTAAAATTGTTGGCTCTTGAAAGAATGATGGAAAAGGAGAACTGTTATTGAGGATCTGAAAAATCATCAAATTGATTCTTGAAGCAAGAAAAAGCAGTGAATACAAAAAAAAAAGAGAGAGAAAAAGAAAAAGCAAGCAGAAAAAGCCAATAGCCCTTTAAACCAAAAGGCAAGGGTAAAAATAAAAAGGATCCAAGGCTTTGAGCATCAGTGGATAGGAGGGCCTATAGGAATAACATCCTGGCCTAAGCGGCTAAACCAAGCTGTCTCTAACCATGTGCTTGTGGCGTGAAGGTGTCAAGTGAAAACTTGAGACTGAGCGATTAAAGTCATGATCCAAGGCAAAAAGAGTGTACTTAAGAACCCTGGACACCTCTAATTGGGGACTCTAGCAAAGCTGAGTCACAATCTGAAAAGGTTCACCCAGTTATGTGTCTGTGGCATGTATGTATCCGGAAAATACTGGAAAACAGAGTGCTTTGGGCCACAGCCAAGACTCATAAAGTAGCTGTGTTCAAGAATCAACATACTTAACTAGGAGAATCAGTAACATTATCTGAATTTTGAGTTCTTATAGATGCCAATCATTCTAAACTTCCAAGGATAAAGTGAGATACCAAAACTGTTCAGAGGCAAAAAGCTACTAGTCCCGCTCATCTAATTGGAGCTAAGTTTCATTGATATTTTGGAGTCTATAGTATGTTCTCTTCTTTTTATCCTATTTTATTTTCAGTTGCTTGGGGACAAGCAACAATTTATGTTTGGTGTTGTGATGAGCGGATAATTTATACGCTTTTTGGCACTGTTTTTAGTATGTTTTTAGTACATTTTAGTTAGTTTTTATTATATTTTTATTAGTTTTTATTTAAAATTCACTTTTCTGGACTTTACTATGAGTTTATGTATTTTTCTGTGATTTCAGGTATTTTCTGGCTGAAATTGAGGGACCTGAGCAAAAATCTGATTCAGAGGCTGAAAAGGGCTGCAGATGCTGTTGGATTCTGACCTCCCTGCACTCGAAGTGGATTTTTTTGGAGTTACAGAAGCCCAATTGGTGCGCTCTTAATTGCGTTGGAAAGTAGACATCCAGGACTTTCCAGAAATATATAATAGTCCATACTTTGCTCAAGAATTGATGGCCCAAACCGGCGTTTTAAATCAGCTTCAGAATTCCCAGCGTTTAACGCCAGAACTGGCACAAAAGTTGGAGTTAAACGCCCAAACTGGCACAAAAGCCGGCGTTTAACTCCAGGAAAATTCTCTGCACATGAAAGCTTCAATGCTCAGCCCAAGCACACACCAAATGTACCCGAAAGTGGATTTTTACATCATTTACTCATTCTTGTAAACCTCATGACACAATAAATAAGACTTTTTGCTATTGTATCTTTACCTCATGACACAATACACTTTTCATATTGTATCCTCTACGGCATGAGTCTCTAAACCCCATGGTTGGGGGTGCGGAGCTTTGCTGTGTTCTGATGGATTAATACAATTACTACTGTTTCTCATTCAATCACGCTTGTTTCTATTCTAAGATATCACTTGTCCCTCAACTTGATGAATGTGATGATCCGTGACACTCTTCATCATTCTCACCTATGAACGTGTGCCTGACAACCACCTCCATTCTACCTTAGATTGAGCAGATATCTCTTGGATTCCTTGATCAGAATCTTCGTGGTATAAGCTAGAATAGATTAGCGGTCATTCTTGAGAATCCGGAAGGTCTAAACCTTGTCTGTGGTATTCTGAGTAGGATTCAGGGATTGAATGACTATGACGAGCTCCAAACTCACGATTGTGGGTCGTTAGTGACAGACGCAAAAGAATCACTGGATTCTATTCCGACATGATCGAGAACCGACAGATGAATAGCCGTACTGTGACAGAGCGCATTGAACATTTTCACTGAGAGGATGGGAGGTAGCCATTGACAACGGTGAAACCCAACATACAGCTTGCCATGGAAGGAACCTTGTGTGCATGAAGAAGAAGACAGTAAGAAGGTAGAGTTTCAGAAGATGTAGCATCTCCAAAATCTCAACCTGTTCTCCATTACTGCAAAACAAGTACTTATTTCGTGTTCTTTTACTTTTTACAACTAAATCTAAGAATTACTGATATCCTGACTAAGAGTTACAAGATAACCATAGCTTGCTTTAAGCCGACAATCTCTATGGGATCGACCCTTACTCACGTAAGGTATTGCTTGGACGACCCAGTGCACTTGCTGGTTAGTTGTGCGGAATTGCAAAAGTGTGATTGTGATTTCATGCACTAGTTTCCCCCAAGAGTGTCCCTTGACGAGGCTACCGTCTTTGCATATTCCTCAACCACTCTCGCCTTGTTCACAAGATTAAAGATGGTACGAATCTTCATAGGAGCCACAGCAGTCATGATGCTATCCTTCAAGCCCCTTTGATACTTGATACATTTTCAACTGTCGTAGGTCTCCGGGGCACCCTGACACACCCTAGAAAACCTACAAAGCTCCTTAAATCGGCTAGTGTAGTATGCCACAGATAAGGAACCTTGCTTCAGCTGCATAAGTTCCAACTCCTTTGCTTCCCTTGCAGACTCAGGAAAATACTTCTTGTAGAAGACCGTTCGGAATACATCCTAAGGAATATTGGCATTCTGAAGCTGGAGCAAGCGGCATTCTACTTGCCACCAATGTTGTGCCTCTCCTAACAGTTGATAAGCCACAAACTCCACGTATTGGTTAGTCGGGACATGTTGAGCTTGCAATGCACGCTTGATGAGCAGATATTTTATATGCTTTTTGGGGGTAATTTTTCATGTAGATTTTAGTATGTTTTAGTTAGTTTTTAGTAGATTTTTATTAGTTTTTAGGCAAAAATCATATTTCTGGACTTTACTATGAGTTTGTGTGTTTTTCTGTGATTTCAAGAATTTTCTGGCTGAAATTAAGGGAGCTGAGCAAAAATCTGATTTAGGTTGAAAAAGGACTGCTGATGTTGTTGGATTCTGACCTCCCTGCACTCGGAATGTATTTTTTGGAGCTACAAAAGTCCAATTGGCGCGCTCTCAATTGGGTTGAAAAGTAGACATCCAGGGCTTTCCAGCAATATATAATAGTTCATACTTTGTGCGAAGATAGATGACGTAAACTGGCATTCAACGCTAGGCGTTCAACGCCAGAAACAGGTTGCAAGTTGGAGTTGAACACCAGAAACAGGTTACAACCTGGCGTTTAACTCCAAAAATAGCCCAGGAACATGAGAAGCTCAAGTCTCAGCCCCAGCACACACCAAGTGGGCCCCAGAAGTGGATTTCTGCACCATCAATCTTAGTTTACTCATTTTCTGTAAACCTAGGTTACCAGTTTAGTATTTAAACAACTTTTAGAAACTTATTTTGTATCTCATGATATTTTAGATCTGAACTTTATACTTTCTGATGGCATGAGTCTCTAAACTCCATTGGTGGGGGTGAGGAGCTCTGCAACTTCTCGATGAATTAATGTAATAATTTTTGTTTTCCATTCAAACACGCTTGTCTCTATCTAAGATGCTGATTTGTACTTAACTGTGATGGATATGATGATCCATGACACTCATCACCATTCTCAACCCATGAACGTGTGCCTGAAAAACACCTCTGTTCTACATTAGATTGAATGAGTATTTCTTAGATTCCTTAATCAGAATCTTCGTAGTATAAGCTAGAATCCATTGGCAGCATCCTCGAGAATCTGGAAAGTCTAAACCTTGTCTGTGGTATTCCGAGTAGGATTCAGGGATTGGATGACTGTGACGAGCTTCAAACTCGCAAGTGTTGGGCGTAGTGACAGACGCAAAAGGATCAATAGATCCTATTCCGACATGATCGAGAACCGACAGATGATTAGCCGTGCTGTGACAGAGCATTTGGACCATTTTCACTGAGAGGATGGGAAGTAGCCATTGACAACGGTGATGTCCTACATACAGCTTGCCATGGAAGGAGCCTTGCATGTATGAAAGTGAGAAAGCATTATGTTGCAGAAATTCAGAGGAAAAAGCATCTCCAAAACTCCAACATATTCTCCATTATTGCGTAACAATTATTTATTTTATTCCCTTTCATTATTTTTACAATTGAAATTAAAGAACCCTATTGGTATCCTGACTAAGAATAATAAGATAACCAAAGCTTGCTTCAAGCCAACAATCTCCGTGGGATTCGACCCTTACTCACGTAAGGTATTACTTGGACGACCCAGTGCACTTGCTGGTCAGTTGTGCGGAATTACATAGTGCGAAGTAATTTTCGTGCACCAAGTTTTTGGCGCCATTGCCGGGGATTGTTTGAGTTTGAATAACTGACGGTGAATCTTGTTTCTTAGATTAGGAAAAATTTGTCTTTTTGGTTTAGAGTCACTAGAATTGCATCTTCTATTATTCCTTTTTTTTAAAAAATTTTTTTATAAATATTATTTTTCGTTATTAATTTTTAGTTTTTATGTGAGTTTAGTGTCATGTTTTAAATTTGGTGTCAATTGCATGCTTTTCTTTGTCTTTCAATTTTTGAATTGCATGTTCTTTGTTCTTCCTTGATCTTCAAATTGTTCTTGTCAATTTTTCTTGTTTGATCTTTGGTTTGTCTTGTTTTGTGTCTTTTCTTGTTTTTCTTGTGCATTTTTAAATTTTTAGTTTTCAAAAAAAAATTATTTATTAAATACCTTTTTAAAACACGTTAAATTTATAGCTCAGTTGGCTAGAGCGCTGGCTTATGTTCTTGGCAATTGGGTATCTTCTTTTCAAAACTTTTTCAAAAATAATTTTTCTTTGATTAAATCTTGTGCCAAACTTTAGGTTTGGTGTTCTCTTGTTAATTTTCTTTAATTTTTGGAAATTCATTTTTGGTTTTCCAAAAATTTTAAGTTTGGTGTTCTTACTTTTGTTTTTGTTGTTCTTGTGAGTCTTCAAGGTGTTCTTGAGTCTTCTTCGTGGTTTCATCTTAAAATTTTTAAGTTTGGTGTGCCTTGGTGTTTTTCCTCCAAAATTTTCGAAAACAAGGAGCATTGGATTTAAAAATTTTAAGTCATGTATCTTTTGTGTGTTTTTTTCATCATAAAATTCAAAATTCAGAAAAATATTTTTTTTTTACTATTTTTAAGCAATTATTTTGAAATTTTTTTTAAATTTCAGATTCCAATTTCAAAAATTTTTAAATCTTATCCTTTTAAGATTAAAAAAAAAAAGGAGAAAAGAATCTTAGCCTCTTTCTCTCTCCTCACTTTTTTGAAAATCTTCATAAAATATTTTCAAATTCTTTTTGTTTTTTTTTTATTTTAGTTTTTATTTTATTTTATTTTATTATTTCAAAATTTTCTCTATAATAATAAATTAAATAAAATAAATTCACATCATCTCCCTTTATCCATAATGGACATAAGTGGAAATGAACAGTCCAGAAGGACTCTGGGGTTATATGCTAACCCCTCAACTACTTCATATGGGAGTAGTATCTGTATACCTTCCATCGGAGTCAATAGTTTTGAGTTGAATCCTCAGCTCATTATCATGGTGCAGCAAAGTTGCCAGTATTCCGGCCTTCCACAAGAAGAACCTATAGAGTTTCTGGCACAGTTTTTACAAATTACTGACACACTACAAGATAAGGAAGTAGATCAGGATGCCTACAGATTGTTACTATTTCCATTTGCTGTAAAGGACCAAGCTAAGAGGTAGTTAAATAACCAACCTAGAGACAACATAAAGACATGGAAACAGCTGTCAGAAAAATTCCCGAATCACTATTTTCCTCCAAAATGGATGACACAGCTAAGGCTGAGCATCCAAGGCTTCAAACAAGAAGATAATGAATCCCTTTATGATGCCTGGGAGAGATACAGAGAGATGCTAAGAAAATGCCCCTCTGAAATGTTTTTAGAGTGGGTGCAGTTAGACATCTTCTATTATGGGCTTACAGAGAAAGCTCAGATTTCTTTAGACCACTCAGCTGGTGGATCTATACAACTGCTGAACTCAGTCCTGCAGAACAAGTTATAGAATTCAATCAGCAATTAGATTTTCTAACAAAACAGCTAGCCAAATTCAAGGAGATATTACAAGAAACAAGAATGGCTAATATGAATATGGAAGTCTAGTTGAAGCAAACAGAATAGCAGTTATCAAAACAAATAATAGAAGAATGCCAAGCAGTTCAATTAAGAAGTGGAAAAACATTAAATACCTCACTTCAAGGCAGCAGGAAGCCAAGAAATGAACAAGCTGCTACCCAAAATCCCTCTGAGGATAGTCAGAGCCCAGAGAGGAATAATTCTGGCGCTCAAACACCAGAAAAAGGGTGGAGAACTGGCGTTGAACGCCCAACCCATGCTTAGTCCTGGCGTTCAACACCAGAAACAGGCAAGGACTTGGCGTTGAACGCCCAAAGGAAGCACAGTTCTGGCGTTCAGACGCCAAAAACAGGTAAGGAGCTGGCGTCTATTGCCACTCCAGCCTCCACCCCTGGCATTCAAACGCCAGTGGGAGATCAGACACATACAAGTGCTAATAGCAACCCCTCTAAAAAGGCTTCTCAACCCACATCTGTAGGCAATAAACCTACAGCAACTAATGTTGAGGAATACAAAGCCAAAATGCCTTATCCTCAGAAACTCCGCCAAGCGGAACAGGATAAGCAATTTGCCCGCTTTATAGACTATCTCAGGACTCTTGAAATAAAGATCCTGTTTGCAGAGGCACTTGAGCAAATACCCTCTTATGCTAAGTTCATGAAAGAGATCTTAAGTCATAAGAAGGATTGGAGGGAAACTGAAAAAGTTTACCTCACTGAAAAGTGCAGTGCAGTCATTCGGAAAAGCTTACCTGAGAAGCTTAAAGATCCCGGAAGCTTTATGATACCATGCACATTAGAGGTTACTTGTACCAAGAAAGCTTTATGTGATCTCGGGGCAAGTATCAACCTAATACCTGCATCTACTATCAGAAAGCTTGGTTTTATTGAAGAAATCAAACTAACCCGGATATGTCTCCAACTTGCTGATGGCTCCATTAAATACCCATCAGGCGTGATTGAATACATGATTGTTAAGGTTGGGCCATTTGCCTTTTCCACTGACTTTGTGGTGCTGGAAATAGAGGAGCACAAGAGTGCAACTCTCATTCTAGGAAGACCTTTCCTAGCAACTGGACGAACCTTCATTGACGTCCAAAAAGGGAAAGTGACCCTAAGAGTCAATGAGAACGAGTTTAAGTTGAATGTTGTCAAAGCTATGCAGCATCCAGACACCCCAAACGACTGCATGAGCATTGATATTATTGACTCTCTGGTAAAAAGAGGTTAATATGACTAAGAGTCTTGAATCAGAGCTAGAGGATATCTTTAAAGATGTTCAGCCTGATCTGGAGGAACTTGAGAGAATAATAGAACCTCTGAAAATCCCTCAGGAAGAGGAAAAACATCCCAAACCCGATCTCAAACCACTACCACCATCCCTGAAAAATGTATTTCTGGGAGAAGGTAATACCTTTCCTGTAATCATAAGCTCTACCTTGGAGCCACAGGAAGAGGAAGCACTAATTCAAGTGCAAAGGACACACAAGACAGCTCTTGGGTGGTCTATCAGTGATCTTAAGGACATTAGCCCAGCCAGATGCATGCCCAAGATCCTATTAGAGGGTGATGCTAAGCCAGTGGTTCAACCACAGAGGTGGCTGAATCCAGCCATGAAGGAGGTCACTAAATTACTAGAGTCTGGAATTATTTATCCTATTTTTAATAGCCCTTGGGTATGTGGTGCACGAAATTGCAATCACACTTTTTGCAATCCGCACAACTAACCAGCAAGTGCACTGGGTCGTCCAAGTAATACCTTACGTGAGTAAGGGTCGAATCCCACGGAGATTGTTGGATTGAAGCAAGCTATGTTTATTTTATTAATCTTAGTTAGGATACCAATAGGGTTCTTTAGCCTCGTATAAAGTAAGAAGGGCATAAAATAAATAGTTGTTACTTTAATAATGGAGAATATGTTGGAGTTTTGGAGATGCTTTGTCTGCTTTATTTCAGCTTTTCTCTTGTAATCCTCTTCCCACACGCAAGGTTCCTTCCATGGCAAGCTCTATGTAGGGTGTCACTGTTGTCAATGGCTACTTCCCATCCTCTTAGTGAAAACGGTCCAAATGCTCTGTCACAGCACGGCTAATCATCTGTCGGTTCTCAATCAGGTTGGAATAGAATCCAATGATTCTTTTGCGTTTGTCACTAACGCCCAGCCTTCAGGAGTTTGAAGCTCGTCACAGCTATCCAATTCCAAAATCCTACTCGGAATACCACAGACAAGGTTTAGACTTTCCGGATTCTCATGAATGCCGCCATCAATCCAGTTTATACCACGAAGATTCTGATTAAGGAATCTAAGTGATACTCATTCAATCTGATGTAGAACGGAGGTGGTTGTCAGGCACACGTTCATGGGTTGAGGAAGGTGATGAGTGTAACGGATCATCACCTTCTCCCTAATTAAGCGCGAATGAACATCTTTAGATAAGAACAAGCGTGTTTGAATGGAAAACAGAAGTAATTGCATTAATTCATCAGGACGCTGCAGAGCTCCTCACCCCCAACAATGGAGTTTAGAGACTCATGCCGTCAAAGTGTACAAAATTCAGATCTGAAAATGTCATGAGGTACAAAGTCAATCTCTAAAAGTTGTTTAAATAGTAAACTAGTAACCTAGGTTTACAGAAAATGAGTAAACTATGATAGATGATGCAGAAATCCACTTCTGGGGCCCACTTGGTGTGTGCTGGGGCTGAGACTTAAGCTTCTCACGTGCCTGGGGCTGTTTTGGGCGTTCAACGCCAGGTTGTAACCTGTTTCTGGCGTTGAACTCCAGCTTGTAACCTGTTTCTGGCGCTGGACGCCAGACAGCAGCATGATACTGGCGTTGAACGCCAGTTTACGTCATCTATCTTCGCGCAAAGTATAGACTATTATATATTGCTGGAAAGCCCTGGATGTCTACTTTCCAACGTCATTGAGAGCGCGCCAATTGGACTGCTGTAGCTCCAGAAAATCCATTTCGAGTGCAGGGAGGTCAGGATCCAACAGCATCAGCAGTCCTTTTTCAGCCTAACTCAGATTTTTGCTCAGCTCCCTCAATTTCAGCCAAAAAATACCTGAAATCACAGAAAAATACACAAACTCATAGTAAAGTCCAGAAATATGATTTTTGCCTAAAAACTAATAATATTTTACTAAAAGCTAATTAGAACATACTAAAATCTACATGAAATTACCCCCAAAAAGCGTATAAAATATCCGCTCATCAGTAAGCCCTGTCCAAGTCGTCTCTACAATAGGTGGTGTTCATACCCTGACCGAGCTCCCCAAAACTCGGTAAGTTCATAGAAAGGTCCGACCTCGACCCAAGGCCCACGCCTGAGGTCGGACCTCGGACAAATAAGCTAAGAAGGCCCATCAAAAGGAACGAAGCCCAAAAACCTAAAAGCCGAAACGGCCTAGGAAAGGCGGTTCCACAAAGATAGGGATAAAACCCTCAAAAGATAAGATAAGATAAGAAATCTTATCCAGGGAAGATCACGGCCAACTACTATAAATACACTGGAGCACCCAGGTATAACACACATTCTATATTCTACACATATTTGCTTGGACCCATGCTAACTTAAGCATCGGAGTGTCATTGCAGGTACAACCCCCAGCCGCTCAGCACACCAAGCTCGGGTCACGGAACCCCCACCTCGGGTCTTGCCAGACGACCGAGCTACACGTTTCAAGTAACCCTCGGAACATTGGCGCCATTGCCGGGGACCTGGAAGTCATCCCTTTACCATGGCGGACGATCCTCTCAACAAAGACCACGCTGCTTCAGAACAAGAGGAGGAAGTTGACACCGGAGAACGACCGGACAGCCCTCTATCACCACGCACTCCAGGAGGAAACAAACAGAATCGCCCAAAGACATCACTCCCAAACAAAGATCCACAAAATCCCGAAAGAGAAAAGAGCTCGGAAATTCTAGAAGCAGTCCGGGCACAACAAAACCGACTGAAACAACTCGAAGAGGACATAAAGAAGCAAAAGGAAACTGAACAAGATCTGAGAAGGGAGGCTCGCAAGCGCAGAGAATTAGAAGAAAAACTACGGAAAATAGAGGCCAACCTAAAAGATCGGACAGAACGCGACACCACCCCCGAAGGCAATCATGATCCCTTCACAAAAGAGATCATGAAGGAGAAGGTACCGCGAAACTTCAAACCACCCGATATGGATCTCTACGACGGCACCACCGATCCAAGTCACCACCTCAGCAACTTCAGAAGCAGAATGTACCTAGTCGACGCCTCCGACGCGATTCGGTGCAAAGCCTTCCCCACCACTCTCACCAAGTCAGCTATGAAGTGGTTCGATAAACTACCACCCAGATCAATCACTAGCTTCAAAGACCTAACCAAAAAATTCCTAACAAGGTTCTCCATTCAAAAGGACAAGGCAAAACATGCCCCCAGTCTACTCGGGATCAAACAAGGTAACCAAGAAACCCTCCGAGAATACATGGAGCGATTCAACAAAGCCTGCCTGGACATACAACACTTGCCCACTGAAGCGGCCATCATGGGACTAGCAAACGGCCTAAAAGAGGGACCGTTTAGCCAATCCCTATCCAAACGATACCCGACCTCCCTATACGAGGTACAGGAGCGGGCAGAAAAATATATCAACATGGAGGAAACCTCCCAGCTAAGAGACTCTTCTAGGAAGGAATCAACCTACCCACTCCGAGATCGAGATCGGGAACAGAAGAAGAAAGAGGAACCCAGCTCGGACAAGCCACGGAAGTACCACAACTATACCCCCCTCCGAGTCTCCCTGGTAGACGTCTACAGAGAAGTATGCCACACCGAAAAAATTCCACCGCCCCGACCTCTAAAACACAAGAGAGCGGGGAGAGATCGCTCCGAATACTGTGAATATCACAAGCTCTATGGTCATTCTACCAACGACTGCCACGACCTAAAGAATGTTATAGAAAAGCTAGCCAGAGAAGGAAAGCTCGACAGATACATAGCAGAGAAAGGAGAAGAGACCAGGAAGAGAAGACGAGGAGACAATGAAGGTCGGGCCGAACAAGTCCCGCGAACCCCTGAAAGACACGTTCACATGATAAATGGAGGTTTTGCAGGCGGAGGGACATCCAGATCCTCGCGAAAAAGACACCTCAAAGAAGTCTATCATGTCCGAGAAGACAGTCCCCTGCCCGAGCTTCCCACTATCTCATTTACCCGAGAAGATGCTCAAGGGATAATACCCGGGCACGACGATCCAATGGTGATCACCGTTATTCTAGCAAACGCCAACTTACATCGAACCCTGATTGACCAGGGAAGCTCAGCAGATATCCTGTTCAAAGCGGCCTTCGACAAGCTCGGACTTGAAGAAAAAGAGCTAAAAGCCTATCCCACCGACCTATTTGGGCTAGGGGACACCCCGATCCATCCCTTAGGATACATCTCGCTACACACTACCTTTGGAAGAGGCGAGCAATCTAAAACATTAAGCATCGACTACATCGTAGTCGACGTCACTTCAGCATACAATGCCCTCATTGGGCGACCAACCTTAAACAGACTGGCAGCTATAGTCTCGACCCCACACCTCTGTATGAAGTTCCCTACCACAAAAGGAATCGCTACCCTAAAGGGCGACCAAAAACTAGCACGGCGATGCTACAACGAAAGCCTAAGCCTAAAAGGGAAAGAGATCAACACGATAGAACTCGGACGAGTTCAAGCTCGAGAAGATCTTCGGCCACAACCAGAGGGAGAGACCGAAAAGTCCAGATTGGGAACACACCTGAAAAAATAACAAACGTAGGAGCAAACCTCGAAGCGGGCCTAAAAGAGGAACTCATAACCCTCTTAAGAGAGAATTCTGACCTCTTCGCCTGGAAAGCCTCCGACATGCCAGGCATAAGTCCCGACCTGATGTGCCATAAGCTATCAGTGTACCCGGGATCCCGACCTGTCCAACAAAGACGCCGGAAGCTCGGACCCGAGCGCATGCAGGCAATAGAAGAACAAGTACAAGCACTACTAGATGCAGGGTTCATTAAGGAGGTAAAATACCCCCTATGGCTCGCGAACGTGGTCCTAGTAAAAAAGCCCAACGGAAAATGGAGGATGTGCGTCGATTACACAGATCTCAACAAAGCCTGCCCCAAAGACCCATATCCACTACCAAACATCGACGCCTTAGTAGACGCAGCCTCCGGCTACAGATATCTCTCCTTCATGGACGCATACTCGGGATACAATCAAATCCCGATGTATGGACCCGACCAAGAAAAGACCTCGTTCATAACCCCAAGGGCAAATTACTGCTACGTAGTAATGCCCTTCGGGCTGAAAAACGCAGGGGCAACCTACCAGAGGCTAATGAACAAAGTGTTCTCGGAGCACATCGGATTACACCTGGAGGTGTACGTCGACGACATGTTAGTAAAGACACAAGAAGACAAGACCTTGCTGACCGACCTCACCAGTATCTACGGTACTCTCAGAAAACACAATATGAGACTTAACCCGACAAAGTGCACCTTCGCCGCAGAGGCCGAAAAATTCTTAGGCTTCATGTTGACTCAAAGAGGCATCGAAGCAAACCCGGACAAGTGCCAGGCGATACTCAATATGAAAAGCCCGACGAGTGTCAAAGAAGTACAACAACTGAATGGAAGGCTAGCCGCCCTATCAAGATTCTTGGCAGGATCAGCAATAAAGTCACTGCCTCTCTACTCACTCCTAAAGAAAGGGAAACCCTTCTCATGGACCCCGGAGTGCGAAAAAGCCTTTCAAGAATTCAAGGAATTCCTCGGGCAGCCACCAATCCTAACCCGACCTGTAAAAGGGGAAGAGCTCGTACTATACCTCTCGGTCGAACATCGAGCAGTCGCTTCAGCATTAATACGAGAAAATGACCGAGGACAACACCCCATATACTTTGTAAGCAAGGCACTACAAGGGGCCGAATTAAACTATCAGAAAATAGAAAAATTTGCCTACGCCCTAGTATTCACAGCTCGGAGGCTCCGTCCCTACTTTCAGGCCCACACCATCAAAGTCCGGACAAACCAACCCATGAGACACATCCTACAAAAAACAGACCTGGCGGGACGAATCCTACAATGGGCGGTGGAACTGTCCGAGTTCGACCTCCACTACGAAGCCCGGACTGCCATAAAATCTCAGTATCCAGCCGACTTCGTCGCAGAATACACTGAGACCCCTGGAACCCCACTCTCATGGAACCTGTATGTCGACGGGTCCTCAAACAAAACAGGAAGTGGAGCAGGGGTTATACTCGAAAGCGACCAAGGAACGCGGATAGAACTATCCCTAAAATTCGAGTTCCAGGCTTCGAACAACCAAGCCGAATACGAGGCCCTACTAGCGGGGCTAAAACTAGCCGAAGAGGTCGGAGCCCAGAAAATCACAATCTTCAGCGACTCCCAGGTCGTCACATCACAAGTAAATGGAAGCTACCAGGCCAAAGACCCAACTATGAAGAAATACCTGGACCAAACACAGGCACAATTGCGCCACTTTTCAGAAATACAAATCCAGCACATACCTCGGGAACAAAACGCCCGGGCAGACGCCCTCTCAAAGCTCGCGAGCACCAAACCCGGAGGCAACAATAGAAGTCTCCTCCAGGAGACCTTACAATCTCCCTCTGTGATAAGAGAGGAAGAAACGCTGAGTATATCCAACCAACAGCAAGGATGGATGACCCCCATACTCAATTACCTGAAGTCGGGAACTCTCCCCGCCGAAAGAAAGGAAGCTAAAAGACTCACGAAAGACGCCCAGAATTATACACTAATACACGACATGTTATACAGAAGAGGATTCTCTAACCCCCTCCTTAGGTGCGTCCC